>NW_022991381.1:467500-553269 GCF_902827175.1 Gymnodraco acuticeps
GTATTCCAGTCAACAGCAACAATGGTCAAAGGCCCCAAATGGTGTTTGACAAATAGCAATACCAAATGTAAAACACAAGTGTATGTCAAATACTGTATACGCTTGTGTTTATCTTAGAATGGACTTCATTTGAATACCCTATGTTCTTTTTTAGAAACAAGCCTAGGATAAAGGTTGATTTCTCTTTGAAACTACTACTGACAAGTTTTCATAAGATAAGAAAATGTTTATGTTCTAAATTGTAACTTTTCTGAAACACATGTCAGATGTATGCATTGGTGAAACGCAAATATATGCTACAGTGTAACATTATACTGCTGTATTATATACTAAGCATAAGAGTGAAATTCTCCATGGTGATATTCCACATTTAATGTATGAGCAAGAGTCAACACCATGCCATTCGTGCAGTTGGGTGTTGCTTTTAGTGTTCGATTAGTTTGAACAGATTCAAACATTTCTTCTGTTCAGGTGACTTGTATTTAGTTTATTTAATGTTTGTTTAACTCCAAAAAAGAACACTTGAACATATGAATAGTTAATAGGAAACTTCCAACAGCTTGCTTTGGCTGGAGAAATACAGTGGCTGCCGGGGCATAAGTGCAATATCATAGTTTACATTTAGACCAAGAGATATGAAGTCATTTCTTCTTCATTTCTGTGTTAGATCTATATATTCATATGTTGGTAACATGATGGCGCTCCACTTGTTTAGACATGGACAATCTGTTCTGAGGTTCTCTCTTTAGTCAGTTCCATTCTTTCTGCAACCACCAGAATGGTATAGTTGAAACCAACCAAGTATAAAATAGTACATTTTCTAAACAACAACAGTCAAATAAACACACAAAATAAGTTTTAATTCATAGTCACTCCTTTTATAGTGCCACAAACACATTTATCATATTTGCATTTAACAGGGTTTCATCATTGAAATGTCTTATTTCTACTTTTTGCGAGAAGTCTTATTCAGTGCTCTGTCATACATGCATCATAAGGGTAATGGGAGGACTGGTGTTTTCCATACAGTCTAACTTCTTCAGGGGTCTTTGTACCGCGTTGAGGGATTAATGTGACACGACTGCTGTAACACCACAATTTCCCCAACGGGAGCGACGGTGGCTGTGAGGTAGTGTGGTGGTCTTCTAATCGGAACATTGGGGGTTAGGGTTACAGCCTTTGAAGTCAACATGTCAATGTGTCAAGATACCGGGGCTAGATACTTAACCCCAAGTTGCTCTCAATGACTTGGCCAACACTGTGTGGATGTTTTCCTGATCAGGTGGCACTCTGCCTTGTATGGCAGCCTCTGCCTCTGTGCCATGAAGGTGTATGAATGGGTGAATGTTGAGTTGTATATTTAAGCACTTTGAGGGGATGTAAAGACTGGGAAAGCACTATATAAATGCAGTCCATTAAAGTGCTTGATTTATGTAATTGTAAATTAAATGCAAAACATTCTCATAAAATGTTTTTGGGCAAGGCATTTCTGAAAAACACAATTTGTTCTCTACAGGGACACTCTTATGTGTCTGTTTTGCATTGCATCTTGGGATGTTATCTATTAACAACTGCAGAGTGAACAGAATGCATGAGTGTTTGGTGTATGCCACTGGAACAAAGCACACTGTTAAGGTGTAAATAACATATAATAGCTTTGGCCTGAATGTCATCGCTAATGTCTATTAATGTGTACACCAACAACAGCTGGGAGTACCCACTGCCCCCCCCCCCAAACCTCTGGCACCAACCCACATATCTGGAGCCTTGGGCATACTGATATGATCAACAAATTATTTTAGAACTTGTTGCATTCAATTATATCACACTTGTTCAACAGCAATACATGCATATGTTATGGTACGACCTGCAATTACATGTTCTATGGAGCTGTTCATAATGGGCAAAGCGTAACATTGAAGAAACATTCATGAGCTTTATAAATATCGCTGGAGGAACCAGAACACTGGGCACTGTACCATTTCCTGCGCTAAGGTTTCTCTTGATCTTTATTGTAACACACTTCATAGTGTGGCCCACTGCAAACAAACTCTAATGGTTCCATAGGGATTGCTAAATGGCTCTGAGTTATTTCAAAGGTTAGAAGGTAAAACAGACTGTTTTGATACACTGGTTTATGCTCATTCCATCTGGGCTTTCTTCATCCCGCTCACAACATTCCCATGTTCTGGGTCTCCTTAAATAGGCCTAACCTAACTCCCTTTACATGTATTCTCATAATGACATTGAAGAGATGAAGTCTGGGTCTTAACCAGTCTGGAAGCACCTCAATTATCGAGCCATTTCGGAGACCTATTTTAAGAGTTTAGTAACTGAACCTCACATTGAGGGGCAAACAGTCAAGCGTGTATTCCTTTCTCCTTTACCAGAAAGTCCTGCAAATGGATCACTTAAAGAAATACGCTACTTTGTCTTCAATGAGCAGCATGATGGTTTTAGGAATCACCCTTACCAATAAGATGCATCACCGTTTCTTGATCTGCAAATGTTCCGATTAGGGTTGGGGTTCGACACAACACCATTTTCTTTCTTGTTAAAAGACTCACTACTTGGTCTGCATCAGCTTGGAAATGTATACTTGAAGGTGGAATTGGTTTTCAAACATACTACAGTGTTTTTCAGGGGATTGAGTTTGATCACTTTTGTACTTGGAGCCAGTTGCACATTTTTCATAAACTAAAAAAGACTAAGCCTATTGACATAGACATGTCAATATATTCAAACAGTACCACATTAACTAATTCATATTAGGTTTCAAAATACTTTCATCGTCTGACACGATCTTATTAAATGTTTGAAAAGATATGTGATCTAAGATGAGACGGTAACAGTCCGTAGGGACTTGGCTTGGCAGTACTTGGACTGCTTTGAGCCAGCCGTCACATAAGGCAGCCTCTTTGCTCTGGCACCTCTCAATAGGTGAAACAGTGAAATCATTCATTTCCCTTAGGAGACAAATAAAGTGGCTACTTCTTCTTCTACACATCCAAAGGAAAAGTATATATATATATATATATATGATGTGTATATATATAGCAGTTACCGTACAATCAGATCAGAATCACACCTAGAAATGTCTACGTTCGGTTGTGGTTTGGTAGTTTCCATAGTTTATTAGTTCACATACAGACTTAGTGAGTGCAAGTGGAACTGGATTTAAGGATGTCAAACATGAACATCATGATATCGTGAAATCCATAGAAATGTAGAAATTGGTTTTCAACATATAAGTAGTTAGTATTAGTTTGCTAGACTTCGACACAGGAACTTATTAAAGCCACAATACTACATTTTGTATGCTGGACTTTTATAAACCACTTTTCGTGTTTGTTTTAATTGTGGTATATATGTGCAATATTGTGATCAAAATCACCAAATACACTCTTCCTATGAGTTTTGGGGCCCCTAAAGGCCCTACAATCCAGACATTTCTGTCTGACTCAGACTGACTCATCAGTTGTCCCAACATGTATGACTATCTTTCAGGAGAGACATTGGCCTGACAGTAGCACTAGAGAAATAGCAAGGGAAATAAATATCCTGTGACCATGAACAACATAGAAAACGTAAATGCAAACAATACATTAAACACATTTAATGAGCTAAGAGGAAGAGGCCATTGACCAAAATCATTTTCAGACCAAAATATCCGTACCAATTTCCAACTTTGGGTGTTTACTGACAACTGACATTAGCATCCACATTGATCCCTGGGCAGCAGTTACACTATGTGTATGCTGTATCATTATCCATATCACCCATTCAATCACTGCTGATTGTCCACAGCAGCTGCTATTATCGTGCCAGTGGCATTATGTCTGAGAGAGGAGGCCATCAACCAGGTGGAAGTGATTTTCATCAGGACCTGCTTTCACCTTCCTGGCCTGCTCTGATCCTGTTCTATAATTGTTGGAAAGGGGGGGCTCTTCCTCCCCCTTGCCCTCCCTCTCTGAAGGAAGCCTGGGGGGGACAGCCTGTGTCTGTCAGTTCACTGTGCGTCCATCCTGCCACACTCCGACTCACCCTTTCAGTCGGAAACCATAAACGTGTCAGTGGCACAGAGCGAGGTCTACTGTGTGAAGCTCCCCCCCCCTCTGCCCTCTGCCAGCCCTTCCTTAATCATTCGGTTAGACAGTAGCAGTGAATGACATTTCCCCTAGGCCCAGTGGGCACAGAGGTAAAGCCAAGGCCAGGGGTGGGGGGGTTATAAAGTAAAAGTGTAAACTGCCACTTTACTGGCAAAATACTAAGTAGTTTGAGCATTGTTTATATATTACAATTAAAACAGATGAACTCTCCCATTTAGTTTGATATGTTTATGTAGTTTAGTGAGTAGAAACAACTTTCTGCTCCTGTTTATCAGTGGTGTGAAGTAACTAAGTACATTTACTCAAGTACTGTACTAGATTTGGGATACTTACTTGAGTATCTCCAATAATAATAATATTACGTTTCAGAAGAAATTAGGTTCAACTTAATATTATTGCTTTCAACTAACCTAATACATTTATGTGAACTTTTTCTGAAATGTAATTAAAGTCAACGTTTCAGTTTTTTCAGTGTACAAGCTTTGATGAACAGATTAGTACATCAATAATTATAATAAAACATATAATATATGGAGTCATACGTCATTTTACTTTTGGTACTTTAAGTATATTTTGATTGTAATACTTTTGTAATGAGTAACATGTTGATTGCATGACTTTTACTTTTAACAGAGTATTCCTACGCTCTGGTACTTCTCCTTTTACTTAAAGGTGGAGTAGGTACGTTTGAGAAACCGACTCGAGATACACTTGTTGTTATATTCCATGGAATGCTCTTAACATCCCGATAGCAATGAATATCTGAAGTGCTTTGACAAAAAATCCATTAAAAAAATGCATCAGTGGAAGGAAGTGGCAGATTTGTTCCGGTTGTGTATTTTCAAATTCTAGCGCACTCGAGCTGGTTTCTCCCAAATTACCTACCCTACCTTTAAGTACAAATTCTGAGTACTTGAACCACCTCTGCTGTTTATTGAGTGAATACAATTGGGAACCATGAGTTGTCACCAGGATGAACTGTTCCTGACTTCCCTACATCACACATCTGGGCAGCGGTGGAGCAGGTCTCCTTTGGGTGGGACACTTCTTGCACCTTTCAGAAACCTTCAATCCAACAATAAAATACACACAGCAAATGAACAGCTGCATGGAGGTGTGGGAGTAAGGCAGGATTTGAACCTCTGCTTCAATCTAAATAGAACTGTATTGCTTACAACTGAGAGAAACACATGATTACCCTTTAGGAAGGATTGTCCACATGGTGTGACAGTTGTACAATACCATGTTGATGACAATGCGCTGGGGTTAGTGTTAGTACAGAGTCTGTTCAACTTGTGAACCACCCCAAGAACCAGTTTGCTATTTTACCAACTGAACCCCTGATGGGCTCCACGTCTTGAAATCCCCCCTCACAGTGACAGTAATGGCGCAATATGTTGGAGTTGTGCTCACGTTGCCCCCCTTTGTTGTGTTTTCGATGAATGTGTATTTTTTTTGTTTTTCATTTAAAATGTGTGCCAAACGTAATGCCATAAACAAAGGATCGTACGAATTGAAATGTTCTGGTATTAAATGGATGAGGTTAGCCGAGCCACTCAAACCATTCTTACTAAGCATAATAAAAATGTAATAAATATTTAAATTCTTCCGGCATTTTTAATGGTAGAATGCCATCACACTTATATTAAAGTTAACTGAGCATACACACGACATATTAATTATTCACCATAACAAATTGAATAGGTAGGTATTTGTTGCCATCATTGTCGCATTGGACGTTTTCCACCATCTTATCATTAAATTGTGTTATTTTGCCCGATCTGTCTTATGATATGACAATTTGTGTATGTAGTGATTAAATCTGATACTCTGTGTAAAAACAAAAAACAACATATCCAGGAGTGCCCTGCCACTGTTCAAAACAGCTAATGCCACAGTGATACAGGTATTTAAAGTATGGTGAACTATGAACAATGTGTGCCTTTTTCCTGGTTAACGTTCCACAATGTTTCTAAAATGTTTAATTTAATTTTAGCCCCTTTTTGGTCTTGGTGCTTTCTTGAACACATTTGTACTGTCAGTCATACTCACAATGAAATTCTCACATACGTAAAACCCGCCCCATCCTCTGACGTAGGTTTCCCCCGTATCCAGCTCTGGACTCTGGGTGCCAACAAAGCAAATAGTTGGTTCTCGAGGTGAACCAATGTTTGGGGCTGAGAGCAGGTGTCTTTGCAGTAGAAATACAAAGAACTGATAATCAGGCTCTTCAGCTCAGGAACTGTCACAGTGGAAAAGGGGAAAGGGAGTCATCAGAACTGTTTTTGAAAATTGCTTCAGCTTAAAGCATAATTACAACCAAATGGGCAAATTGAAATATGAGATTTTTCTTTTTTTCTTATACTTTTTGACAGTACTTACAATGTTGCACCAAATGGCTGTTATAGCTCTGGCCAATGACATTGTTTTTGATGTTATTGGTCTAGCGATCCCACTGTAAATGCATCATCCAAGTAGCCTTATTTAGACACAGATAAAAGCATGGCAGCAGGGTATGCTATAAGCCTTTCAATTAAGGAAATGATAACCGAGCACAGACTGTAATTCAAGGTAAAACAGCCCCACAAAAAACACAGTACCCCTTCCATGAGCCTACAGGAGCGGACCCCTGAACCCCCCAGCAGCCTTGGATCCTCCTTCCAGTTCTCTTTGTTTCCCACGTCTCCGTTCCGCAGTGTTCCCAGCAGCCTTCCCAGCAGCCTTCGGGACAGGAGGCCATGGAGCAAAAGTTCTCCACAAGCCTTATGTCACGTACACCATCCCCTGCCACCTGAAGCTGTGTGTGAGAGTGTGTTTGTCTGTGTCTGTGTCCCTGGCAACTCAGCGAGATGATGACAGACTGATGAGTTCCTGACTACAAGAGAAACGGTGAGCAACAGGCCGGCCATCCGCTCAGCTCTCCTCCTTCCCCTGGACAAGCTGCCTTCTTCCTGCAGGACACACACACACACACACACACACACACACACACACACACACACACACACACACACACACACACACACACCCACGGACACAAACCATTGTTTACATGTCTTCCCTCAAGTCAGCATAGAAGTGCACTTGAATTAGACGACTTTTCCTATAATGTGCCTTCTATACTGTCTTATTAAGAATCCAAACTGTGGTCACTAGAGGAAATCAACTTTGCACAGGAAGGGCTCATAAAAAGTGAAAGAAAACAGCAGTCGATGGCAATGGAAAAATACAATGTGTTTTTTAATGAGTTCCAAAAACAAGTTATGTGTTATTTAGTAATGAAGCATTTATTTTCCAGCTGTTTTTCTTTATATAAATGAATCATTATTGATTGTAATTATTTTAGTTACTTGAAGTAATTATTTATGCTTTTATTTTGAAGGCGGTTTAGGCCACAGAGGGATTTGGGCACCTGGTGATTATGTATTTATTGGAGACAGGTAAATGGACTCTACTTATATAGCACTTTACATACTTTACATACTACGAGTCATTCACCCATTCACACCTCATTCATGCAGAGCAGTACCACTTGCTCTGGGAACATTCATACACACTCTCACACACACCCCGTTGGCCACCTAGAGCGACCCAGGGTTCAGTATCTTGCCCAAGGACACATCGACATGTTGACTGCACGGTGGTGGGATTGGTTCACCAGAATGAGCAAATGTTTTGTTACCAGGGAAAACCCAGGAGAAGCCAAAGGTGAAACCCCTTCTGTATATATGTTGGATTATTTCAATTCTAAAAAATAAAGCTCTTACCTGGACAATGAATAATTTCCCCCGCGTAAGATTGGCTTACTGGTGCCCGAGCGGCAGTTTTTGTTTGAGTAAAATGATCGGTGTGATTTCTTTATTTCAGTACTACAATAAGCTTACAAGATGTTCACGTTTAGTTTGATATGTCTTAATGAAGGTGGTTCCTAACAAATGGCTGAATGAGACCACTTAAAGTCATCAAGACCAACATTAGCAGCCCTTAGCTTAGCGGTGGTGATTGGTAAGTCGTGCAATCGTGATGTAGTTTGTTAATAGCATCACATTAGCATTTTACTCCTGGCTATTGCATTTATGCTTCAACTATTATAAAAGTGGTGTTATTATTAGGAGATTATCCTGCTGAACATAACGTGTACTCATCATAAACATGTGTTTGCCACAGTTCTTATTGTTTGCAATATTCTAAAATCCAATGGATAAATCCCATTGCTTTTGTTGAGGGAGCCTTTTCAATGCTAACTTCCTGGTTGGCCTACAAACATACATCATTGCTGCATTATCATTGTCATGATGAAAAAGTATATAGTCCCTTACCCTGCCTGCATGTTAGCATTTAGCAACACACTCAGACAAACTCAGACACACAGACAACCCCATAAAGTAAAAATATTTTATTTAGAAATGATTATTCTTTTTGAAAATAAGTTTAAGAAATCCAGTGATATATGAAAATAATCAATAATCAGGTTAAAGTGCAAAAATACAGTTTTGATATAATGCATCTATACAAAAATAACATTGGGATGTGATATTGAAAGGAGAAAATATGTTAACATGGCTTTGATCATTCTCAGTTTGTAAAAAAATTACAAGAGTTGTGTACCTTTAAAGTCTTTGGATTACAAGCTTAGTATTTGCACTGAGCAACCGCAAGGTCGTGTTTCGCTTAACATTCCACACATCCGTTGCCAAGTCAGGCTTTGATAACTAAGTATACACTTCTCTGCTAAGGCTTATTTCTGTTTTATTCCTTTCAGAATTGGCTGGTGAAATATTTCATCCTTGAGGAGTATTCCCACGGAAGCAGAGCGCTCTGCCTCTTTGACTGTTTGTTGTCTTTGGTCGTGTTTTTCCAGTGTCCTCGTCCTCCCCTGCTGGCAGAGTGACTCATTTGATCTTGGCTGGCTTCAGTTCCTTGACCTGCATGTGTAGTGTTTTGTGGACCGCCAGCGTCCTGGACTGGCAGAAGCCCTTCCCGCACTCCTGACACTTGAAGGGCTTTTCTTTGGAATGAATGTACCTGTAGAGAACAGAAGAGACGCCGGTTAGTATCAAGGGAGTGTGATCACGACAAGGGGTCAACATTCAGAGGCATAAGTGTGTAAAAGTGTTTTCTGTTTTCCACAGTCTAAGTGAAATACCACCATATCATTCTATTCTCAAAAATCTCAGAGAACCAAGAAATGTGGGATAAGATTTATAGAAGTTTTGAGGAGGAATACAAAAAAGGGGCAGCATTTTACGTCAATCCCCTGGGAACATATCTCCGAGCAAATCCCAGGGCTAACCGCTAACTGATGGTGTATCAGCCTTCTGGAGATGATGCTAATTTTACTTTTTTAGGTCAACAAACCATCAGATCGTAGACAAACCATGAACTTTGAATGTGATTGAAAACTGTTCACATGTTTCGTACTTTTAACGTTTGAAGTCAGATTGGTGCCACAGTGAGTCTCTATCAGGCTAGTCAGCTAGAATGCTAATTTCAGTAGATTTTTCCGAAACACAATACATTGACGTCTTTGACATATTTTCAACACTGTAACCTTCTAAACTGTTGAAAATGGTAGAAGTGATTCTAGCATACCTTACACATTGTCCCTTGAACGTTTAGAGCTTTTTACACTAGTTAATGAATGTATCATTGATGCAATAAAAATCATGCCTATGTGTGTTTTGAATAAGCAGGGACTTGAATACACTTCTACAATAAACTGTTGCAAAAAGTAAACATTGAAGCTCCAAATGTTCACTCACACCCCCATGTCCTTGAAACAATCCCTACGCACTTGTCAACTTGTGTCAGGTTTGACAGTTCTTACACATCATGTATTTCATCCTGTCATCGTTAGGAAAGGTTTTGCCCACCTTGAATGTTTTCTTCTGAATCCTTTCATCTGCACACAGACTACTGACTGTGCAGTTATTGTGACACATTCAACATCTTATGTCATCTCATTACAGTGACAAAATGTTTCATAATGGACTAAGTAATCACCTTTTGAATTAAGCATTTAACAAAGAAACCTTTCTCCATTAAGCCTTACAGCATATCTACACAGGAGGCAATTCACCCAACTATAGCAGCTACTGGCAGGTGTCTACCTAGGCTGTGTTTCACACTATATGCACATAATGTAGGTATTCCTTTTCACGTGTGATTGTGTGTTTAGTGCAGTCAAAACGCAAGTGATCCACACCCAAATGTGCCTATTTGTACTTGTATTTTCTAGTGTGGATTGAAATAACTAATCCTTTTGAGAGTCTATAGGCAAAAGTGTTTATAACCCAACTCTTAGGCAACTCAATTTAAGAATTAGCACGCAAATGTGATCATTTTCTGGAAATTATGTAAAATGATGTGCTAATTTGGACGGAAAGTTGACTATAGAAAGGGGACATACACAGCCCTATATGAAGACTGTAAATAAAGAAGACACATTCTGCTCCATTTCAGGTTCAAATCACTATTTTGGTTAGCTGGCTAGCTCTGTTGTGATTGGTCAACTGCTTAGAGATGTCCCTCCCCTTAGCCTATCACGTACAATGAGTTGTAGCGCTAGCCAATAGAAGCGCAAGTGTTAGAAAGTGATGTCATTATGTTCTGGAAGTTCTGTAAGCAGGTCTCCCTTGAAAAAGAGATCTGTGATCTCAAGGGACAATCTGGATGAATAAAGGTTTGAAATTAAATGAAAAGGAGTCCAATGGAGGCGTTTCAGGCAGGGGGGATGAGGGGCGTTCAGCCTTTGCAGACCATTTACATGCACAACAACCTATAACACACTACAGGAAAGGGAAACCCCAAAAAGCAGAATAGGGCCTCTTTAGACAAACTGTTGGGACCTTGCCTGTTAACACAACGAGCCAATGTTCAGTGTGTAGTACAGTGTTGGGTTTAAATAACCAATAAAGCCTTCTTCTCACCTGTGGTCCCGGAGGTGGTCCTGTCTTCTGAAGGCCTTGTGGCAGATGTCACAGGTGTACGGCCTCTCGTCTGTGTGCGTCCTCTCGTGGATAAGGAGGTTGTAGGATTTGGTAAAGTGGCGACCACAGAACTTGCACACAAACTCTTTCTTGGTCTTGGACGGCAGGCGGCCTCGGCTGGACTTGCGCTCGGGGGAGGAGAGCTTGGTCAGGTCCAGGTGGAGGCCGGCGGAGGTCTGGTGGAGAGATGAAGCCTGAGCGGCGCCTCCCCCCATGCTCAGGTCCTCCGCCTTCAGGGGGTCCTCCTGGGTGGCTGCGGCCGCCAGGTTGGCAAAGTCAAAGCGGGGTTTGTTCTTGGAGCTCTGAAACAGACCCGCTGAGTCGTGCTTGGGCTCCAGCAGGTGGGGGAACAGGGGGAAGGAGGCCATGGAGGAGAAGTGGGCAGGCAGCTTGGAGACTGTGCAGCGGGGCAGGGTGAGGTGGGGGTAGCCCAGGGTCCACTGGTGCAGCTGGATGGCGTGGAGGGCGCTGAAGCTGTAGAGGCTCTGGAAGTGTTCGGCCGGCAGCTGCAGGCCCGTGGAGCTCTGCAGGAGGGCGTAGTTGGCCAGCTGGAGCGACGGGTGCAGGGGGACCGGGGCTGGCAGGGTCTTGCTGCCCATGGCTGCTACCCAGAATCCAACAGGGCCTTCTGGAAGAAACACAAAACATTAGCAGAGAAAAATATGCAACTGTTGGGCCAAGTGACATCGATATATTTCTAGTGCTGTCAAAAGTCAATTAATTGAAGATGACCAGGAGTTTCTGCTACACACACACACACACACACACACACACACACACACACACACACACACACACACACACACACACACACACACACACACACACACACACACACACACACACACACACACACACACACACACACACACACACACACACACACACGTAGATATGGTGTAAATACAAGAAACCAGATTAGTGTGACAGGCATCAGGCAGGAATTCAGATAACTCTTTCATACAGGCTTTTAAAACCCACATTCTCCCCTCAGTGAGGGGTCCTTACATTTTACAGAAACTTTCCTCGCACACTTAATGTAAATAATATCCTACTTTGACTTTTTTTTTTTGCTGCAATTTGGCCCTTCATAGTGTTTATTGGTCACATAGTCTACAGATGTTTCTCTTTCACAGTCAACTTGTATACATTTCACTTTGTAATTCAGTGTTATTTTCTATTTTGAGATGTTTCTATTTTATGTTTTTTCATTTTCTACTCTTTTTATTTTCAAATGATGTGCAATGTCAAAACAAATTGGGATCAATAAAGTATTATATTACCTCATAATAATTGTTGGAAAGCTTTGTGTTGAGCATGGAGCTGGGTGTGTTTGTGAAGAAATACTCCTGGCATGCACGCCCTGTGAAACCCCAAACAATCATTTCTAGATTACTGCTTGTGTTGGTAGAAGGAAAGATGAGAATTCAACTGCTATTTTTTCTCAGAATACTTCATGTCGTGGCTTGGACTGCAACTTGATTGAATCCATACAAAGACATGGCCCCGCCTCTGCTGCTCACTGCTGTAGCATGGTCAGCTGCTACTGCTACTGACCATGCTACAGATGTTAGTGCAACATCTACAGCTCCTCTACCACAACCATCAGCAACAAGTGGACATGGAGAACTACATGAACTACATTTTGCTAAATCCACCTCGGGGCATAAACAGAAGGGCAACCATAGCAACCATGCTCGGGGGTCTTCTTTGCTGCTTTTGGTGTATTTTCTGGCGGAAGTACAGCGCCACTTACAGGCCCGACATATGTACTACAGCGTCTCCAGCGCTCCCGAGCGGTCTCGTGTGAACGGAAGACTTTTTTGATTTCGTATTCTGTTCGTTTGCATTTGTGTGTAAATGGGGTCTGAGTGGAATGTCTTTCTGGCATTGACACACACACAGAGACACATTCAAGTCAGACAGAGAAATAGTAGTGTGTTTTTTTTGTATGTGATTGCGTTTGTTTTTGTGTGTGTGCCTCTGCCTGCAAGTGTGAGTATGCCTCTGTTGTGTGTGTGGGTGTTAGAATGAGTTTGTGCATGCATGTGTGCCTCTGATATTGTTTTTGTGTGTGTGTGTGTGCGTGTGTGTGTGTGTGTGTGTGTGTGTGTGTGTGTGTGTGTGTGTGTGTGTGTGTGTGTGTGTGTGTGTGTGTGTGTGTGTGTTTCCAGCAGCAGAGGAGCTGTAAGAGCAGGTTTGATGAGCAGGATGACAATAGACAAAGTGTGTTTGTCTGAGGCTCACAGGTGACGGTGTGCTCACACACACCACACACACACACACACACACACACACTTCTCACCTCTCACAGACGCTGCATTCCTGCTCACCGTCAGGGTTAAGTTTAACTTCAGAAAGAATGATGATACTTACATCGGGTTACTTTACAGTCCCATTCTCAACTACTGTATACTTTTACTCTAACACATCTGAGAGGGAGATTGTTAAATACAGTTGTTGGTGTTTGAAGATGTTTGAACACCACTTTATGGCCTGTTTAACTCACACGAGCTCTAAGCAGTCATTAATAAAACTAATAATGCACAGATGTTTCTTTTTAAATCTAAGCAGGTATTTAAATTTAAAATTGGGTATTAAAAAACATTAAAACATTTTACTTGTATATGTATCAAACTGCATTTTGAGGGACGTCCATAAAAGCCTGGACGTTTTTTTATTAATTTAAAACAGTTAATATAACTACATTATTCATAAAGCATTTACATTTGTCCACTTTCCAGTTGAATTATATTAAAATAATACAAATAAAATAGTGATAATAATGATAGTGATGAATATATCCTAATCAGAAAAGTCCTACTTGTAATTTTAGAGAGTGATAAAGAAATCAGAGTAGTGCAGTGTTAGAGCTGAGGGAGAAGCTATCTGTTACATATGTTTTGCAATAACCACTGTTCATATGCAACATACACTTGATTTTAAAACATTGCTTTAACTGGCTCCCTCAATTCATACACTCACAAACTTATTTAAACTTCTTATTCTTTTTTTACCATCAATGTTTACCATTTCATATTTGACTGTACTTTATTTGCCTTTTATCTGTTGCTGTTGTCGCTGTACTTTTCCCCTCTGCAAACAAATATTCTGATTCTAAGAATTCAATTGAAAATGAAAATTGTTCTTGCTTTCAGTTTTTCTGTTCTTGGCTCAAAGCCATCCCATTGTCCTGAACATGATGGTACAGACGGAGCGTTTACACTGAGCAGCTAACACAGGGAGTAATAAAGAGGATGCCTGCGACCTGGCCATGCAGGGAAGGGTCTGTAACGAGGACCCCCGGCCCCCCGTGGTGCGCTCCTTTCTGATCATCAAGCAGAAGTAATTGACTTATAGTTAGGGGGTCATTAGAGATAAGCGCTGCGCCGCTGAGCGCTCCTCACCTTCTCCCCTTTCATGTCTGCATACCAGGGGCCTCCAAATCCAAACAGCCATGTGGCCCTTTAACTTCAGCGGACCCTGTGAGATCTGACGCCTCCGAGGGCCTCGCTGTGGGGCCTGATGCTTCTCACCTCGGTGTGAATGCGATCAGACCGGCTGAGATACACATGTGGGCCCCGGGTGTTTACCTCTGCAGGACTGAACAGGTTTTATAGCGAATTAGCTTTTAGCGACGTGCTAATTAACAACTCACAGCGGTGTGTATTTTGTCAGCTGATTCCAGTCGTTTGTGACTCAGTACATTTACATGGGACCATTATCTTTCAACTTCTATGCCTGAAAAAATAAAGGGTGTGTATCCCTGTATACCCTTCATGCATGTCTTCCCCTTTATCTCCCCATAATTACCCTGTCAAATAAAGGCAAATCTGGGCCAAAACTTTTTTTAATTATTGAAATTAAGGCTGCAATAAAAAACAACATAGGATAATAATGAACAATTCCACCACTTAGCTAGTTAACCACTAGTAACATGTAAGTAACAACACTACCGTGGCACAGGGGGTAAAAAAGGTGTCTGCGAGGGTCGGCAGTGCGATCCCCCCCCCCCCGCAGTCAACATGTCCATTAATCCGAGGGCAAAATTGCTCCTGATTGGCATCTAATCCCACTTTTTAATCGGAATACTGGGGTTAGCTGCATTTTATATATTTCAATTTCAGACATGCTTATATATTATAGTTAAAACCAGTTGTTCTCAATTAAAAACAATTATCAAAAAAAAACAATTAACCTCGAGTTGCGCCAGTAGGCATTTCTACGGTATTATACTTTGGATACAATATTATGAAAAGATTAATAATAATAAACTGAAAGTAAACTGTTTTATTTAGTACTGATTTTTTACTTAATACACTTTTTCATAGTTAAAGAAAAAAGGTTCAATCCAGGCAGAAAAATAATGAACAGAATTAACGTAGTTTGAGGAGGACCTTTTTTTGATTTGTTGAGAACTAGTTTAATATATAACCATTGATATATAAGCATGTATAATATGAAAATATGAAAATACAAACTAACTCCAGAAATCAGAAAAAAAGTGACAGAAAAAGTCTCAAATGTGCGTAAACATGTTATTGCGGGTATGGTGATAACTTGTGGTGTTCCGTATGAGTCGACACATTTCCAATTTCATACAGCTGTTATTAATATGTTTTACATCTGACGTTCACAAACATGCGCTGAGTTGAGCGTCCTGTAATCTGTCAGCCTGCTCTCTCCTCATTTCTCACTAAGTCCACTAATGCTCATAATGGTGCCGGGGTTAGAACCGAGGTCTTTAGGTGTGGTTACATGTTCTGGGCTCTTCAAAATATGAAATATCTCAAGCTGCCAGAAACTTACGGGCTCCGTTCCACATTACAGATTACTTTTTCTCCTTCTAAAATCAAGTTTGTTATGTTAGAGCATGTGTTGTAAGACATCATGTCTGAAAAAGCTTCATTTACAGATAAGATAAGAACAGAAATTACATGATAAGTGAGCTGATATGTTCAAAAAACAACGGCAAAGAAGCTGCCAATTCCATAAAATCATTTGTAACCGTCAGCAGTGGAATGCATAAGTACATTAATAAAAAACTTCAACTTTTTCTCAGTATTTCCGCTATATGTTACTTTAAAATCACTTTGCGGGACAACTTGTCCTTTGTTACTGTGATTCATTTTTAATAAGTTGTGAAAATATGATATAAATGCATTGATTAAACCACCGTACTAAATAAAGGATTTAAAACTAGCACTATCAGGGCTTTTTTAAACACAATTCAACAACCTACTACTTACATCACTCCCAAAAACAAATACCTTTTACTATACTTATGGAAAAGTCAAATAGGTACAGCATAGTGTGGCAGTGAAAGCTTCTTCTTCTGTGGTATCTAGTTAGTAAAGTCTTACCATGCATGGCCCCCGCCTCACACACACTCCACTATGATCTGATCTCCAGCCGTCACACCTCCAGCCTCACACACACACACACGCACACACACACACACACACACACACACACACACACACACACACGCACACACACGCGCACACACACACACACACACACTCTCTCTCTCTCTCTTGTCCTTATCTTCACATTAATCACAGCGCTTCACACGTGTTAATGTTCATGCTCATTAGAGTTTATGATGTGATGCTAGGATCAGCTGGAGGCCTGTTTGGAGCTTTGCTTGTTTAGTTAAAGAAACCATGTCTTCAATTCATTCCTACGCAACATCTGCTGAGGAAAAGTATTCATATGAATGTGATGACCCTGAAAGTTGAATACAAATAAATGTGGTTACCACTAAATATATTTTAATGTTTAAAGAAAACTAGTGCTGGATGTAGTAGCCTACGCTTGTGATACACCTGTTGATATACACATTCCTCTAAAACATACAAGATCTCTACAAATTATTATTTAAATATGGAAATATGGAGGTGTGGAAGAAGTTTTCAGATTTTATGGACACTTTGCGTAGTACTCAGATGTTTCACTTAAGTAAAAGTAGCAATACTAAATTGTAAAAAAAACTGTACTCCAAGTAAAAGTCATGCATTCAAATCCTACTTCAGTAACAGTCATCAAAAAATACTTAAAATATTATTAAAAATAACTCATAAAGAATGATGTTCCATTTAGAAATATTAAATCACTGGATTATGTTTATTGATGCATTCATGTCTCGATCACAGATGGTAATGGTGGAGCTCATTTGAATTACTTTATAAACTGTTGATGCTATATTTATTTTTGTAATAATCTTAATTTGCAGAGGAAACAAAGCTGATAGATAAATGTACTGGCGTAAAAAGTGGCTTCAAAAATGAAGTGGATTAGAAGTATAGAGTAGCATAAAATATAAATACTTGCTTAAAGTAACTCCAAACTACTTAAGTACGCTATTTAATTAGGTAAAATATATGTATTTCATTGCACTTCTGTAAATATGTAATAACAAATGTGATATGAGTTTGGTTTTCGTTTTTTGGATTTAAAAAGTGAAGACTTACCAATAAAATATGTGTTTAAATGTTAAATTGTCCCTGGTCCTGCCGGAGGGTCAGGGTGAGCAGCCCGCGGAGCAGCCTGTGTATCGGGCGGAGAGTCACTGAGACCCTGGCAGCGCCGGCATGTTCCTCCACTGAAACGTCTTCGCTCCGGGGTGAGTGGCGGTGGTGTGGGCGGTGCAGCGTGCTGCTGTGTAGCGGTGCTCAGGGTGCTGTGTGACGGTGCTGCGTTGAGCCTCCTCTGCTCTGCCTCTCCGCGGCCGCCGCCTCTTATTGCGGAGGAGTCCGCCTGAAGAGCCGCGTCACTCCGCCAGCCCACATCCACAGCCCCGCAGGAGACCATCCGTCATGTCGCCGTGTGGAGCGGGACTGTTTGATATGACAGCGGTGGAAGAATCCAGAGGTGGAAGGTAGTGAAGTAGGCCTACATTTACTTAAGAACTGTACTTAAGTAGGCCTACTGTACACATTTGGTACTTTTAGTTTCAGACTCTAACCCTTCCCATTGACAGTACTACTATGCGTAGTAGGCTACTCAGATATGTTACCGAAGTAAAAAAAGTAAAAGTACCAAATTGTGAAGTGAAAATACTCAGTTACAAGTAAAAGCTGGTAAAAGTGGATCTTATTTACTTTTGACTTTACTTTTTTGTATTCTTCAATTTGTTAAAAACGTGTATTTATATTTCTCAACTTTAAAAAGGTTTTTTAAATAGCTTCTTGGCAGTGTTATCTAGTTTAAGTGTTATTTTCTCTTGTCCAGCAGCAGTATAGATCAATTAAAATGAGCTCCACATTTACAATCTGTAATGAACACCTTAATGCATCAATACAAAATAAACCACAAAAGACCATTACACTTAATGAGTACTTTTGTTTTGTTGCATTCAGTATATTTTTCATGCCAGTACATTTGTACTTTTACTTAAGTAAAATGTTGAATGCAGATTTGTAACAGAGAACTTTTAAAATTCAGTATTGCAACTTTTATTTCTCCTGACGTGAATTACTATGCCTACTGATGACTTCTACCTTTACTAGAATCGCATACTATTCTGCTCAGATACTTTAAAAGGTAGAAATACAATCCAAAAATAGTCCCATTTAAGGTAAAGTCCTGAATTCATTATATTAGTAAAAATACAAATGACAGAAGTATTATCTGCATTGCACTTAAAATAATAAAAGTAAAAGTGATATTTTATACAGTATAAATGTGTACGGAATGTATAAATCACGGCTGGTATTAATACTGAAGGATCAACAGTAGGCGATGATTAAATTAAAGAACCCTGCCCGCCCCACACAGCTCTCTCTAACAGCCACAAGAACACTTAGGCCCCGGCCACACGAGGACGATAACGGTCGTATCTGCTACAGTTCACTATCAGATAGACGGTTCGGCCACACGAGGAGAAGAACACATCTCTGGAATTAGGCCTTAAATACACATGTGCATTGTATGGAGAAGTGTCAGAGCAAAAGGGCTGTCATGTTTTGGTGTCCGGAAGCAGTGAGGGGTTCAGTGCCTTGCTCAATGACACTTTGATGCAGGGAAGATGGTATTTAGTATTTGTATTACTCACACAATAAGTGCTGCTCTGTCAATGAATTGGGGGGGAGTGTTAGTACTCTTTTTATTTATTTATTGGTTTGTGAAGCACTTTGCGTTATTTTGGTGTATGTACCGTGCCGTATAAGTCAGGTTTGATTGATTAACTCGTACTGATTTGTTGCTTTGTATATAAACATGTGGCTAACCCTGGGCTTTAAGCTTCCTGGAGCCACCTGAGGTGAGGTGACGGTGTCTGACACACACTTCCCAAAGAACAGCACACAGGGAAGTTGTTTAGTATATCCAAAAAACTATTTATTCAAACAATAAACAGTTGACTTTTAGAAAATAATCAACAGGCCCATGTACTTGGGCTCAGTCCCTGCTGCGGGGACGCAGGTTTGAATCCGGCCTGGGTCTGTTTATGCATGTCATCACCTCTATCTCCGCCTTTCCACACTGTCCCCTGGCTAAGGTTCATCTGGCTAATCTTTAAATACAAAAATAATAATGTAATCTGCTTAGTAAAATAAAGTTGTCTCCATCTAACCTGACGTCACTCATTCACACAAAAAGATAATCATCATCAAAGCATATTTATATAAATACCAAATAAATGAAGCAAGGCAATATCTACTTATTGGTGGATATGTACGGTGCAGATGCAAACGCTCTACAACGGCCCAAAACTTCCATTGGGAGTAACATACTGCAGCTTCAAAAACAATGCAAATAGAAAAACACAAATGTGCCGAATCATATGACGAAACATCTTCACCTACTTGAGGAAACACGAGCAACATTCCCCAAACAAGCTCAATGTTGCTGCACAAACTAAACATTGCAAATATAAAACGCTTAAGAAGTTGAAAGCACAACGAACATGGGGACACTAAAAAGTGACGCACACAGCTGGGACCGGAGTGCTTGGTGAAGTTCAGGATTATAAAGTTGGCCAACTGTCACTGATGCAGAGTTAGCCTGTTTCAGTATAGTGTTTAGTCAGTATATTTAAAACCACTATGTTAGCTGGTGGCTAGCTAGCAGAGTTGCAATAGTGAGATCACATTGTTGAAATAAGCCAATGATATTATATTTTAAGGTAAGATTCCAGAGACAGTAGTCCAGCTTTATAATCCTGAACGTCACCAAGTGCTCCGGTCCCAGCTGTGTGCGTCACTTTTTAGTGTCCCCATGTTCGTTGTGTTTTCAGCTTCTTGCAGCGTTGTGTTCTTTTAGTAAACGCTGCGCATGTGTTGTCAAGTTGGTGAAGATGTTTCTTCATTTGCATGTGTTTTGGAACATTTTTAATAATAAATATATACATTATTATATTCATCTGTTTATATAGATTTTAACAAGGAGAGACGAAGAGGGAGATGTCTATGACATGACTTGTAAACATTGTGTGAAGCAGTAGACACACACACACACACACACAACATTGCAAATACACACACACACACACTAAACATTGCAAATATACACACACACACAGACACACACACACACACACACACACACACACACACACACACACACACACACACACACACACACACACACACACACACACACAGTAGCAGCACACGGAGGCTCAGTGACCCTCCACTGGCATGATGTTTAGAGGTCACTTACACACACTGTACCAGCTGTTTACATCACTTCACATACACCCAAACACTGAGCAGCCAAGAAGAAACATCTGCCAGCCCAGCCTCAACGCCACGTGTTTTTAACGGTACGACTTTTTATTTAAATAAAGGATAAGAAATGGTTAAATCATCCATAGTTACATCAAAGAGACAATAATGATATACCAGTTTTTAGTAGTGGCAAGCACACATTAATACCATTTTTTATTTAATTTGAACACATTTTAATAAACAAAAGTAAAAAGAGGAAGTGAATCAAGTTGGAGTAGCTGCAGGATGACAGTAAGTAGTTCATTTACTAGTATATAAGTATATATTGCAGAGTGTTATCTTACAACATGTTGTTACACGTATAGTGAAAAAAGAGAAAGCAGCCAGTAGTTGCATTTTAACATATTGCACAACCACAATGTCCTGTGTGTTATTGTGTGTGTGGTGGTCTACCAGTGTTGCTTATACAGTCTGCAGGAAGGAAGGACCTTCATCAACAATCAATCTCTCTCAGTCTGGGTTCAGACTTAGTGTTTCATACATGTACTCAACTGTAGTGGGCTGTATGAGGAGACACGTTCACTGCATCAGCTGGAAGAGGTCAAAGGTCACAGGGCAGGAGGCAGTAGATGAAAAGGTCAGTCAGGACGCTGACATATGACATCACAGAGATACACTGTATACTACTAGCTGCTACCTGTTTACTGATGTTCCTACTTGTGCAAGAAACACTCTTCTCTCACTGCCACACTGACACTGAATCATTTACAGCAATCAGTGGATTCTCAATTCAGGTTCAGTGGCCCCCCCTGGTGTTCAGAGGGAGAAACATTGACATTTAAATTCCTAATGAAAGACTGAATGGTTTTGCAACATTATGTAATGTATTTTGTCTGGTTGGTATCATACTCTTAATGTGTTTGGTGTCACTTATTTATTATACTGTATAACCACCATGATAAGACAAACTGATTAAATGAAGGAAGGTAAGATAAGGACCAAATAATGAAGTTGGATAAAGGAAGTTGTAGAAATTCAGGCAATTAGATTATAGATGATCCCATACAACTTCCCTACATTTACAAAGGATGATCATTAGAACAGGAATCTTAGTCCTCACATATGGTAAAGCTGCATGCCTTAAGAACATTTTAAGTTTGGAGCCATGAGCTGATGCAGGCAACCACACAGTAAGGATAGATTTGATTTTTTAAAACACACAAAAAATTGAACACTTCTCAGACTCAAACGTTCTGTATTTATTGCAGGGCACATAATGTAGACCACAGTGATCACAGGTCCACCCCCTCTGTATTAGGTTGTTCCTATTTAACACCAAATGTGGGATCCATTACATTTAGCCCATTTGTTACCAGCATAGTCCTTTTAATCAAGAGATGGAGGAGTATGTATTTTCGCTATTTAGATGACGATTTTATCCAAATCGTCTTGGATACATTTCAATGCCGGTGCAGAGAGCAATTTGGGGTTAAGTATCCTGTGCACATTACCTGGGGATTGATCCACTGACACTCCGATTGTAAAGTAAGACACCCATTGACCCCCCCGAGACATATCCACACTGTGAAAGTATACGAGTACATGTCGACTGAAAGTCACTAGCCTAAAACACAAAAACACTTTACTACACAGTTTACCCAAGCTGTTCCTAAAACTAGATTCATTCTTCATAAAAGGGATTAAAGAAAGAAAGAAATACTTGTATTGTTGTTCTTTATTAGGATCCCCATTAGCACTAGCATAAACATTAGCTCCTGGGGTCGTCACACACATAAAAAAAATAACAACTCGTAATTTGATGCAATTTACAATTCAATATGAAGGGAAAACTAAAATGATCATCCTATTTTGCAGCCATGGTTCCAGAACCAGTTCTGGCCCCAGCAGCCATGGTTCCGGCCCTGTTTCCGGCCCTAGCAGCCATGGTTCCTGCCCTAGCAGCCATGGTTCCTGCCCCAGCAGCCATGGTTCCAGACCCAGTTCTGGCCCCAGCAGCCATGGTTCCGGCCCCAGTTCTGGCCCCAGCAGCCATGTTTCCAGACCCAGTTATGGCCCCAGCAGCCATGGTCCCGGCCCCAGTTCTGGCCCCAGCAGCCATGGTTCCAGACCCAGTTCTGGCCCCGGCAGCCATGGTCCCGGCCCCAGTTCCGGCCCCAGCGGCCATGGTTCTGGCCCCAGCGGCCATGGTTCCGGCCCCAGCGGCCATGGTTCCAGACCCAGCTCTGGCCCCAGCTGCCATAGTCTCTTCTCGAGTCCTAACTCAAGTCCCTTCTCTATTCCCTTCTCTGGTCCCCTCTCTAGTCTCTTCTCGAGTCTCCTCTCTAGTCCCTTCCCAAGTCCCTCCTCTAGTCCCTTCTCAATTCCCTACTCAATTCCTTTCTCAAGTCCTTTCTCAAGTCCCTCCTCTAGTCACTTCCCTAGTCCCTTCTCAAGTCCCCTCTCCAGTCCCCTCTCCAGTCCCCTCTCCAGTCCCCTCTCGAGTCCCCTCTCCAGTCCCCTCTCAAGTCTCCTCTCGAGTTCCCTCTCGAGTCATCTCTCGAGTTCCCTCTCAAGTCACCTCTCGAGTTCCCTCTCAAGTCCCCTCTCAAGTTATCTCTCGAGTTCCCTCTCCAGTCCCTACTCAAGTTCCTACTCAAGTCCCAACTCAAGTCCCTACTGAAGTGCTGTTGGAGGTTCCGCTGGGGGTCCTGCCAACTCCATGTCCTGTCCCGTTGGGGGTCCCTCCGACTACTCTTCTGCCGGGGGTCCTGCCAACCCTATGACCTGTCCCGTTGGGGGTCCCGCCGACTGCTCCTCTGCCGGGGGTCCTGCCAACCCTATGTCCCGTGCCGTTGGAGGTCCTGCCGGGGGTCCTGCCAATCCTGTGTCCTGTCCCGTTGGGGGTACCGCCGACTACTCTCCTGCCGGGGGTCCTGCCAACCCAATGTCCTGTCCCGTTGGGGGTCCCGCCAACTACTCTCCTGCCGGGGGTCCTGCCAACCCTATGTCCTGTCCCGTTGGGGGTCCCGCCGACTACTCTCCTGCCGTGGGTCCTGCCAACTCCATGTCCTGTCCCGTTGGGGGTCCCGCCGACTACTCTCCTGCCGGGGGTCCTGCCAACCCTGTATCCTGTCCCGTTGGGGGTCCCGCCGACTGTTCTGCTGCCGGGGGTCCTGCCAAACCTATGTCCTGTTCCGTTGGAGGTTCTGCTGGGGGTCCTGCCAGCTCCATGTCCAGTCCCGTTGGAGGTCCCGCCGACTACTCTCCTGCCGGGGGTCCTGCCAATCCCATGTCCTGTCCCGTTGGGGGTCCCGACGACTACTCTCCTGCCGGGGGTCCTGCCAACCCCATGTCCTGTGCCGTTGGAGGTCCCGCCGACTACTCTCCTGCCGGGGGTCCTGCCAACCCTATGTCCTGTCCCGTTGGGGGTCCTGCCGACTACTCTTCTGCTGGGGGTCCTGACAACCCTATGTCCTGTGCCGTTGGAGGTTCCGCTGGGGGTCCTGCCAGCTCCATGTCCAGTCCTGTTGGAGGTCCCGCCAACTACTCTCCTGCCGGGGGTCCTGCCAATCCTATGTCCTGCTCCTCTGGGGATCCCGCCGACAACTCTTCTGCCGGGGGTCCTGCCAACCCCTTGTCCTGTTCCGTTGGAGGCCCCGCCATCACCTGTCTCGCCGGGGGTCCTGCCAACTCCTGGTCCTCTTCCGTGGGGGATCCTGCCGAAGCCTGTCCCACCGGCTCCGGTTCCTGTTCGGCCGACACCGGGTCCTGCCCGGCCTCCGGAGCTGTCTGGTCTTCGCCCTCGAGCCCGGCCCCCTGAGAGCCGCGGTCTTCGCCCTCGAGCCCGGCCCCCTGAGTGCCGCGGTCTTCGCCCTCATGCTCGGCCCCCTGAGTTCGCCCGCTATGGCCTTCGCCCACTGTGGCCTTTGCCCCACCATGGACTCTGCCTTGCCCCCGGGCCGTCCGCCCGAGTCCCCCTTCTCGGCTTCTGCCTTGCCCCCGGGCTGTCCGCCCGAGATCCCTTCCGGGTCCTCCGCTGTGCTCCTAAGCTGTCAGCGCAAAATCCCGTCCTCTGGACCCCCTCCACCCACCCTGCTTGAGGTTTTGGACTTTTGTGTTTTTTTTTTTCGGGACGTCTGGAATCCGACCCTTGAGGGGGGGTTCTGTCAGGATTCTCATGTTATGTCACGGTTGTAGTTTTGTATGTCTGGTTATGGGTGTTTTCCTCCTTGTATATTGTCTGGTCCTTCTTCCTGTGTTTTTCCCCTGTCGTTAGTTTCCCTGGTTTGTGTGATTGTGTTCACCTGTCGCCCTTGTGTTTCTCCTCCCCTGCCCGGTTGTTTCTCGTCTTGTGATTAACCCTCCCTGTATTTAGTCTTGTCTCTTCCTGTGTTCAGTGTTGGTTCGTCTTTTGTTTGTGACTGAGTTCACCGGTGAGTGTTCTGTTTTGTCCAAGTTATTATTTTATCCTTGAAATAAAGGCAATATCAGTGTAATCTGCATCTGGGTCCTGCTTGCTTCACCCACCGTAACACCGGCATCACCGCCGTAACCATAGCAACGTAAGTAGCGTAAAGAATGCAGCGCCGCCACGTACAGATGGCAACACCCAGAAATATTCACAAATATTAAACAAATATTCAGAAACTGTAATGAACAATGACTATAATTTATTTCAAGAACTTTTATTTACAGCAACTCAACATTTCTAATCTGTTTGACACAAATATGCACGATTGTTTTGGGCTCCCCCTATTTATCTCAAAGTCGGCCTTCAGGGGAGCTCCCTCCCTCTTCGGGGTAGCCAAGCTCCCCCTCGCTCCCCCCCATTTCGAACAGTGGATATGGGGATGATTTTGAAAGTGGACCTATTATGCTATATTATATATGTCTGTGAAGTTTTTTGCTTGAAATACCAAACAGATCACCCATTGTAGCCATGCCTCATACCGCTCATACCCCTCTTTTGCAGCCCTGTTAAGGCCCTGACACACCTACCCGATTTTGGGAGTCAGAGACAGTCGGGCATTCGCGGCGCCCTACTCAGGTTGGTGTGTCCCACACCGTCGTTGCTTTACGGCACATTTTCACACCTCCAAAGAAAGTCGGCCAAAGAAATCACTCTGATTGTCTGTTGCCTCTTTTGAATGACGAATACACACTACCGCTGCCTGCTGGTAAGGACAGTTATTGCCACTCGTCGACTGAAGTCTTTGCGGTGTGTTCGTAGGCGGGCGACGCAGGCGACGTAGTGGACGTAAAAGTCGGGACGCCTTCGGTACGCGTTCTTTGGTCCCAGGTTGGTGTGTAGCGGCCTTTAGAGAAACACAGATTTTGGGTCCTTAGTGTGGCATACAGAGCCATCAGTGGGTTGATATACCTACATTATTAGTAATTACATGGTTAACATGATTTGCATTTAGTACAGCTCATGTTCAGAGTGTGGTGAGAATTGTCTGTGTGTTTTCTGACAAGGAATGGTTGGTTTATTGTTTGAAAAATGTAGTGTTATCTAGCAGTATGTAGTGTCTAACTCCGACCAGCAGAGGACGCGTTCGCTACACTGTGTTGGGGACAAAGAGAAGTAACAACGTAAACACACACTTGAGCGTGTGTGTGCGCGTGCGTGCGTGCGTGCGTGCGTGCGTGTGTGTGTGTGTGTGTGTGTGTGTGTGTGTGTGTGTGGCGAACTGTGATAATAAGATACATATTTGTGCTCTTTGCAGGTAAGAACGGAAAGCTGGAATTGTGTAATTGATGAGTGAATATGTTATGTGTGAGTTTATGATCCCGGTTGGACTTTATGTAGGCTAGTAGTGTTTATGAACGTTACTTGTTCAGCAAACGTAACGAAAATGGCTAGCCAGTAGTTAGCACTGGGACCTAGTTAGCTTGAGTGAGCGTGAGGCGGGAGAGTAGAACTATGAGCCCGTCTAAAGAGCCGGGACTGCTCGTGTATAGTTAATAGATACATAAATAAATAAGTTAAAAGAGATACATAATTGATTTGGTTAATGTGACAATATTCGGTAGACATGATTATTGTTTGGATGTTGATGCAGATGTTCATTATGTTTCTGTGTTAGGATAGTGAATAGGCTACGTTCAGAGAACGAAAACACACACTTGAGTGAAGTCACGGTGTGTGTGTGTGTGTGTGTGTGTGTGGCGAACTGTGATAATAAGATACATATGTTTGCTCTTTGCAGAACAAAATAAAAGACTTTCAAATTAAATGTGTAGTGGGTGGCTACTTCACTCTGTACCACGCTACATTAGCTTTAAAAAAAAAAAAAGACGGAGGCGGAGCTAATGCCTGATCAGAATTCTACCGGAGATAAAGTTAAATTCTGCTGTGATAAAACGCCATCCTGTTCTAAACCACATCAAAGATTATTTCTGAAACTGTATGGAGCTCAAATGCTTTTCTCTTGCGGGTTTATCACAAGGTGAGTTCCTTTTTTTATTTCCTGCTTTTTACTACTGTGCTCTCCAGTACAGGTTAGCTCTGAGTGTTAGCGAGGCTTGCTAATGTAAACAAATACGAGATTACGTCCAAAACACGTCAGGCATTGTTTCTGATCGCAACTTTCTGTTGGTCCGCTCCCGATTTGACGTCAGATCGGCAGCAAATCTGTATCCGCTCGTTGTACCCCTGTTTTTTAAAAGATTTGTGTCCGGAGGAAAAGAGACAGGGTTTTATTTGCTGACGTTGCGTGAGTTCCCTGACGCACCGGGGACACATATGTATGTATAAAAGACATCACAAAGTGCATTTTGCATGATAGGTCCCCTTTAAGCAAACTTTTGAAATGTACTCGGGGAATTTTCCTGAATGATATGAACCGGCAATGACTTCCAGCTGACCATGGCTCTGTAAATTACTGTTATTTCATATTTGATTTAATTCTGGGTAACATGAACCTTCCTTCTATTGGATGTTGTGTTTCATAGTTATGTTGAGCAAAATGGGCAATATGTTTATTAATCAGGCTTTTACCTTTGTGTTTTCTACATTAGACACATCGTTTTTGATGAACACACATTCACAAACAGGACCAGGAATGGCGGCAGAGTGAAGGGCTGCCAGTCATCGAGTGCCTGTGAGCAGTCGGTGGTTCAGTGTCTTGCTTAAGGGCCCCTCAGCAGTGCCCAGGAGGTGAACTTCTCTAGTTAACCACAATCTGTATTTTGGTCCGATTGGGACTTGAACCGGCTCCCCTTCTGTTACCGAGCTAAGTCCCTACAGACTGAGCTACTGCCTTACTCTCGAGAGGGAAAGTTCTTTATTTCAACCTGACTCATATCCCTTGAATGTTGCCATGGTGACTCTTTGGGTTGTGCTAACTTTACTGTACTCTTCACCTTAATCGTACAGATTCTGGAGGAAAAAAAGGACAAAACACGTCAACATCCTCCTGGATTTTGAAATGAACACGATCTTCACATGAATCATCATCACTTGAACTCACCACAGAGTAGTTACTAATACTTCCTTTAGCTTATGGTAATTTATTCAGACCTTATCACGCTTAGAATATGTAAAGTCCTCACAGTAAGTTATAGATTTCCTCTCTTTGTTTAATTACTGAAGAGTTCTGTCGTTCTCCCGGCGGATGTTTTGCAGCTTTGAAGAGAAGTGTGTTTGAGTAAAGCAACAAGATGACTGAGCATTGTTTCAACCTGCTTCATGTTATCTGCACACCACTGTGCACTACCACCAGAGACATGTAGGCTGACCAATCACAGTTGTGTCTGTGTGTGGTATCTCTTTACCACCGTAACCCTGTGGTGTGATGAATATTCTGGAAATCACGACACAACGCAACATTGACAATCTTGTATAACTAATGTAGAGGACATTTGGGAATGAAACACAGGTGAGCAGTATTGCTGGGGGAAGAGGTCAGCGGGCGTCAGGGGGACAGGTGGAGAATGGAAGGTCTGAATTATTCAGAAATGTGATTTTATGTTCCTTTTTCATCAACAACTTTGTAATCCATCCCATGCAAATTCAAAATGCAAACTGATAGAATACAAAAAGAAACAAAAAACAGAGGGGAGAAATATCTACGGAAGACGATAAGGGCCATATAAGGGTCAACATTGTTTTGAGATCTGACCAAAATTGAATTAGCTTAGACTTATTTCACATTAATTTGTCCCTTGAATTGAATTCTGACTTTGAATCACTTTTGGTCAGATCTAAAAGAAAGTTTACATGTGGCTCTAATCGTCTTTCCTAAAAATATAAACATTAGAAAATAAACTGAATGAAAATCAATAGACAAAATAATACAGACATAATGATAACAACATTAAAAACAATATAAACAGAACTTTTGATTCTAATATAAAGTGAACGCCCATACAGTCATGTGAGAGGTACATGTTGGTCACAGTTGTCTTTAGCAAATCTGTTTCCTAATTTGGTTTAAATAAGAATCAGTTACAGAAGAGCATACAGTATTAGCGCTTTCAGATATGTTAGAAATGGTTGCCATTTCTTGTCAAATGTATATGGAACCACCACAAGTACACTTTATTTTTTCCATCTGTAGAAACCTCATTAGTTCTGAGCCCAGATCAGCTGTCGGATTGGAGGCGGGGCTTAAGGAAAACGCAATTTGCATGCACTATGGACCCAAGAGCACGGATCATTCTGGATTTGTTGTTCTCGAGAATAAGGCCAATTTGGCTTCATGAGCCACTGAGAAACGTTCACAGGCATGAACGTGGCCTCCAACGCTGTATCCTGTTCTCTTTATAAACCCATTGTAACGGCCCATACCTGTGGAAATCAGTTCAATTCAGTTAGGGCAGTTGAGTGAAGCCGGAATCATCTTTTTTCATCATATTTTACGTGTTTAATGTGCTTTCCCCTGCAGGGCATACATTTGATGATTACTCTCATATAATAGTCATTATGATATATAATGCTGGAGCTCTTTTTTTTAAAACCAATACAGATGGTACTTTTGATGCATTAAATAGTGAGATGACTAAAGGAGACTCCCCTCTAGTTACTGTCGGATAATTCCTCTTGTTTTTTCTATGAAAGCAATACAAGTGGGAAATGTACAGTAAGACATAACTGTGAGCGCAGTAGTACTTGCAGCGTTTGTCGTTCACACGCAGACACAGTTTATATTATGATTTTTTGAGTTTAAAGCACATGCAAGCTTTAAGAACCTTTCACTGGTCTCTGTATTAGCATTACAATGCGCTATCTCATAGCTCTTAGTTTGCAATAAACCATAGCCACAGCCCTCCCCCTGGGTGACAGGAGGAGAGTCAAAAAACTGAAACTGAACTAGCATTCAGTCTCGCTACTGTTCAGATTCTAAAAAGCTTCAAAGGTATATACAGTGGAGGAAATAAGTATTTTATCCCTTGCAGATTTTGTAAGTTTGCCAACCTAAGAAATTAACAGTCTATATTTGTAATGGTAGGTTTATTTTAACAGTGAGGGTAAGAATATCAAAAAGAAAATCCAGAAACTGACATTATATAAAAGATAAAAATGTATTTGCATTTAACTGTGGGAAATAAGTATTTGATCCCCTTGCAACTGTTACGGTGTGTGCAGGAAGCAGGACCCAAATGCAGATTAAAGTGTCAAAAATATCTCCTTTATTTCAAGGCTATACTAAGAACAAAGACAGAACAGAACACTCACCGAAGACCAAGTCATAACACAAGACGAACCGACAAAGACAGACAAGACTAATTATACAAACAAGACACAGGTGAGGAGGGAGGAGAAAACACAGGGACACCAGGTGAACACAATCGGGTAATAAGACACACCAGGGAAACTAACGACAGGGAACCACAGACAGATCTAAAGACAAAACACAACGCAGACAGAAAACCAAAGACAGATCTAGACAAGACAAAACACAACACAGACAGAAACAGGCAAGACAGGAGGTGAAGACCTTTCAAATAAAACATGAAACAAAAGACAGAAAAATACAAGACAAAATACAACACAGACAGATCTTGACAGCAACACATGTCTTAGTACTTGGTGGAGAAACCCTTGTTGGACACACAGAGATCAGACGCTTCTTGTAGCTGGTCTCCAGGTTCGTGCACATCTCAGGACAACACGTTCTCACTCCCAACCCGTCACATGTTGGACGGTCGGTCAGGGCCCTCCCCGTCACTCTATTACGCACAGGGTACCCCTTGGAAGTCAGTTTTCAACGGGCAGGGGCGTCCCATAGACCTTCATAGACCTCCCATAGCGTTATGATAACAGTAGCGTGGCGTGGGAAAAAAATTAGGGGAAGCCAATAATACGTCCTTTCTTTTGGGTTCGGGGGTGTGGTGGTCAATGTAATAACGTAACCAGATGAGTGATTACAGCACCCGGTATCATTTTACACACATTTGTATCATACAGATGCAGGACTTACACACAGCCTGTTATCTAACCGACAGGTCCGCACGCACTCTCCAGCCGAAACTCTAATAAGCATTCATTCACAAACTAAATCAGGAGACCTTTAACGTTTACGTCCGATTCGCTCCTTTTTTCCTCGCTGTACACAGCTCCAGTTTGGGCATTGGCCTGTCATCAGATTGTATTTGTTGTTGCTGCTGCGGAAGTTTAGTACAATTATTTTTGATGAAATACTCCAAATCGCCACCCTCCATAATTACACTTGCTTCAGTTGCTTGCTACTTTCTAACGGCGGTGAGAGTGATGCAGTGACGCTATCTATCTTCTATCGATTAGATTTATGATTCGAAAATTATAAAAGTAGGGTAGACATGTGAATATTATCCGACTGAACAAAACGTGCATTTATCTAACAGGTTCGTTTAACACTGACCTTATTTCAAGCTATTTTCCTAAATCCTATGGAGAAATCCCATTGCTTTTTTGTCGAGGGAAACCGAGAGCAGCTTACTTCCGGATTTTAGGATGCGTCACTGCAACACTAAGTTGATGCGATTTGATTGGATTGTGAGGCAAGGGAAGCCAGCCGCCTCTGGCTTCCCTTGGCATGGTCCTGACCAATCACAGGTTGGCAGGGGCATCACGTAAGCCTCATCTGATTGGTCAATCCCTCCATTTTTTTTCACCAAGGGAAGCCAGATTCGGCTGGCCTCCTCTCGCAACAGTGAGTGCAATCTACTGCTTTTCACCATAACAATCTAGAGGGGGCGCTGTTTGTTTCACTCTTTGTAAAAATACTCAATGAGAATGGGGGAGAAGAGAGACGGGCCGGCAGCAACACACAGCAAAGGAGAATTATCGAAAACAAAACAAAGTGTTTTTATTTATTTATTTAAATTTAAACTACAATCCGAAAAAAACAGGGAAGCCTGGCTTCCCTTGGCCTCCGGGAGAAACGCCAATGGTTGATAATAGACGCCACGAGCACGCTCCCGACGTCGGTTGTTATTGTCAATATTAATATAATAATTATTTATTTTTAATAGTCCACACTCGATTTCGCCGATTTCTTGTTGCCCCAGCTGGTCGACACCTCTTTTAGCAGAAACAAAGGCTACATTAATGTAATTAAATCGATGTTAATCCATGTGTGTGGTTGTGGAATTAATGGACGTGCCGTTGTCCGTTACAAACTACCACCCTAATTATATTTTAAACATTTTAGAGGCCTCACGAAATACTTTAATGTAAATTAAAATGTAAATGTGAAGGGATGTGTGTAATGTGGTGATTTACATTATTCACCCATGGGTTGGGGTATGTGTTCAGCACGGACATTTTATTAACCGGACTTCCTGTTGATGTGAAACCGAAAACATTTAAAAAAAATAAAATAATACTTATTCCGAGTGTGCTTGCTTTTCTCTTTGAAAGTCATCACATAACGGCATTGTAATACACGGTTCGGCTGCATTAAATATTACATATCTGCCGTAGTTCGCTATTTATAGAGCCCTGATGAGAAGACTTCTAGACAAACAGGAAGAACTGCCGCCGAAACTGAATATGTGACGTGGATCATAAATATATCAGCAATTAAACAAAATCTTCAATTTCTCTTCACAATATAAGTCTCCTTAGAGTATCAATACTAATTCGGTTGACTTTTATATTTGATCCAATCGGTATATTGGTATATTTACACCATAACGGTGCACAGCTGATAGAAAGGGACACCTGGTGGTTAAAGCACGTTATTGAAATGTATTATTTTTATTATTAGATATTAATAGGAGACACAGACAGACAAACTAATAAGGCTTTATTTAAACATTAAAGAATATTTTAGGTTAAGGTTTTATTTTGAATAAGAAAAAAGCTTTGGGGGTATACATATTAGGCATGACAAAGTACTAATATATTGCTTTCCTGCAATGTTAACTACTGTATGTTTAAGCACTTATTTTAACTGATATTATACATATGTATTATACTCTTATAAGATGTATGTAGATAGTATAAGAAATGTGCAGAATACGGACAGTTTAATGGTGGAGGTATACACACATATTGATAAATGTCTCGTATGCACTGTTGAGGAACCTGCGACCCAAGTTTTTCATCTCCGGCCTTGTCAGGTATTGAATATTCAATAAATAAAGAACACAGAATTATTAAATATAAAACACAGAATTTGTGTGATTATACTAAATGATTTACAAATAAACACCACTGCATATTTACAACTGTTACACATGCTGATGTAACGCAAATGCTTCCAACTTGGGATCAATAAAGTATATCTTATCTTAAGATGATCGATGGCTACTGCCATATTTGCAAAATGTGCCTCTGAACCTTGACAAGTGCATGTTTCAGGCTCATCAATTAACAACAGGAGGGGTCACAAACATAAGACCAGCTATTAAATAAAGCTCTTCTGACCTTAGCGGCCATGTGGGTATATATTAATGCTGCCCATTATGGACACAAGCAATTTTCACCCATTTATTAATTATATGTTTTACATTTGAGTGTTTCCTATCCCCTAAACCTCCAGGGATATACACAGTTTAATACTGGTAACTTCTTATTATGGGAAATACGAAAACGTCTTTTAAAACTACAACTCCCAGTAGAGACGTGCCAAAGATAGAGAACATGTTGCGAAACACAATAGCCAGCATGTGTAGTTCTGGGGGACAGGGTGGACCCGTTCAAGTCGTTCAAATCCAGTTTTGGACAGTCTGCCGTGGTTCCATCCCATTTCAAAGTGCTGTTCGACGCTCGGCGTAACCCTCGGCGCACACTCAAACATCCAATCGCAGAGCTTGAGGACTATCACGGGGTTTGTCAAGTGAAGCGGAGAGAATACTTACTTCCGGGTGTAAAATTCTCTAAAGCAACTACTATGAGCTGCTCCGACCCTCTGTCCTGACTCGTGACGGACTCCAACCTTGTGTTTATTAATCAAACAAATAAATAAACACAAGGATAATTATGTGTTATTGTTGAGTGAATAACTGTGTGGTTTAGAAAATAATACAAAATTAGAAGGAAAAACGATGAAACAATACATATTTCAGTATTCTGAGCCCCTAACTCTCCCCGTAACTGACGGCAACAAAAGTCCTACATTATTCAATTAAAATAAAGAAGTAAAAACAATAACTGTGGCTTGATATTGAGTAAGAAAAAGGTTGATAAACGCTGTGAGAATGGATCTGTGGAGAGCATTTCGCCGCGATCCCAACTCCTCTATTACCAACGTTCAGGGAGCTCTATGCAAGTCAATGGGACGCCCTGCCCGTTGAAAACTGATGCTCAAGGGGTACCCTTTGCGTAATAGAGTGACGGGGAGGGGCCCTGACTGACCGTCAACATGTGACGGGTTGGGAGTGAGAACGTGTTGCTCAGGAAGGATTGTGGTCCACTCCTCTCTGAAGATCCTCTCCAAATCCTGAAGGTTTTGAGGCTGATGCTTGGCATCTGGAAGCTTCAGCTCCCTCCACAGATTTTCTATGGGAGATTCCATTGGTAAAAGTCTCATCACTGTATGACCAAAACTCACTGAACTAGCAGCCAGGAAAGAGCAAGAGAACAACTTCCGGTTTCAGAGCCATAACATTAAAGATGTCTTACCTTTGCTGTTTTGTGATCAAAAGTTGAGTTCAAGGACATAAAAACGCTGCTGAAGGTTAATCCAATGTCTATGTGTCACTTTGAAAACGATTACTGATAATCCATCATTACATTTATAGCAATAAACGGCTTAGCATGGTTAGCAGTCCGGGGCGTCAGCTTTAGGACAGTCTGCATACGCGTCATTCTAACCCCTAATTTCCACCGGGTCCGTCTGCGTCGCATTACGGCCGTGTTACGGCCGCGTTACAGTCTTTCAAATAGGAGGAGAAATGCCAGCGTTCTCCTCCGGTTTACAGGCACTGTGTAAATTATATATATAGAATAATTATGATGATGAATGCATTTTTTACCACTAAAATACAGCAACACATCTTTGATTCATGTCGTTTATAACTGGGATATTATTATTATTATTATTATTATTATTATTATTAACAACTTTGTCTGTACAAAGTAGCCTGTCCAGGAAATATGCCCAAATCAACAAAAACTGCGAGCCGGCAGGCAAGACGTTCCGCTTCTGAAATGCGCCCGGTGGGTTAGGACGCTGGAGGAGGTCGGACCAAAACCGCGGCGCAGACGGACCCGGTGGAAACTAGGGGTTATGGCGCATTTCCACTGCAACGGGGTAGCCCCATTTAAGCGTCCCTAAGCGTCCTCGCTCAGGCCTCGGGCTGCCTCGCTGGCCGTCCAAGGCCGTGGCGCATTTCCATTACAGTTTAGGACCTGGGGTTGCAACGCAGTGTTGGCGGGGCGATCGGCTTTGTTTTTGTTCACATTTCGAGTTGTTCCGTCGAGCTCCCGCTGGATTTGATCATCCCCAATGAGATGTAGGAACGTCGTCACCTCCGCGGCGACCACGGGTGTGCTTTTTCTTATTAGACGTAGCCATTTTTGTAGCTCATCCGTTACAAAATGCTGTTTATAAAATGCTGCAAGCTTGCTTCTAAATATATATGCGACGCTAGGGATGAACTCGCGCGCGATCTTGTGACGATTTCTCTCTGACCAATCAGCAGTCGAGAGTGTTGACGTCACTAGTTCAGCCCTGGCCCTGGTCTGATAGAACCACGATTTTATGGGCCGGAAAAAGAGGGAAAAAGTACCCGCTAGCCGGTACTAGGCTATATGGAAAGGCCACCAAAAACTGGCCTGGCCGCTTGAGGACGGTTAAGGACACTTAACGGGGGCTACCCGCTGCAGTGAAAATACGCCATTAATGACTGTGAGAAGCTGACCGTTAAGCGGCCCAGACCAAGCAAGGAGGCAGAGGCAGAACCGTCCAAAATACCACCCGGTGTGGGCGTTTATTAAAACATGAACACATCGCACACAGCCTCAATCCTGCTGCTGCTGTTCACGTGAGCCCAGCCTGCAGCCACCAGGATCTCACCCACAGTCCCTGCCTTCCAAACAGACAGGGAAACAGAGCCCAAAATACACCACTAATCAGCACAACACAAGACACAAGGTGAGGGGGGACGAGACAACACAGGGCACCAGGTGCACACAATCCTTTAATAAATACTATCTCATAATTAGTATTTAAAATGTGCAAATATGCCATACCAAACGGCACTGTGCAATCACGCTACTAAAGTGCAAAACTGTTCACTAAAGTGCTGGAGTTACCAGGCCCGAAGCCGTCAGTTCACAGCGATGAAGCCACCTTTGTCCACAGTGACCAATGGTAATGTTTTATATTTATGAACTGCCCCTCGATTCTATTGGCTTCTACCGGTTAGAAAGAGGTGTCAATCACCAAATTTGACCAATGGTTCCAGAGATAGGACCCTGCTGTTGTAGTCAGGCTGAACTTTCGAAAAGGTAAAAAAAGTTGTATTGGATGGAATGAATACCTATAGTGATATTTCAATGAAATCAAATGAGTTTTACAAGTGTGGTACCTGAGAAAGGTCAAATGGCACTGATGGTAACCAAATGTACCCAAAGGTGAGTCCGCCTAGACCTAGTTGTGCCCAAAATATTCTAAGAAAATTCAAGTTTCACTAAATTAGCATCTATCTTGACACAGGGTACTTATGATATATTGTAGTTTGTATCACTAAAGGTGTTTGGCTACTATCCCATTATTCAAGGGTGGTTTTCACTATAAGTAATGTGGTTTTTTTAGGCAGAGATTAGAATTAAAAAATGTTTACTATGTTCAAATCAGAATTCACTCTGACACAGAAAACATCTATATTGTATTCTTACACTTCTCCAGCCAACTCACAGGTGTCTCATTGCTTTGATAAAAAAGATTATTTATATACCCCCTTTTATAAGTGAAGATTAGTCATTCATTCTGGGCATGTCATTTTCCAAGCCTGAGGCCTGAAAAATAGGCCCAGGGCTTAACAGGTTAAGTAACTTTAGAAAGCTTTGGACCTTGTATTGTCAACGAGATACCAAACATGTGATTGTAAACCGACAAATACATTCATAATGTAATTTACGCATATCTTCTCAAAATAGACCATCTTCCTATCATAACTTTTCTGTAACCCAAACTACAGGACAGAGCCCGGTCCGGGGTCCCTTAGGGTCAGGGGGAAGGAGTAGGAATTTTCACTGCTGCAGATCTTTCACCCGCACCTCCCTTCTTACTCTCCCCTGCGGAGGCTTTTGGCTTTGACACTTGGCTTTTGGCCCTGAACATTTTTGGGTATCTATTACATACCTTATCACATAATTTCCTGATAAAAAGCCGCTGCAACGCTGAGTGTAATTTACCGAGGAACACAGTAAATATTTCAATTCCCCCTTTGCCCCTGTCAGGGTTGTATTTACATTTGGCATTCTTTGTCATTAAATGCTTTGTCTGTTTGCAATGACTCAACATAGCCATGAGCATTAATTACGTTTGATCTCATCTGATCTTATTTGTTGTTCGGGGTGCTAGTTAGTTTGAGCCGCTCTCAAACAGCAGGACATGATTAGAGCTGAGAACAGAGAACACATGACGCCAACGCTCCATCTCTCTCTGTCTCCATCTGTCTCTCCTTGCTCCTGATCATCTTGTTTGTTTTCCTCGCTAAGTGCCAGTAATGCTCCTCACCTTAAAACAATATGCCCGATTCATTTTAGCACTTGCCTTTGGGTCGGAGCCAGAGGACTATAAAGGAATGTGTAATTTAATGATCCTATGAAACCACAGAGGGTGGTTGTTCGTAGAAACCAACACACTGTTGACTCACAGTGGAAACTATTTGTGGTTGGAGCTGCTTTTTGATTTGGACACATTTTAGGGCTGTGTGCAGGTGAGCTATTCCACCACACACCCACACACACACACACACACACACACGATTAATGCATTCATGCATTAACTATTGGCTCCGGGTTTAAGCCTCCTAACTTGCTGCTGGTGGTGAAGAAGAGATTTTTATTGCTTCGAAAGTATTTCACGTTGTTCTCTGTTGTACAGTGTGTTAGTTCGAACACAAGAGTGTGTATCAGCTAGCGGTTTCAGCGCAGCAGATGTGAAAGCTAATGGTAGGATCACCATTGGGGACCCTAAATGTGGCCCAAGATACCCACTTCCCAAATTCCTAATCACAACAATCAACAACATGGTGACCTTGGTCTGAAGGCAAGTTATAGACCAAACGTGCACAAATAAATACTAGATTCTGATGAGTGGTCATCACTTTCTGAACATACAAGGTCCCTTTATGGTTAAACCTCTCAATTGTAACCCAGCGTCAGAACACATTTCCAGTTTTAGCGTCATGGTTTTTGCAAAAGGGTACTGGTTTTGGGTGTCTTATGATAACAGAATCTGTGATTTCTCACCATAAACTCTGTTGAATTTTATAGTCCAGCGTTGGGATTTTCAACATGTCAATAGCATAGGTGGCGGTGAGCAGAAACAGGGTTGTCCAGTTCGAGGACAGCAAACTTTCGAAAAAAAAGAAATGGAGCATCATGATTGATTTGCAGTCATTAATCATGCTTGATCAACCACAAGTGGTGCTTACACTCGAGATTTCTACGACTCTACGATGCCGTTCTTCATTATCTCCTGAGCGAGTTTAAACCAGACTTTTTTACTTCAGTGTTTTCCACCAGACGACAACCCAGCCTTTGACGAGCTGTACTGAGTTAAGTACAGCACCAAGACCTCACAGGGCTGCTTTCACTGTGCCTGGGGAGTTTAACAAAGCCAACTGAGATCACGTCTCAGTTCTGCTTCTGCATGCCTATTAGCAGAAACTCACCACTGATGACGAGAAAAATTCAGCTCTGGTCCCCCAACAATCAGTATCAGCCCCACTTCAATGCTGCTTTCTGCACTACGGGGTGGTATGTGTTTAAGGACAATATCATTGACAAAAAAGACCATTCATTGTCATTGGTGCTAGATTGACATATGTTGATGAAGTTGTACCAAGGATTACATGCATTCGTGAATTAGAATCCTCGGGTTAACAGGGAAGTCTGTGACAATCATAAAGAAACAGGCCGAGGAATTATTGGAACTGGTATACGGTTTATGATAGAATGTGATTGTGAGCCTCTCCGCTCACACAGGGTTCAATATGGACGGAAGAGGCAGGTTCGTGTAACCACAGGCGTTTATTAGCTCTAACAAAGTATCCACGGGTCTCCAACGTTGCCCGCGTGGCAACCATTCACAGGTCCTTTTGCCACCTTCCAGGATCCCGCCTACTGCAAACAGACCAGAACCAGGTTACGACATGCTTTTATTCCGGCACTGATTACCTGATTCCGATCAGCTGTCTGGCCTCCGGCCGAGCCACTCCCTTCACTCCAGCAGCCGGCGCCCTAACCACACCCTGCTGCCACAGTGATCAACATCAGCGAACACATGGTGTGGATTTGATAAAGTGCAGCAGTCCTTGAAACGACAAGCAGGTGGAGAACTCCTCCTGTTCCAGTGCTGTATCCGGTTCCAAATGGACAGAAGTGGTTATCAGTTAAAACCATGTTTGCAATGCGAATATTCGCTTCGCTCTAATCGCTCTTATTGCATCGCTCTAAACGCTCGAGTTTCACCGCGTCTGTCAGCTGTGTTTACTCGCATCATTCAAACAAGAAGCGCTGGCAGACCCGTTGCTAGAACAAATCTAAAGGGAGGGCATATGATTTTCATGGGAGGGCACACAAAACCATCATGTGCTGCGGGCCTGCGGCACAATATATATCAAACAGCAAGGCCAACGGCATTGCGTAAAGACGCACACTTATCGCAAATACATACACAAATAAAGGGCAACATAGAAACCACTATTGAAACATTGTGTGCATGGCAGCACAAACACTGGTAAATCAGGAGCAAGGCAGACTGGTTAAGGATGGCAGCTTCCTCATCGTTGCACTCGGAAAGAAATAGTAGAGACGGAGACGATGAACTGCTTAGCCCGCCTTGGGCATGGTTTATTTTCCTATGCACTGCGGGTGCATCCTTTCGCTCAGCCGAGCTAACTTAGAACATTATTTTGGCCAACTCTGCATCTTTGTGCTGCAGCGTATACTCAAACAGCGATAGGAAGAGCCCACTGCCTGACTCGGACATGCTGCGGAGTGAATCGTGGTCACCTCTGAGAGGGAGTTGGTTGACAGCTAAAAAAGCTACAATATCAACGACAGCTGACACGTAATAACGGCTCCGTGCAGCTGATCTGCACCAAAGTACTCATTTCCTTATTTGTTTCCTCGCGTATCTGTCTCTCTCTCCACACACTCTCACATGAAATGTGTTCTTTTGATGCGGCATGTTTTAGCAGTCCTTTATCAGTCTGTAATGCGTGTTTCCAGTCGCAAAAACCTTTGACAGCAAAAGCCGCATCAGATGAAGACGTATTTACTTTAAAGTGTCTACAGGGGAAACAAAAGGCTGCGTCTGCTTTTAACGAATATTCAAGCCATGGTCTGTTGTAGTACCATGCAGCGGCAAAAGTGCGCTTCTTTCCTGAAAACAATCTCCCTGGATAACGATCCAGTTTCACCTGGTTGGGTTTATTAACCCCAAGATCATCTGGGGCTGTTGGTATTTGAGCGGTTGCTGGCCCAATAGTACCTGTTGATGTGCTGCAAAGGTAGCGTCTGTAGTTGAGGCACCGGCACGGAGGAGGAGGATGCTGGCGGGTGTGGTACAGGGTGTGGCAACGCAGGTGGAGGAGGCAAGGAGCTGTGCCTCAGAGGACAGCGTTGGTGGCGGCCGCCTTGATGAGTCAAGGCTTGGGCTCGCTAACTCAGCCCCGGGGTTTGCCGATGTCAAGCTTGTGACATTAAGGCATGCTGCTGCAACGGCAGGTGCAGGGTCGCCAGCAGCTGCATCGGCTGCAGTTCTTTCATCGCTATTTCGTTTTAATAAATCCTTAGACCTTTTAAGCCAATTTCTGATGTCCATTTTGTAATTCAAACAGAAATGGTAGTCTACAGAATACACAATAAACAAATCCAGAATAGGCGGCAGAGTGTGACGCTGTGATTGGTCTAAATCAAATCAAATCAAGTTTTATTTATATAGCACATTTATAAACGATTTTTGGTCGAGCCAAAGTGCTGTACATAAAATAAAAATAGCCTACAGTAGAGACACTTTACAGCAAATACAACAGCACAGATTGTTCAGAATATCAGTATGAGAAAAACGACACCCTCTGTCCTTAGACTCTCACATCGTACAAGGAAAAACTTCCAGAGAAAACCCACAGTTTAAAGGGGAACATGGGAGAAACCTCAGGGAGAGCAACAGAGGAGGGATCCCTCTCCCAGGACGGACAGACGTGCAATAGATGCCGTGTGTAAATCGAAGAGATAATACATTTTACAGCATATAGACCGAATGTTAGGAAATGCATGTGTCTGTAATAAGAAGATGAATCCACTAGGATGTCAGCTACAATCCTGAGGAAGCCATCAGGGAAGCAGCATGACGAGACCCAAGGTAAATGTGGACGAATCACAAATCACAACAGACACATGAATTTATTTGACGCAGCCTGCGATTTTTTTTGTTACTACTGTATCTGACATCACATACATCGTAGCATAAAAGTTCACAGTTTATTTATAATTAAAATATATATATATATATTTTTTTTAATAAATAATAAAAATCGTGTTTATTGGGTGAGGGCAGGAATGTCAAATGGGAGGGCCTGGCCCTCCCACGGAGCCGGGCATGCGCGCTGGCTATAGTTGTTGTTGTAGTGTTACAACTACAACAAAATGAACATATTTTACCGTGATTAAATTGAAATACATATTTCTAAATGATGCCGAAGTAACAACATACTGATACCGGTTAGTAAAAACCATGAATTAATGCTTGACAAGTCTGCAGACAAGACGGCAGGCGAAAAACCTTTTAAAATGCTTGTTGTTCTGAATGACGATCGGATCGACCAGGCTAAGCTAACGTTGTATATGCTCCGTCCCACACTCATAACCAACGGCCTACAGACATAAATAATCCAGCGACTGTATTCGCCATGACACAGACAGTCTGTGGTTTGTACTTGTTTAACTTTTGTCCAGTTTCTAAACAGATATGAGGAGCTGTGAGCTCTGAGGGCTAACAGCTAATGGCTGATGTTTTGTTTTTTTGGTTCTACGTCAGTGACGGCAGGCTTAGATCCTCACCACTGATTAGCTACTGCGAGATCACGTCACGGGAATTTGACGCTCGAGTTGAAAAAACTGAACTCGAGCGGTTGTCGCAGCCCCAATCGCCTCAATCGCGCCGTGACATTCGCATCAACCGCTTCATGCTTGCAGTCTGAGTGAATTTGCGTCGGTCCGCATCTTTGCATTGACTTTAAGGCCCTGACACACCAAGCAGTCACCAGAGGACACGCCGACGTCGGCTGTTGCGTCGCGGTGTTCTCCTGCGTCTTGGCCATGTGTCGCACGGGAACACACCGCAAAGACTTCAGTGCGTGAGTGGCAATAACTCTCCTTACCAGCAGGCGGCGGGTAGTGTGTATTTGTCATTAAAAATAGGCAACAACCGGAAGACAGAGAAGAAGAACAGACTGCGTGATATAAACAACAACAAATAGCGTGTGCAAACTGCAGCCTGGTTATGATCCACTGCTGTCTGCCCGTCTTTGGTGCTCCACAACTACCCGAAGGGGCAAGTCTCCTGTACCGGGTGTACTGGGTTCGCAGAGAATCCCAATTCTTCCTCAGCTCTTTCTCTGAAGCACACAAATAAACGATGTAAGCATTGTGGCTAGTTAGCATGTCCAATTCATATCTATATGCAGTGCCAAACTGCACAGCTAGCAACAAGATAACAACAAAACACAAGGTTGAAATAACAAATTACATTTCACGTTAACGTCACTGGCAAGCAATAAAAAGCCAACAATATCTGCTAAAGAGCTCAATTGATGAAAAAGATAATCTTACCCGAGAAACCAAGTTGCGTTTCAATCTCTCGCCAGAGTCCGGTTTTCACTACTCGGTTCGAGTACCTTTTCTCTGTGATGTCGTACAGAGCTGGCCTCTCCTGGATCAATGTGATGAGCAGGTCTTCGTTTGCGTCATTCCAGATCGCCATAATGAGATGAAAATAAATAGCAGTCTGTGTGTGCCTTCTTAAATCGTTTGTTTACGTCCCTCACTTCCGTTTCGCTTCTCATGCACTGATTCGCTAGCTGAACAGCCAATCAGAGTGATTGTTTGGTCCGACTGCCAGACCCGATGCATGGCCGATTCAACATGTTGAATCGGCCATGCATCGGGACAGGCAGGCCAAATAAGGCGTGTCACGGCCGCCGGTGCAGGACACACCAAATTGAGTTTGGGCGACAGGACACTGTTCGTCTCCCGACTTACGAAAACAGCCGAAATCGGCCTGGTGTGTCAGGGCCTTTACATGTAATCGCACCGCCCCCATACCTCACATCGCGTCCGGTGTGAACGCAGCATAACATTAGCTTTGTAATTCTGGCAATTGCATTTATGCTCCACCATTTTTAAAAGTGGTGTCCATTGAGTAGCATATACTGCTGAACAAAACGTGTAAGTATCATAAATGTGTGTTTGCCAGAGATTATTTCTGCAATTTTCCAAAATCCAATGAAAAAATGCCATTGTGTTTTTGTCGCAAAAGCCCTTGCAATGCTTACATCTGGGTCGGCCTACCAAAAACATCACTGCACCACTATAAGACTGAATTCAACCTTTTCTGAGTGGCTTAACCAACTTAAATCATGTCTTCTTTTGGTTGAAAGCAATCTTAACCAAGCTCTGTGTCTGGAGTCAACTCCTAACCCATTGGCTGTTGTCAGCACAAGGCCTCCCATCATTGCTGTTTGGCTCCCCCCCCCCCCCAAGTCGCCCAATAAGAACCCCGATGTCATTATTCAAATGTGTATTCCAATGCATTGGGTGTACATGTTGGAAAGGATGTTTATAAGTGCTTTCTAAACAATAGCTTGACCCAGTGTTCCCAAGGTGTTCTGATTTAGGAGGTCGGCAGCTTTACCTCAGTTATCCTGTTATATTGTTATGGAAAATGTAGCACCAGTTTAACATTGAACAGGACTTGTACAGACCATCGCTCCATGTCTGTAGCACATTAAGGGATCTGGGTGAGTGGTCAGGTTGGGAACTGGCCCGATTTAAAAACTGATTGATCATATTGCTTCAATTTCATGGACTGTTCCACTATGCCTCCCTTTCTCCATCACAACACACGCATGCACGCACGCACACACACACAAACATTTATTGTAATGCTGAACAGTTGTTCTCCCTAGCGTCCATCATGTTTTATCACGCTCTTTCATAAAATGTGTTGCGAGCAATAACTTTTTTTTAGGTCTTGTAAATGTTATAATATTTTGACATGGGAAAAACAGTGCAGAGCTCAGATGTCTAGCACATGATTCATATTTTCCTCTTTTTTTGTGTAAAAATCTCAAACGCTTCTTTTTTTCTGCTGGGAAAAAGGGAAATATTTTCCACTGTCCAGATTCTTATTGTAAGGAATGTCGGTCACACCCTTTACTACTGTTTTTTGGAAAGAGGGCTGCTCTTGAGCAATGGTTATTCATTGTTCAGCATATGTCAGTGCACATGGATCAGATTCATCTGCTGCTCTCAGGTCAAGTGCTCTCTTCGGTATTCTCCAGCGTATGGATTGCAGTACGGCATGTGTGGGAAGTGTTAAGGGCAGCGACCATGTACAGGAGTTGGTTATCATCTGCAGTCATGTAGAATAAAGTTGAGCATAAAGTTTAACATAGGGAGCAGTCTCAGCAGTGAGCGCCTACATTAAGCAGAGACAGGAAAACTCATAATCCTTGTGCTGTGTCTCAAGGTGCGTCCCAATGTCAATGATTGCCAAATGCACAACTACCCAGATGGTACTCTCATAATGGTCAAACAGTTCAGATCAAATCAGTTAAGATAAGATAGACCTTTATTGATCCCCTTAGGGAAATTCAGTTGTTGGTTATGAAGCAGAAGTTAAACGACAGCCGCTATTACGTTTGCACCGGTAAACACAGCTCTATACAAATAAAATGTATCCATTTGTTTTTGTTTTTCATTATTTAAGTTGCGTACCACTACACTGATGCCGATAAGAAGCCACTTTAAGTTTTCTTGGGTTAATTGAGCAGTCTTTAACAGTTTGAACAATCATTGCTAGCTAGCTAGCTAGTTGACAGTGGCCATATGCAATTTGAGACAATGTTACCCTTGTCAAAATGCACGCACTGCATAAGTGTTCACAGTGTAGGACATGCACTGTAAAAAGAGAAGTATCCAAATTGAGGCACAGCACAAGATCTTTAGCTTATACTTGTTTTATTTTTGAAAGGTTTCCTCTTCTTGTGTCATGTCTGTTCCTACTTCCTGTCTGTTGCCCCTTTTCCACCAAACCGGTATGTTTTCATCAAATATAACACATTCAAAAAAACATGCAGCAGACCTTATGGCAAGGCAAGTTTATTTATACAGCACCTTTCAACACAAGGCAATTCAAAGTGATTTACAAAAATGAAAGACATAAAGAAAAAGGCATTTTGAAACAGTAATTAAAAACACAATCTACCTGCATTGCAATTACTCTAAACGTGTAATAATGTGCTTTAACCAGTAGGTGGTTTGGGTTCAAAATGTTAAAAAGCTGTCAAGTTTACAGTGTTAAGACAATAACATATACTGCTGTTTCCGGTTTAGTTTACGACGGATATTTTTATTATCCACACATAAAATTGTTTTGATATTTGTAACACAAAAGCGATGGAAAAGACCCACAGCAACACAGAAAATATGGTCTTAACATGACCCAGATGTCTAGTTAATACAAAATAACAATATCAAAACGAAATATTACTAGTGCTAACTTTATTGTGAAATTAAAACAGAACGGTAAAAGAATAGTTTCTGGTCTATTCTGAAGCCCGATCTCTGTAGATAAATAAAGAACTACGGCAGATCTGTAATATTTAATGCAGCCAAACAATTTATTACAATGCATTCATAACTTTCAAAGAGTAAAGCAAGCACTGCTGAATAAAGTATGATTGATGAATATGATTGATGAAACGACCTCCTCCTCTCCTCTGACTCCGGCAACCTGAACATCCTCATCCTCCTCGACCTCACCGCAGCATTCGACACCATCAACCACGCCATCCTGCTGTCCTTCCTGGAATCATCACTCAACATCACCGACACTGCACTCTCCTGGCTAAAATCCTACCTCACCGACAGACATCAGTTTGTCAACATCAACAACTGCACCTCCTCCACTCCTCTGTCCCAAGGCGTCCCCCAGGGTTCGGCTTGGCCCTCTCCTCTTCATCCTCTACATCAGGGGTGCCCAACCTTTTTGGAACCGAGAGCTACTTTTAAAGTTGCCAGTCTGCCGAGATCTACCAGTCCAAATAGAGAGGCGTAGCCATTACTGACAGCCTACTACCAGGTAAATACACACTTCTACTTGTATAAAACTGACCTTTGTACGATGAATACTTCATAAAATACTGCAGATCCTTTATCTTACCTCTTTCTAATCTACACACATACAAGTATTTAACTGAAGTTACACAACAGTGTTGTTGATACAGAGTTGGAGTTTATTCACACGTCACCACAGTGGGTAATGTTTTCAAGAAACATTGAACAGTGCTGCCACATATGACACAGGGAAAAAAGAAAATACTCTGAACCCTTTCTTTGCCTTTATATAAAAATAGTGTTGCTACAAAAGTATAAATTAGGCTTACTAATAAGACAACTCAGATCTGAAGCTACACAGGAATCTGCTGCAACAGTGCAATAAAAAAGACAAAATTAATAGAATCAAACCCTTTTTTATGCATTTTAGTAGAGTATAAAAATAAATGCCTTTAAAATAGGATGCAAGCAACACTAGTTTCTTAACCTGAATTGATAATAGACTATAATCAATTTAAACAGAACAGATCTTAATGTTTGCATTCTTATACCATTTTGTACAATAATTATAATGAATAAGTTCAAACAAACTAAAACTTACAGCTGATTAATAACGGTATCTAACTTGAGTTTTTATTATATCAAAAACCTGTTGAAATGCTACTGTTATTTTTACTGTCCCCCAAAAGCGCGTGGGCAGCCTCCATGAATGCTTCTTTCACAACTTCATGTGTTTCGCAAGAACGTGACTGACCCGATAAGATGCTCTGGTAGCAGCCTTGCTCTTGTTGTTGGGCCTGGTGAAAATGGACTGCTGTGCATTTAGCTGTCTTCTCAGGCCCCTCCCCTTTTGGGAGCGTAGGGCAGAATTAGGAGGGAATTCCGTCTCGTAGCGTTTGTGCACTGTTTTGAAATGCCGCTCCTAAATTACCCTTCTTCAATAAAGCCACGCTCGCATTGCAGATGAGACGGATGGACTTTGAATTGGAATAGATACAAAAATAATCATCCTCCCACTCGGAGTGAAAATTATATAATTTGGGCTTTTGTGCTTCTGCCATAATTGCGGTCTTGTGTGTGTGCGGACTGGCACTCCTGTTGACACGGACAAAGTCAGCGAAATACTGCCCACTGCCCACCAGCCACGCCCCGACACATGGGGTCACGCCGGCCAATCACAAAGCTTTGATGCGTTCATGTACATTATTCTGCACAGGAAGATTATGTTACAGGACATTAACGATACAACAGAATGTTGTTGTTCTATTTTTAGACACATCTCGCGATCGACTGGGAATCTCCCCGCGATCGACCGGTCGATCGCGATCGACTGGTTGGGCACCCCTGCTCTACATGCTCCCCCTTGGCAAAATAATTTGTCGCCACAACCTTCAATTTCACTGCTACGCCGATGACATCCAACTTTATATCTCAACACAAACCATCACCCCCACAATACACTCCACTCTCACCAACTGTCTCTCAGAAATAAAAGCATGGATGCAAACAAACTATCTCCAACTGAACAGTGTCAAATCAGACATCATCATCATCATCATCGGCCCCCCACCCCGTATCAAAGACATCCAGAATTTCAACTTCACCATTGACAGCCACACTCTATCTCCCCCCCCCCCTCCCCCTCACATCCGCAACCTCGGAGTCATCTTCGACAGTCAGCTCAAATTCAACCACCACATCAATCACATCACCAGGACCGCCTTTTTTTTCCACCTCAAAAACATTGCCCGTCTCCGCCCATCACTCTCCTCCTCTGCTGCTGAAACTCTGATTCATGCATTCATCACTTCACAACTCGACTACTGCAATAGCATCCTCTACGCGTCTACGGCATACCATCCAACCTCCTCAATAAACTCCAACATATCCAGAACTCTGCTGCCCGCCTCCTCACCCACACCCACTCCCGAGACCACATCACTCCCGTCCTCCAGAACCTCCACTGGCTCTCCGTCCGTCAAAGAATCGACATCAAAGTCCTCCTGATTACTCAAAAAGCCCTCAACAATCAGCCCCCCCCCCCCCCCCCCCCCCCCCCTACCTCACAGACCTGCTGCACCACCACACCCCTTCCCGCTGCCTCCGCTCATCAGAAGCCAACCTCCTATCCATCCCCACCCACATCAATCACCGGACCTGGGGGGACAGAGCCTTCTCCGTCGCTGCCCCCTCCCTCTGGAACTCACTCCCCCAACCCATCAGAGACTGCACTGACCTCACCACCTTCAAAAAACGTACAAAAACTCACCTCTTCAATCTGGCTTTTAATGTGTGATTGTTTTTGTATTATTTGACTTTAACTTTAACGATATATTTATTTGTTGTTCCTTTCTTTTCTTTTCACTATATCTGTAAAGCGTCTTTGAGCACCTGTAAAAGCGCTAACAAAATAAATCTATTATTATTATTATGATTTAATCTTTTACGTTTTTTTTCATATGGAATACAGTTGGAGGTCAACCAATCACAGAGCTTGAGGACTAATCACAAGGTTTGTCGAGCAAAGCGCATGGTGTAGTCTCAAACGAGAGCTGAGGATTATGGGTAGTTAGTGTCTTCGGCAATCCTAAACTCAGAAAAAATATTTGTTTCTCCGAATCGAAGGGGAAAAATACATAAGCATTGTACACAATTTAAACCAATCAATGTTGTGTAATTAACAAGGATAATCTGGTGTTTTTGAGTTGATGAGTAGTGCAGATTTCACTGTCAAATTAATCGACAGTAAGGAGAATACTTACTTCCAGTTGTAAAATGCTCCGTTATCCAATGGGAATGGACGCTCACATTGCCTTTAAGAGCTGCCGACATCGACCGATGCGGTGCTTCCCTGAGCCTCAAATACCGCCGCCGATGGGAATACATTGCAATCAGTTGAAAGCTCTTTGCGTCCCTTTATGAAGCTGAAGGAGCCTAGGCACGTCACAACTGCACGCTGAAGGACCCTGACCAAGCGTCGCTATTGGACTATCAGGGAGTGAGACTGTGTTGGTTCCAGGGCCGGTTCCGGGCTAGAGCCTGATTAAGCTCTGTTTCTTCCTGTTCACACCGCAGCGGAGCCGGCTCTAAGCACCGAAAACCGGTTCTTAGCTGACCCCACTCGGCTGCCCGGCAAGAACCAAGAACCAATACTTCACGCTTACGTCGGAGGGGGGCGAGATTAACCTGAGCAATAACAGTTCATGGCGAGTACGACAAATACAGTTTTAACAAGCAGTAGCGCTGAGCAAAGTGACTAGAACGCAACCACACACTTATTAAAAAAACACACTTTATAAAGGCAACACTACCAGGCTTAGTGTGATTCTGTAAATGTTTACCTTACTTTGTCCATCCGTTAGCTGTTATTGATCATTGTGGAGAGCAGGCAGACGTTTTCTTGTTGTTTTGTATTATAGCAGCTATCGGATGGAATCAATACATGGGCTGCACAGGTTGTCTTGTCCGACTATCACAAGTAGACTCATAATGAAAAATAGGCCGGTAAAATGTGCCTGTAGAAAACGGCTTATGCCACAATAGGTAACAAGTAGTCAAGATATTCAGATTAGCTTCGGTTGTATGCTCACATCACCCGTTCTAGCGTTGTGATGCCAAACAGCGTCAATTCATACTGAAACACATTCACTTATGGGGATGGGGGATATTTATCAGCTGCTTGTGTGACAGCCAGACAGTGAATACTTTCCAGCGGCCGCTGCCGTGAGTTAACGGTAGACGAAACTCCGGTGGGCGAGCATTACTGCAGCGGTCGGTAAATGCCGCTGAACCAACCACATTAATAAACAATGAACCACGGCACTCTGGAGAAAAGTATATGGGTTGAGAAGTAGCTATTTAATCTGTCTTCGTATGATTAAAAGCAACACGATCATTGACCCGACGCAGTCCCCCATTGTTTTTGTTGTGAGCGGCGTTGGGGAGAAGAATCAGCGACGTAAACGGTGATGTCATGACGCAGCAGCACCAGTCGGGCTCTGAGCGGTGGAAACACAAGTGGTGCTACAGAGAAAAACCAGAAAAGCACAAGAACGGATCTTGAACCAGAACCGGTTTGGTTGAAAAGGGCTTTGTCAGTTTGCCATGCCCTGCTTGGCCTTGCCTGGTCACTTTTCTGTGTTTACCAATTTTTTGTTTTCAGCTTTTCTTTAATAAATTTAACTTTTTGTTCTTAATGGCGACTCCATTTTTTTGTTGCTTTTTGGTCTTACCTCCAGCTAAAAGCTTGACAAAACCAGTATCACCACTTGCTATTTATAGCATACTACCAGTGACGTGCGGTGAGGTTCATGGCTGGTGAGGCACTGACTCTTTCAGAGTCAGATTTACAAATATTATATTTTGACCTTAATCGAAATGTTCGGTTATTTTCAAAAGCTTTTTTAGTCTGATGCTTCGATTCATTTTAAACAGACTGTTCAACAAAAGGATACCCAAAATCTAAATATTGGATTGTTCTTTCTTAGTAAGATCCCATGTTCATTACAATTGTGGTCTTACCTTGACTTGAAGATCAGGGGCGGTTCTAGGGGGGCCAGGGGGGGGGGGGCAGTGCCCCCCTAACACTGACCTCTGACCCCCCTGTGGCCCCCCTGTTGAGATCTTCATATGAAGTGAATACTTAAAACGAAAGTTAATTATAAATCATATATGAAGTGAATACTTAAAACGAAAGTTAGTTATAATCAAATATAATCAATTATATTCTTGTATAACCCACAATGAAAATGCTTCATATTTTAGGTTTTTCTATAGTTACAGTATAAACAAAACAAAGTGGTTTGTTTAGGTTGAGTGTGTAAGGTCTATGATTTATGGGTGTCTCTGATAAGAGAGTAGGCCGTTTTCTCCCTCTCCTCTGACAGCAGTTCACAGGGAGGGGGGCTCCAGGCTTAAGGAGAAACACATTAGAGGCCTCAAAAAGGGGTCAAGTCCTTTTTACACTAACATAGGAAGGTGTGTCTTATGCCATAAGCTATGGAACATGTCGAGTCATGTCCAGCCCTGTACATTAGAGGCCATGCCCAGTTTTCCACAAATTGGGTGTGGAGGAGGGGTTTGTTTTTTGGGGTTTCGATCCGGTTTTTTGAGCATAAAGAGACTGGTTTTTTGAGAGAGAGGGGGGTTTCCCCTGGTAGACTCTCTCCCGGTAGGCTGTGTCCTTCAGAGCTGGGTTAATAGCTCTCGGTAAGGTCCTCTCACACGTGGTAAATATCTCTCGAATTTCTTGGTTGTTGGCTGAGTGGAATGATTTGATGAGAGATGTGTTTGTGAATATTATAACCCGCCACCTGTGAGGAATCTTCCTCCGAATTATTGCGGACAGGTATGGGTTTTTGAATGTTAATCCGCCGTCTGTGTCGGAAAAAGTGTATGAATATTATAACCCGTCACCTGTGAGGAATCTTCCTCCGAATTATTTGCGGATAGGAATGGGTTTTTGAATGTTATACCCGCCGTCTGTGTCGGAAAAAAGGTATGACACTGATGTGAATTGATTTGGTGAATGAAAAGTTGAATGCGCTTTTTATTGTCACCGGTCTTTTTATGAGGAAATACCTCTAAATTCTATCGGGAGATTTTAAAATGTCAACTGAATTGGGCAGTTGAAATTAAACATTTTGGTAATAAATGTAAGACTGAATTAAAGTTTCATATTTGAACATGATCACAGCACCATTTTTTTTAGTATGATTATAATGTTGTAAAGAGAGAAGGTAAAAACTCTGTATTAGTTTGGACCTATTTTTCTTCAAATAAACTGATCCCACCTTTTGGACTGGGATAACTTAAAAGACAACCTGTGCTCTCCTCTCCTGCTTCAAAGGTAAGACTGCACCCTGTCACACACACTTAGGTAGGAGCACACTCCATTTACTGATATCAAAATCCTTCGGGATCCCTTAAACAGATTAAAAAAGAGTTGTCTGAATTGAAACAGCAGTTAATTGAACCTGGTTCTTCGGGGAGTTATAGAGGTGAGATCTTGCTGACGTTGGTGGATCTGAGCCAAGCAGCAAACTTACATAGACTCAATAACTTCGGTCAGGTCAATTAGTAGGTCAGAGTAATTTACCGGAATAAATTATCAGGACCTCTCCGACTCCTAAAAATGAAAAGTGAAAAAAATGAAAAATGTATGATTTATTACACGATTTATTGAATGACGGAATAGGCGGAACTAACGTTATTCGTCATTCTAGTCGGACCCATTAGAGCGGTGCACTCAGGACCCATTAGAGCGGTGCACTCACTTTCACTGTCCGGCTGAAGCGCGCGAAAAACAAACGCTTTTCATCTCGGATCATCAGAGGCTGTTGCATCCAAGAAAGACTGATTGAAACCTACGTTTCGAGAGACAACCATGATAATTGAAGGTGAGTTAAACTATTGTATCCGTGTAATTGTAGATGTAAAGTAGAGATGTAACTGTTCATTGCCTTTATTTTTATATAAATATGATATGGTGTTAGTGGAAAAATGGTACTATAACTTAAGCCGAAGCTAACAGTAATAACTATAAGATATATCTGAAATAAATAAGTGTACTGAAACAAATACCAATAACTGTATTGCATTGTTTTTTTATACGCAATTACTTCATACTGTCTAGTTCTCTTTTTCGTCCTGCATTTATTGTGCCCCCCTCAGGAAATAACTGGTCCCCCAGTGGCCCCCCCAGTCAAATTGGTCTAGAACCGCCACTGTTGAAGATGAAGTCCATGCTATCTTTCTGGACAACAATCTCCATTACATTTTTGTAAAAGTCCTCCTTATCTTCCTCTAGTTTCAAAAGTCTAGCTTGTTGTTTGCGTCTACCGTCTCTGCATAGAATAACAGTAGCAACAAGAACCTGTGGGCTCACGTGCGCCCCCTTCAGTGCGGCAGAGGTTATGGCTGCCTCCCCTGGTGCTTTTTTCATTGCCGTTGTATGATGAGACCAGTGGGCCTAAATATCATATATACGTGAAATAAGTTATTTAGAGACTATGGATGGCGAGGACACATGTAATAAAGGGATCTACAAACATTACATTGGTGACATACAGTGAGATGGTAACAGGCATGCGCTTAGGGCCCGCTTTCCAGACAGTTTCTGTGGGGTGACGCATTCTGAGGTGAGGCAGAGCTCATCTGGGCCTCACCTTACCCCACAGTAACTGGCTTGAGCGCGCTCACAAAATAAGTGCCCGCGTTAAATTAGTGCCCGCGCTCCAGCCAGTTACTGTGGGCTTACGTGAGGCAGAGCTCGTCCCTGCCTCACTCCTCATCGCTCCCATGTAGTTGTAGCGGAGCTCGGCCAATTTGCTGATTTTGACTATAAAAAGCGATTGGAATCATACAGAAATCACACTTACAACACAGATCAGTGGAGACATTTTATTATTATTACTATTTCGTTTTTCTTTAGTTGTTTTTCCGTTACATTGGAGTATGACAGGTGAGGCTCTGCCTCCCCTGACTGCACGTCGCTGCATACTACACTGCTACATAGGACAAGTGTGTTTCTAACACTATTGAAGGTTGAAATGCTTCTATTGATATGAATAGCAGTTATTTTGCTAACATATAAAAGCCGCTTACCAAATGTGTGATGATGAGTATGAGCATATGGCTTTATGTACCAGTGCAGAGCGACTTGGTAAGTGGATATGTTTAACTGGTAAGTTGGATAAGTCAAAACTAAACAATGTTGCGTTTTTACTTTTTAAATCAACTATTGTTGTCTATTGTGTTGATCTTGAATGCATGAATACTGTGGCTGACTCGCGATTATTCATAATGACAGCACACTTGGACAGTGTTTCTTGAAATGTAGTTTGCTGGACATTTTTTGGTTTATTTATTTATAGACGATCAACCCATTCCTCAAGCAAAACAATAAACTGAAAAAACGTATGATTGCAGACCTTTGATTTTGTTAGTTATATTGGAATCAGATGTGTATATAATTGTGTCATCTACATATTACTGAAGAAAACAAGTTCAACACATTTTTGGAAGATTATTACGGAAATACAGAAACAAAAAAGGCCCAAAATTGATTGATGTGGTTCCTTTGAAATTAATCAAATTGAAAAAAAAAAGAAGGAAAACACTGAACTTAAAGTCATAATTCAACAAAAATGCCTGTTCATAAATTACATTAGCACAGTTTATGAAGAAGAATCACAAGTCTTGGTTGAGTCAATAAAAATAGTACCTGATGAAAATTAGATTGAAAAATTTGCTTCTTATAAAACCATTTCCATAATAGAATGCATTTAGCAGCTAAATAATGACTTTTAGATGGCTTGTCAACATAACGTATTAAATAAAGTGAAAGGAAATTCAAGAATCTTGTAATCTTTGGAGAAACTAAAACAAGAACTCAAACAAGATTTGGTGGACTGCTCAATTTGAATCCCTCTTGATCTTAGCTTATCTTTCGATACAGTTGATCATTTTATATTATTAGATCACTTGGAAAGCGTGAGGGCTCTTAAATAGTTAAAATCCTATCTATCGGATTGATCGTTTTCTGTATCAATTAGGGATGCCTCCTCTACTGCGGACCCACTTAACTGTGGTGTTCCCCAAGGTTCTATCCTTGATCCTCTACTTTTTTCCATTGACATTTACATATCATACACAAACACACCATGCTATATCACTGCTAATCTGATGACTCACAAATCTATGTTCCAATAAACTACAGTGAAGAAGGCAATGTGAACAACAATCGTGTTAAACTGAAAGGAAGTGCTGGGAGGCCCTATACTTGCTCCAGTTAAACGACAAAAAAATCATTTTTGGCCATCCTAAACCCACCCTGTCTCTGCAAATACATCTCAGCTCCCTGTCCTAAAACATAAAACCTGTAGCTATAAACCTTGGTGTGATGATTGATAGTGACCTCCCTTAGTTATTCAATCATTTTATCATTTACGTATGATAAAAGTCCTTCATCTCTCAGTCTGATTTGAAGACAGTCATCCATGCTTTTAATTCATCATGTCTGGGTCAATGTAACTCCTTATACTCTTGATTAGGCCAAAAAGCATTTCCTGGGATTGCTGACCTCATGTTCTGTTGCGGTCTGAACAGCTTGTTTTAATCCATGTAAAGCACTTCGTAACTTTGTTTTGAAAAGTGCTGTATACATAAAGTTGTTATTATTCTTATAACGGTTGGCAAACCAATTTCCTCTTTCTTTTCTTTATATTTATGTTAGTATAATTATACAAATGTCAAAAAAACATTATAATAATTTATTTTTTGTGATAAAAACGCCTGGACAGACGTGATCACTGAGCGATCCACTGCAATGTGAAACCACAAAGCCCCTCCTTTATGAAAATCATAGCAAAGCACTACAGGAAAAATATGCGTCCCCACAGGACCCTCTGAAGGTCAGGCTCTTCCTATACATTTCAGCTCTGACAGTCACCATAAACATGATGGAGAGCACATCATTGACAGAGGTGCACACAGACATCTTTACATTCTTCTGAATATCTTACATATAAACTGTATGTTTGCCTCTTTCACTTTGCTACATGATTGCACATCTGTTAGATAACTATTTAAATATGATTATAATTCAAGCACCTGATCAAGATTATTGGCTGAGTCTTAATAATCGAAGTTAGTTCTGCTCCATTATTTGACAGCTAGGCCTATCATTACTCATGAACAGGAACTTCAGCAATTTGTTATTATTGTATTTTGATGGTAGTGCTGAAGACACGTGTATTTATTAGTTCCTTATACAAACATAGCATCCTCTTAGTTACTACAAAGAACAAACATTCATCAAATTTTATCACGCTCTTTAATAAAAAAAAACGTACAAAAATAAACTCCAACAGCTTTTTTTTTTGCTGGAAAGAAAAAATATCCACGAGTATTTTGTCGGGATGGGACGGTGGATGATTGATTGGTGTTTTTTGAGATACCGTGAAGTGTAAATGAGTATTTTTCTGCTTCCGTCTTATTCTCAGGTGGATTCATCCAAGCATGACTCCCCACATGTACAGAACACTATTCTTATAGTGAGTCTGACATCTTCTGGAGATCCAGTCAATAAAACTGAGGGCCCACCCTCAGTTTTCTTCTTGCTGCTCTCCCAGGCTCAGCCTTCTTGAACATTCTTTTTTTTTTTTCCTTTTAAGATTCTTTAAAATATGTTGGGCAACCAGTGCCTTTGTTGTAGAGACAGATTAGAAGAGGGGAGACGGATGGGATGACACGCTGCACATGGTCCCAAACCGGATCTGAACCTGGGTCCTCCGCATGGGACACCGGGGCTGAAGTGGAATAGTCCATTTAGCTTAGGAACCTTCCTAACGGAGTGAAATGACCCAGAAGTCTCTCAGTGGCAGCCATGATAAGTGCCGTTCGAATTCTCTAGTTGATAGGAAAGGAGGTTTCAAACTTCCTTTATAACCTCCTTTAGCTTAGGAACCACTGGACCTCCCTAACCGAAAGGAGAGGAGAAAATGCTGCCCCACAATGCCTTGCAGCCGCAGCATTTGCCGTCACACAACAGTCGACCGTTCACGGAAACAACCGATTATGACCGAGAAATTATATCATGAAAGTTACGATGCTTATTAAGCATTTTAAAACGTATGTGGTAAGTTGCCAAAGTGCTTTGTTCTGAACGTTCATCAGTATTATAATCAAAAAGAGAAATATGAACGTTAGTTTTTACTGAAATGATCAAATAAAGTCAACATTTCACAGTCTTTACTGAGCTGTGTGGGGTTTGTTCAACTTTTAAAAGATGTTTGAATGGTGATATACACAGTGATAGATGTTAAGGACTAACGTTTATAATAAATACATCTGTATTGATTTTAAGATCTGTTCATAGTTCATACAATCATACGTATTGGGATCATTTGTATTATTGTGGACCGGAGGGAGAGGGTGACGAGCATAAGTTTCACTTTCCTTTTTTATTTCAATTCCAACTTTGGTCATGAAGAATATGTTTCTCTGTTGTCCACGTTCATAAAGCAAAGCAACAGCATCAGAGCACGGTGCAGAGTCTCTAGATGAGTTTACAGTAGTCCCTCGTTCTTATTGAACATCCATGTTGTAGTCCGCTGTATAGAAAACTGTAGTTTCCATAGTTTCCCCACAGCAGCAGACGCACACAATGACGTCCGCTGGAGCATCATAAACACGTCGGATAGTGAAAGTGCATTCGGATTCTCTAAAGTACCGCGGTCTCTTCTCCTAAGTCCTTTTGAATTCTCCTATCCACTATCCCTTAACCCCGTGACGTTTCACTCAGAGGTCAAGGAATAGGAGATAGGGTTAGACGTTAGGAGCTGATTTTTGGATTATCCGACCGCAACCCAGCTCTACCAACCGAGCTATAAGGTGGCCCTTGAACATTCTTTAATGACATTTTTCTTTTTTCTTTTGCTGATGCTTTTATCAAAACCAACTTTAATAGCGTAGACATGCATACGAGAGCAATTCAGGGTTTACTATCTTGCCCACGGACACCTCGACATGTGGACTGCAAGGGGTGCGATCAAACCCCCTGATTGGCAGATCATCACCCTCACTGACCCCCCTGAGCCACAGACTCCATGTCTCCTCATGACCTTTTTCAACACTCATGTATGCCTTACACCTATTACTTTTCATATAAATTAAATACAAATAATAACGAAGTTAACGGCTTTGGGTAGTTTTGGGTAAGCATTGCAAGAAGCGATGTAACAGTAACATTGTTGATGGCGAACAAAAGTGGAGAAAGAAAAGTTCACCAAATATTTACCGTCAATGTGAACTGAGTTATCTCTGAAGTAGGTTGACCCTCAAACACCACTCACCAAGCAGCTGATACAGTGAGCACCCCCCCCCCCCCCCCTGAAAAACAGAGACAATATAAAAATCGATATGATAAGTGGTTAACTTTTTTTATTCATTTATTTATGATTTATTTTTTTACCTCTTATTTTTACTATACTTTCTTTTTGGGGACAGGTATACTTTTGTGTACTCCACAGCAGCATCCCATCATGCCTCTGTGGAGCTGTCACTTCTCATTTCACAGACGAGTGCAGTCTGGGCCCGGCTCCTGTGTGAGCCAGGTGTCTGCGTTAACATCTGATTCCAAAGGGCAATTTCCTGCATTAGTGTAGACAATGAGGTAATAATTGACATAGGTAGAGATTCGTTTCTCCTCTGAATAACTTTAATCACTCACAGCAGCTCAATTTAGCACAATTAGAGAAATGCTCCTAAGCTGAGGCAGATGGGGACAGGCTCAGATGACAGGAGCCTCACAATGTTGGAGACTTCTTTCTATTCTTTCACTCAACTCATCTTTCTACTTTGTTATTTATTAATAACTTAGATTCAAAGGAGCCATACCGGTTTTCAGAGAGATGAGGGAACAATAAAACATTAAGACAATTAGCAGAAGACAGCAGCGTTTTTTCGGGAATTCTGGTCACCACATGTAACCAACCATGTTAACAAAAGTCACAATAACAAGCTACCTGATATTTTATTATTTATTTTATCCTTAAGAATTACAATTTTAAAATAGGATCTTGGTGTCCAATAACATGTTACTGTGAAGTAAACAAAGGTAACTAGTAATTCAGTTTCTTTATATTTGTAGTACTGTGATTAGTAGATATATACAATAACAAAACTCACCACAAAGAGCACAAAAAACAACATGAATATGCTTTTGGTTGTGCTCTGTGATTATTAACTGTTTATTTGGAACCATACTTTAAATGTGATATTCATATTGTTAAGATACACACACCTAATTGTAAAGTTAATTGCACACAAAGTATGCCACTCTTTAACATGTTGTTAATGTTGAGTAATCTAGCATGTCAAACAGTACAATTGCATAACAACATTACTAACTGACTAACTTACTAACCAACTAACTAATGGGGTAGATCTTTTAATCAACCTCACACAGATGGCTATTGTACTTTATCACTTTAAATGTAAAACTTCTTTATTATTACATTTTGAATGTAGTGCAACATTAGCATCTTTTGCACACATGTGCTTCTCATTCAAATGCTTCTCTTTATGCATCTGTTAGGGGTGTCCAAACTACGGCCCGGGGGCAAAATGCGGCCCACGGACCATTTTGAATCGGCAGGCAGCAAATTCAAAAAGTATAATGGAATATGGCCCACAAATGAAAATGTGCTTGTCTTATATTGTACTTCTTAACTATAAATGTAAAAATATATTACACAGTAGTATTCATGTGTTAATAAGACCACTTTTCAAATAAATTCAGTCAATTCAAGTTGGAAACATTTTCTAACATATCTTAGTTGATAAGAAAAAAGCCCAATTATTTCTTTACATAACAAGCTTGAAATACACCCTTCCTATTTCTCCTTATTATAATCAATCTGAAGCATCATTAACCTACATTTGATTGATTTTGCTAACTTATAACTGAACTTATGAGGCAATATACCTCTAGTGAGTGGGCCAGCCCTTCGTATATTTTTCTGTATGCGGCCCTCGGTGAAAAAAGTGTGGACACCCCTGTGTTAACACAAGCCAAATACAATAGCTGGCTAAATACAATAAATACATGCTCATTAGTGGCATATAATTATAAACATATAAAACCCTAATAATAGTCTGATATTTACATGGAACATTCTCATAAAGGCACCAACACTGCAACATGGCTGAGAGGTGAAGTTTAGTGGCTTGGATTAGCTGAACCTGGAGCCGCCTAGCGGATCAGACAAAGTGGCTAACCAGCAGTGACGCACCCACCTGTCTATCAAAGTGGCCACGCCCTAAATTCTACATTAATGTAACTTGAACGGGTGAGCTGTTTGAAATCCACCTTCTACACAGTTTGCAGTCACAACAGGCTGAAAACATGTATATTTCGGCTGTAAAGTTGGGTATTTTAACATGGGCGTTGGAAGGGGCCATACACTTTGGGGGTTTGGGGTTAGGATTGAATTTGACTCATAAGACTCATTTTGTAAAAGTAGCGCAATGAGAAGTGAGTAACTGATACCTACAAATTCACATTCATAAATAAACCCAGAAAAGCCTCTATTCCTTTTCATCGGGGAAATTAAAAAAAGTTTGTACTTCTTTTTAAATTTCATGGTTTACTCTCCTTGATCAGAGTGGGAACACTGTGGGGAAAATGATGGGCCCAGCGGGACATGGGGTTGAAATCAGATCCCCCTTTACAGCCATTTGCAAAATACTCTTCATAATATGATGCAGTGTTGAGCAGAGCCCTGCTGAGCCAACAGGCTGCAGAGGCATTTTTAATTGTTGCAGGTGGTCTGGCTCAGGGAACATAGCTGTGATGCTCAGGGATCTGCAAATAAAACTCCAAAGCGTGCATGTGCGAACGGGTACGCAAACAAGAGAACCGCGTCCAAGACAGCTGTGCCGAGTTTGCTGTGCCAAGGTTCAAGGCCTGAGGTAACAGCATGGCCTCCTTTTGCCTCATGTCACTGATCCAGAGTCTGCAGAGAGCCACTGTAGATTCAAACTGTCTGCTTTATCATCAGACAGGGATCCTCATTATTGTGACAAATAAAGTACACTGGGATTATGAAGGAATAAATGTCTCTTGTCAACAGAGTAGAAGTCAGTAAACTAGAAATATTCATTTCCTGAGATTGCTGCATCTGCTGCTTACTGGCGCAGCTTCTGAAAGAGTCCCGGTTTGGGTGATTCACATCAGAGGATACCACCCAAGTTCAGTGGTAATTGAACAATGCAATCAAGAGATAGGGCGTTCTATACTAAGGACTAAGCGGTGGAGGTATTGGTGACACTCTGTAATGTTTAACTTTATGCCCTAGCCACACGGTGACGAAACGGGTCGTATCCGCTACAGTTCTCTATCTTTTAGACGGTTCGGCCACACAGGGAAACGCGGATCACGTTAACAATAACGATACCGATAACGCTAGCGATAACGGTCCCCAAGGTGGGTAGATCTGCGGACGCAACGCTCTGGGGGGCCAAACGGCTCCGTGATTACGCCCTATACGATTATTTCCTGATAACGAAAATACTGACTGGCTGTCAGGAGAGGGGGAGGAAAAGAGAGACTCCGTATATTATTCTTATATTATTATATAGTCGTTATTCATTTGTTCTAAAGCTCAATAAATAACAAAGAAGACCTTTGACCGGCACTTTTATAATTTTGTCCGGAAGATTTCAACTTTAACGGACATGTTGACCGGCGGAAAAAAATTATAACGGAAACTCTGCCGCACGTTTCCCTCGTCCCTTGGAAGAGGCGGAGAGGTGGGTGTTTTTCATTTGCTGGTGGACTACCGGGGAGATTTACAGCAGGAGCACACGCTTGCCTCTGGGAGGGAGAAAAAGAGCCAGAGCCCTGCCTCTCCCCACCTCTGCTGCTAAATCCACCCCGGAGAATAAACAGAAGGGCAACCATAGCAACCATGCATGCTCGGGAAGTCTTCTTCGCTGCTTTTGGTGTATTTTGTGGCGGAAGTACAGCGCCACTTACAGGCCCGGCATATGTACTACAGCGTCTCCAGCGGGTCGAGCGGTCTCGTGTGGAAGGACACGTTTCTGGTACCTATTGCGTGTGGACGGAAGACTTTTTTGATATCGAATTCGGTTCGTTTTTCGTTTCCGTGTGGCTAGGGCCTTAATGTCTTCAAATGCTCATGGAATATCTGTTTACCAAGATTCACTTAATTAAAGTCAAGGAAAGATTGGAGGATTGTTTTATTAAATGGTGAAATTTTCTTTTTAGGCACAAATAGGTATGGTATTTATAAGTCAAAACGGAATATCCAAAGAACCCACTAAGCAAATAGTATAAGAGGAAAAGTAAAACATATTATAACTGACCTGACAACAACACATTAAAGCCTTATTACTATCAGGTATAAGGCAATGAAAACAACATTGATTGTTGGTAGCAGTAAGAAAATCCAAGCGCATTTCCACATTAATAGTCATCATTTCAATTAAAAGAAAGAAACTCAAGAAAATGATCATATTCCAAATGTTAACCACCTCTGGTGGTTTAGGTGTCTTAAATAACCATTTAAATAAAACATTACCCCAACCTTCCCCCCCACAGACCCCTTTATACCTCCAGAATTCCTATTATGTGACTATCAAAAAATATATAAATCACCATAAAATCTCACTGATTGAAATAAAATGTTAAAGTAAGATCTTGTTGATGTTGTTAAAGGACCAATATTATTTCCAAATACAATTTTGGCATTTAAAAAAACCCGGACAGTTACATGTATTGTGTTTGGGGTCAATACTGAAATATTGCCCTTCCAGTGTCAGATAGATACCAAAGGCTTTATGTTGCTTCTCCTTCTGGACACTCCTATAGATGAGCAAACCAATGTAGGCTTACAAGTGGGTCCCATCCAACTCCTTGTAACTGTCCCCATACATGCACCCCCCTCCCCCCTCTAAATTAGTCATCTCAAGTATATCATTCTCAATTGTTTTATGAAGAGCTTGAATGCTGACTTTATGTCTTGGACATTGCTGACAGTGTATCTTGTGGGGCCTGGAACCATTTCCATGACATTAGCAGCACTCCCCTTCATGGGGAGTGAGACCATGATAACTTTATTTTTGGAAAGTAATGTGTCTGCTTGTGGTAGAGAGACATGAGGGGCGTCTGTACTGGGGTCTCATTGTCATCAGAAGAGGAAGCATAAACATGGTCCTCCTCAACATTAGCCTCTGTCTCAGACACATTACATTCTCTTCTATGCCACTTTCACCGTCAAAGAGCTGTGACAAAACTTCACTGACAGAAAACCTTTTCTTTGATGTCATCTTTAATTGAGAGAGAAACATTAGGAACAATCACACAAAGCACCAAGAGAAATGGATTGGAAGGCTGCTATGCAGTATATTGTATAAACTACTGTCCTCTGGGGAACCATATGTCCCATGTTTCTGGAAATATAAGAGTTCTCGCAATGTAGGCATTAAGCCCCCTGCCCCCCACCACTGTGTGAGCTACCAATGTCCTCGTGGGAACCATATGGCCCCGCCCCCATTTTGCAGGACATATACAGTATATTATTAATTATAGTATATAGTAGTAGTCAGTGGTGTAGTGGGGATTTTTGTACTGGGGGGACGCTATTTTAAATTAGGTCATCCCAAACAATGCCACACAAGTGCGCACGCGCGCAATGCACTCACAAAACGGGCAGACAGGTCCACAGAAACTACCGGTATGCTTAGTCCTACTTTAGTTACTGTTCTGCAAAAAGCAGACGGCGCTGCGCTCAACACACACAGACTCAAAACCATGGACACACTGGCACATACGTTACATAAACAATGTATAGGCCTAAATTGCATAAGCTACAGGATTGCAACTAGCAGACAGCGCTGCTTTTTTTCTCTCTGGGGAGAGGAGAGAGACGAGGAGAGAAGAGAGAGAGAGAGAGAGAGAGAGAGCTGGAAGGAGAGAGGAGAGAAGAAGGAGAGAGGAAGCAGGAGAGAGGAGAGAGAGATAGATCGAGAGAGAGGAGGAGAGACTCTATCTCTAGATCTATCTATCTCTCATATCTATAATAGTATCTCGCTCTCTGCTCTCTCTATCTCTTCTATCTCTCTCTCTCGCTCTCTCTCTCTCTCTCTCTCTCTCTCTCTCTCTCTCTCTCTCTCTCTCTCTCTCATTTAAAACTCATAACAAACAAACAAAATTCCCAAAGTTGTCCTGAAATTAAGTTATTAAATAAACAAAACGAAAAATATATATAGCCTACTAATGCAAACATTGAATGATGAACATACTTTGCAGCCCAGTTTCCCAGCTTTGCAGTCTATCCACGGGTATGCCTCTTGTTTCCTCCGCCACATCTCCTCCGTCCATACCTCTGGGAAAGCCGGTTAGCTTGAGCTAGCCAGGGGAACGTGCACGTTAGCTAGCATTATCCACGTCTTTAGGCGGCTCTTCTGATGATGTAGTACTAGCAGCTTCACTTGTAGCTTCGGTGCTGCTAGCCTCTTTCTTCTTGTGAATTATATTCTTTTTAGAAAATAAGTCAAGTAAAAAATGTTTGCCTGCCATTATAGAGCTTTTTCGTTAGCGTTCTTGAGGGAAAGAGCTGCCGCAAAATCGGCGGGCGGTAAGCTGGCCGTGGGTGTGTCACTGACACTCGCCGCAGGGTCACGAGCGTGATGACGAATCATAATTATTTAAGGAAATCGTTTTTATTTTGTATTATAATTACTGTGAAATGTATTATGTTTTTATCATTATTACAACAAATACACACTTGCAACTGATAAGACTGGCAATGATTTTATATTTATTAGACTATTAAAAAAAAGATCATGCTCCAAATAAGTGGGGGTACGGCGTACCCCCGCGTCCAACGCCCACTACACCACTGGTAGTAGTATAGAATGGTATACATTACATTACATTACATTACATTACATTGCATTTAGCTGACGCTTTTATCCAAAACGACTTACAATAAGTACATTCGACCAGGAAGACACAACCTTGAAGAAAACAGAATCATATAAGTACATCAGGTTTCATAGAGCCAAAACATTTCAAGTGCTACTCAACTGGCTATAGATAAGCCAGCCCTTTATTAGTATATAAGTGCTTTGTTAATAGTTCTATCGCTCGAAGTGGAGTCGAAAGAGATGAGTTTTCAGTCTGCGCCGGAAGGTGTGTAAGCTATCTGCTGTCCTGATGTCAATGGGGAGCTCATTCCACCATCTTGGAGCCAGGATAGCAAACTCACGTGTTTTTGCCGATGGGAACTTGGGTCCCCCTCGCAGCAAGGGCGCAGCGAGTCGTTTGGCTGATGCAGAGCGTAGTGCACGCGCTGGGGTGTACGGTTTAACCATGTCCTGGATGTACGAAGGGCCAGATCCATTCGCAGCATGGTAAGCAAGTACCAGTGTCTTAAAGTGGATTCTAGCAGTTACCGGAAGCCAGTGAAGGGAGCGGAGGAGCGGAGTGGTGTGGGAAAATGTAGGAAGGTTGAAGACCAGACGAGCCGCTGCATTCTGGATGAGCTGCAGAGGTCGGATGGCACATGCAGGTAGACCAGCCAGGAGGAAGTTGCAGTAGTCTAGGCGTGAGATGACGAGAGCCTGGACCAGAACCTGCGTCGCTTTCTGTGTCAGCTGGGGACGTATCTTCCTGATGTTGTAAAGCGTGTATCTGCAGCAACGGGTTGTAGCAGCTATGTTTGCAGTGAAGGACAAGTTGTTATCTAGGGTCACACCCAGATTCCTTGCAGTCTGAGTCGGGGAAACAACTGAGGTGCCGATGTTGATTGTTAGGTCAAGAGCGGGACAATCTTTTCCCGGAAGGAAGAGCAGCTCAGTCTTGTCAAGGTTGAGCTTGAGGTGATGAGCAGACATCCACTGAGAGATGTCAGCTAGACAAGCAGAGATGCGTGCGACGACCTGGGTCTCTGAGCGGGGAAAGGACAGAATTAATTGGGTGTCGTCAGCGTAGCAGTGGTATGAAAAACCATGCGGGCTAATGACTGATCCGAGTGAGTTTGTGTACACGGAGAAGAGGAGGGGACCAAGAACAGAGCCCTAAGGGACCCCTGTAGTTAATTGACAAGGGTCGGACTCAGACCCTCTCCAAGTCACCCTGTAGGTACGGTCTTTCAAATATGAGGTGAGGAGGGAAAGTGCAGAGCCTGAAACTCCAAGTTCTTGAAGAGTGCAAAGGAGGATCTGATGATTCACCGTGTCGAATGCAGCAGACAGGTCCAACAGGATGATGACAGAGGAGAGGGATGCAGTTTTGGCAGTGTGCAGTTCCTCAGTGACAGCAATGAGAGCAGTTTCTGTGGAGTGACCTGCCTTGAAACCAGACTGGTGCGGATCCAGAAGGATGTTCTGATGGAGATAACAGGAGAGTTGTTTAAAGACAGCGCGTTCAAGTGATTTAGACAGGAACGGGAGGAGAGAGACAGGCCTGTAGTTTATAACATCAGACGGGTTGAGAGTGGGTTTCTTTAGGAGAGGGTTTACTCTTGCCTCCTTGAGACTGTTTGGAAAGTTACCAGAAGTTAGAGAAGTGTTGATGAAATGGGTGAGAAACGGTAGAATATCAGGAGCGATAGTCTGAAGGAGGTTTGAAGGGATAGGGTCCAGAGGACAGGTGGTAGGGCGGGCAGAGGTAATGAGGGTAAGAACCTCACATGGAGAGAGAGGGGAAAAGGAGGTTAGTGTGTTGGTGGAAGGAGGGTCTGGTGACCCAGCGGTGAGTAAAGGTGAGTCAGAAAAAGAAGAGCGAATATCATCAACCTTTTTTTCAAAGTGGGTAACAAAGTCGCTTGACAGAAGTGAGGAGGGGGGAGGGGCTTTTGGAGGGTCCAAGAGGGTGGAGAAGATGGAGAATAGTATATTTAAGCAATCATACACGAGAGGTATAGGCAGGCGTACGGACCTCGGCGCAAGCGCCTCGGTCCTGCCGCAGTACTGTCGTACCAATAATAACGTTAAAGAACGGCCTCAAGTGTATGATTGCGATTCTATAACAAAAACTATCATTGTAATCAACAATATCGTAAAATAATTTCATAATGTGGGCTAATTTGCTCCCAAACCTTCACTTTCTGCTTGAGTTAATCTCCGTCAGAAAGTAGTTCCTATAAAGTAGTTCCCTTGGTAACGAGAGCCGATCAATCGAACACTCCCCGCTTACAGTTATTGATATAATTATAGTAAATCATATATTATTAACCAATTTATTGAAAACAATTTATTGACAACAATTCTTGAATTAGGCTATTTATTTATTTATTTACATATTTAACATTTTGGCTTCAGAATGAAGGTGGATGTTCATGCTGCCATTAAACGTGCAATTTTTGAAACAACTCATGAACTCCATGCCAGACTTTTTTGCAGTTGGTGCTGTGGTGTTCACGGAAGAGCTTTCCTCCAGTGGCCGTTTGGCGTGTCCCGGACCGGCAAAAAGCGCGTTGCTCCACATTTTTCTGTTGTCCAGAGATGGAGCCCAGTAGCTGCGAAGCGATGACTCATTTGTATGCCCGCTAACAGACATGATTTCTCTGGCCTCCAACCCTGCCTCCGCCAGCCGCTGTATGCAGGTGCTTCTGACGCAATGGTTTGTGTAATGCGTAGTGCCAGCCTCTTCACTAATGCGGGTCATCATGGACCCTAGGCTGTTCACCCCCAAGGGCTCCATGCTACACCACACCGTATCCCCAGGCTTCACCGACTTCCTTGGATGGTGGTAGAAAGCCTTTGCTGATTCGGGCAGTGTTGATAGGTAGGCCTCGAACGAAGCTACTGGGCAAAGGGCATTGCCCGGCTCCTCAAACATTGCCCCTCTCCTGATCTGGCGCTCCCTGTCGTTGTGGCATTTGTGATTTTTAGTTTCCTCGTTAAATGCCATCGTCACATATTTGGTGCCTTAAGGATAATTAAAAAAACAAAACGAATGTTAGGCAAGTTTGACCTTATGAAGCAACAACAAAGATAATAACAATGATGAAATAATAATAATAATAATAATAATAAGAACAATATAATAAGAACAATAATAATAATAATAATAATAGCCTGATAATAATAAAAGCTTGTAGGCTTAATGCGTGTTTGATCAACTCGCCTGCATAATCTCGTTTAACAACGAAAGATTGTGGAGTGAGTTTCCTCAGGCCCTCCTTTCCCCTTCTTCCGAAATGCAGTTGGATATCGAACCACACCTGTAATGTAATGTAGGAAATGTCTACTGTAAAAACAATTTCCTTGCGGATCAATAAAGTAGCTATTATTATGCTATTATTATTATTACCTTGTTGAGGAGGCCCCGTGGTGTGTTTGGGTCCATGGCCCGGGACTTCCTCAGGATTTCGAGGTCCTCGTTGGTGATAGCGGGATGGTGTTCAGTTTTGTCCTGCCCAGCCCTTCTGAGTGACTTGATGAGTCCGGAGAACACGTTATTTGAGGTGGTAAACTCATTGTCTTTCATCAAACACCATGCCCGGCTGTACGGAGGGTCATTAACGAAGCGGTTGATCCCAGCTCACAAACTGACATAGGTACTAATAGCGTACTGCTGGCCCTTAGTGTTTCTAACACTTCCATAAAACTGGCGAAGTAAGCTGTTTAGCTCCGGCTTGGACACTGTTCCGAAATCCACCATTTTCTCCTGGGTTTTTAAGAACGCTTTGAGACATTTGACAGCCCAGGTAGTTGACGACAATGTACTCTTTTCGTTGCGACTTTTTTCCAACGCACTCAGCTCGTCAGTTGAAACAGCCGCAAATCTTTCGTTGGTTTTGTGGTCTGTGTCCATGTCCAACCATTCATCCATACTGAGGCCCCCCAACAAATCAAAATTAACTATAAAATCTGACATTTTGTAGCTAACGATTTTCCAACAAGAGACAATGTAACAATGTAACGGCTGTGTGTCGCTATGGAAACCACTACTTCTCCGCTGCAGTTAGCTTTTGAATTGTGGTACTTTTCCAGTTGGTCTGCCTGCTCTTCACGTAGCTCTGCATGTTGTCGTTTAGGTGCTTTTTTTTCTAGGCACTCCTCAATCCAGTCCTCCACAGTAAGACCCCCCCGGAGGTTGAAGTTAATCTTAAATGTTTCCATATTATGTTTGGAAGTTTGTTTCGTAACGTAAAAAGGAGGGTTTCTGCCCCGTTACTTCTCCGCTGCTTTCTTGTTCCAGTTCGAGGCCAAGGGTATACCGTTTTTCTCAGACGCGGAGGGATACTGACTTGTTGTGAAAAGGCACGTTCTATTTGACCGTTCTTTGATCGTGGAATCAAACACGCCTATTGACCAATCAGAGAGCTTGCTCACACCTATGTGTTATAGAATGTATAGTAATCTCCCCTCCCCTATGTGAATTATGAGTGGATCTCGCTCCACAGGTATGTTATTAGATAACTAATGCAGAGGGTAGTTTTTTTTTACAATGATACAATTGCATGTAATAGTCACCTCAATATCATCCTTCACAATCAACACAAATATGTGGAAAATGTTGAAAATGTTATATGTTTGATAATACTAAAACAGCCTGGGGTCAAATGGACCCCAAGGAACACCGATGCGTACAATGTGCGTAGCCTACAGGACATAGAAAAAATCTCAACATGTTCATTTTATGTTTACCCATGTCCTCACTAAATTAGGAAAAGTCATTGAACAAAGAAAATATTGTGAACCATTTTTTAGATACTTTAAACATTGAATGGGGTCAAATTGACACGAAGGATAACAGGAGGGTTAAACTGCTCAAAAATGTGATAAGTAAACTGGCCTACTAGCTAAATAGCTAATGTTTGCTAGTTTGCTAGCTTATTAGCTTACACTCGCTAGCTAAATGGCTAACGTTTGCCAGCTAAATAGCACACTGACAGGTTTGAGTTTTTGTCTACCCTTCTGGCTGCTGCTAAGACAATGCTGTTGTACCTTAAGTTCAGACTCATTCCGTAGTAGGCTACTTTATGCTGTCAGGAAATATTTAACAGTGAATCAAACAGTTTACTTTTGGTCTCGAGAGCTCATTACTGTGATGACTCAGTGTAATTATACTTTAATGATACATAGAAAAGCAAACCATCAATGTTGTGTTAAAACCGAGTGGACTTGAGAATTTTGAACTCTAATAAGGATTTAGGTTCACTGGTGACATTTATTGTGGTCTCTAAATGTAGCGCACTTCCCTGTCTGCATGAGAGATGAGTTTTGTCTTCACAACACCCAGTATGGAAATTATTTGAAAGAGCCTAACTAAATGCATTAGTTCCACTGTGCGTGTCCCATGCTGACGCTCTCAACTCACATGTGCACAAGAGCTCAACATGTCAACAGATTCCTCTGAAATAATATTTCCAGTCCATACAGATTGCATGTCTATCCAAACACTAAACAGGGAAGCTAATTCATCAATTTTAGGATGTTCACTCCTGAAATCCAACAAACAGCAGGACATTAAGCAGAATTCTGATTTCTACAAAAATCTCCCAAAATGTTTTTGTGATAACAAAAGTTTATTAGCACCTGCCAGGTGTCTGACTCTGGGGCTCTGGACCACTTTTCTAATTTGTTTTGAAACAAAATACTATTTTAACTGTCCTGAAGTAAATGTTAACCTCCCAAAAGATCTCAATTTTGTTATCATCCGTATTTGTTAGGCATATTAATTACACCACAAAAATGTTGAGGTAATTGTGTTTATTTGGCTGGCTCTGCAGAAAAACAATGATACAAGACATAGGGGAAAAAAGGATTGTAAATAATCCAAGTTATATCTGAGTTGACTCCTGCATCTTATTGCTTCATGTCAGTTTAATGTAAAGCCTTTGAACAGCTAATGTTTTTGGGTGGCGGGGCTGCTGTGTAGCTACCATTCGAGTAATCAAAATAAACTCTAAAAATATCAAGAAATCTAATATTTGTACTCCTATTTCCCTTAGTAAATCAGTTTACCTTTCACTTCTCCAACAATCAACAACTGCGGTCTGTCGGAGGTAAACACATAAGTGAAAATGAACCCCTCTAAATGAAACTACTTTTAGCGGCTGTTGTTCTTTGAAGTCAAATAGAAAAATAAAATATCAAGAAGCATCCATAAAAAACCTACAGGCAATTGACTCAGCCACTCCATAAACTGCAGTAGTCCTATACTGTGATTGCTTCCTCTGAACAGAAACTGTAAATCCTTTGTGTTTAGTTTTTTCAGCTCTAAGCTCTGTTAGCTGTATTAGCAGCGTTAGCTGTTAGCTCTGTTAGCTGTTTTAGCACTGTTAGCTGTCAGATAAACACAGCCGTAATCAGTTCAGTCTGAAGCAGCAGCCTAACCACAAAAGGGAACTCAACAAATATTAGTATGATTGTTCCAGTAGTTCACAAGTGTCTTTTAGCTGTATAAGCACCTGTTGGCTCTGTTAGCTTTATTAGCACTTTTAGCTAATAGCTAAACATTGTCATAAGCAATCCAATCTGAAGCGGTGGCCCTGACCACAAAAGAGAGCAGAATACATTGCAGGCTGATTGGTCCGGTATTATTAAATGAGATTAGCGTGGACATAACACAGACACGCTAACTCACACACAAACAAATAGTTCACTGTGCTGCTTTGGAACCCTGATACCCCTCAGGCCCATGATATCCCGGTACCATTCATCTCCATACATTCCCATAAGACCACAACAATTGTATTGGACTTCCAAGTGGTATGTTGAAATGTTGCATTTTAATCAAAGTAAAAATGCAATCTGAATTTTTTTCTTTAAAGTAGAAAATGACAAATAAAACCCTTTGGAAGTACCTTCAAATTATTACACAGGCAGTGTTTATTGCATTACATTTGTAACAAAAGGCCGTATTTTGCCACCTGTCATTTAGGTGAAGTTCAAGTGGCTCGCCTACACTAGCAGCACAGTGACTATTGCTGGTGAAATGCACACAGCATGATGAACAACTTCCCTTTCCTGCCGTTCTGCAGCTGTAGCTGGGCCCGCAGCTCCTCGGGCTGTAAATCAGAGCCTTTGTACTCCAGAAGGATCCGATCAGCCACAGGTGCGGGCTCTGCATGGGGATTAGACATCCCCGCGCTGGAAACACTGAGAGCCCCGTTTAGCTCAGCCAAACACAGGAGGTGCAGCGAGGATAGTGAAGCAACAGAGGCAGGAGAGCAGGATCCAAGAGGGGAAGAAAGTGCCAAGGTGTCAGGCAGATTGGTATTTTTGTCAGAGGCAGTACAGAACTCTGTTCACTGAGGCGAACATCAGTGGATGGAACCAAAGCAGCACCCATACTCTGCCTTCAAAAAAGTTCACTTTCCTATACGTCCATGACAGGTGCAAAGAATGATCTTGTATGATTAGAGTTTGGTTAAGTTTAGGAGACTAAATCTAATTCTGGAAAGATCATGGTCGCGGTTGAGATTATTGACATGTGAGAAATGTTACTGATGAATGTCATTGAATGAGTCAGAATCAGGTTTAGTGCCAAGAAGGCTTACACATGAAGCCCCCAGGAGGGGAGCCGAAGGTTAAAGTTAATTTCGGTAGCGGTAGTGGCCAAACGTCGGTAAAACAACTTTTTCCCATTCAATTATATTGGGAAAGATATTTCTGTCAATCAGCGGGTGATATTTTTTAGCTAAAGCAGCCAGTACAAAGACTTCAATAGACTTGTTTAAATCATTAGGTCACTTTATAAAATGGGCTAAAATTAAAATCCAGATTAATTTTCTCGTTCTATTCAATGGAGGGAAAGCGAGTCACAGCGGTTTGGAGGCTAAAGAAAAACAATAGCACACGCTCAATGATCCAGTATTATACATCCTATTTATACATCCGTACACATACAGATGTACACACTTTTGTGTCGATTTAATCTCAGTAGGAGGAATTACGTTTTTAAAAAAAGCAACAAATAAATAAAAATATATAAATAAATAAAAATGTAAGACATTTTTGCAAGAAAGATATTGAATTAGTTTTGGTTCGAATACTTACCTCAGTCAAGGGTAAAACATGGAGGTGTTTTCTTGATCAACCATTGTTCAAGTTAGGGTTTCTGTTGCACTGGCTCATTGTTAAATTGTTGCTTGCACTCTGCATCCTGTTAAAAGAGTGGTGCAGAAATGACCCCTTAACCCAAAAATGAGTCAATGGTTATTTGAGTACGTTTTTGGTTCGATGTCCAAAACAAGATCTGTTGTTAACACAAGTTTAAGAGATTTTAACGCTTTGTTCTACGACATAAAGTCTTTCGGTAATTACTACACTTGTAATGTTTGCTAAAAAATGATTTAATAAAACTATTCGTTGATGCAGAAACCACCATCAGTTTAGCGGTAGTGACATAAAGTAATGTGACTGTGATGTAGTTTGTATATGGCAAGGTTATTGCATTTATGCTTCAATCATATAAAAGTAGTTTTGAGATAATCCTGCTGTGTTTGCCACTGATCTTATTTTCGGCCATTTTTGAAAATCCAATGGAACATTTCCATTGGATTTCATCAACTGGCCCTTGCGAAGCTAACTTCCGGGTCGCCCTAAAAAAGAATCTGTCATCACTGAACCACTTTATACAGTCTGGATTTGATAAAATATCCATATCTAAAGTCCTTTCAGAGGTAAGTTTTCATTATATGTGTTAAACAATTTCTTTACTGTATACCATTTTTTTTTTTTCCTCAACTGATTAAATAATCAATGAGGTGAGGTCTCCTTACAACAGAAAGAAAAAACATGGAGTGCAAATTATGGTGACAGCCATGGAGACAGTCATCGTCAGTAGGGAGCTTCAGTCACGTAATAACAGCTGAAATAAAACAGCTGTAGGGGAGACTCCATCAGAACAGAACATCCAAAGGTCGTGGACCAGGAGTCGTTCACATCTGACACCAGACACCGCCCCCCGTCAGTACAGTAACCTGGTATTAAGAAAAACAACCCCACCTAAGAGATTTAACGTACCCATTATATCTGCCTCTAGCGAAGCCCCGCCGCCAACAAATGTTTTGAGGAGGTAAAACTCCTCTGTGCTGGCCAAGTAGCGAGGGTTAGGGTGGGGGTCTGGGGCACGGTGGGGGTTACTAGTGCTGTGTGCAGCCAAGCCCCCTTTTTGGACACCACCAAGGGGAAAATTCACTGATGAAATGTGGCACCGGCCCAGGGAATGCAATTTCAAGCTTCCACATCTGCAGGAAAGATGAAACCAGGTTCCTAATTTTACAATGATGATGTCATTGAGAATACATGACAGCACCGGGTCGGGTGCCAGGTCCCCCTGCTCATGTTTTCTCCTCCTTTCAGTTCATGTATTTATATTGAAAGATGGCCATTTTATTAGGATAGGTTGCAGTTTACCAATCTTGAAATGTGCTACATTTAAATAAATTCAGATTTTATCAGATGAGGGATAATGTTTTGTTTGAGGTGGACAGAGGTTTAACTTTTATGGCCATACTACAGCCTAAAAGTGACAAGTCGAAGAAAAGAGACAAAAAAGTGTTATATTATTTGTATTTCAATATTGTTAACATATCCTTGTGTTTTTAAAACTCACAGGACTTCCTGTTGCTGTTAGGACAAACGATAAATGACAGTTAGACTTTTTATTTTTTGTCTTCTTTGCTTAACCCTTACATTTAGGATAAAAACGGCCCTGAGGGTGCAGAAGCTGATTTTGAAAAAGCGCCATGATCTAATAGACGTAGGCTTTTCTCAGGTACGAGCACAAACACAATGCAAATGTATTTCAAATGTGCACTTCCAGCTATATCTGTTCATGGTAACTTCAGTATGGTTCCTTATTAAGAATATAGAGACACAAATAAAGTATGGTTAAGGTATAGTTAGGGATAGGTAATTAAACACACTATGTTGTTTGCCATGGTCGTACCTCCAGAAGATTCCCTGGCATACTATGTGTCTCCGCTTCCCTGTGTTCCCAATTCCAACCAGTTCCCCTGCCTCTCATCAGCTCACAGCATATCTAACCTGAATTGCTGTTATAACCTCAGTGGTAGCTACACTTCAAGGCCAACTAACTAAATATATATTTTTGTGCTTTTTATTACAACCTGTTTCTCGTCACCTGTCTATCTGCCCTCCTGCACAGCAGACTTCCAACTATCGGCTCCTACGCTACACTCTTAAATTGTTTTTTTTAACCCCTGATACACATAAAAGTACTTTATTGCATTTTGTTATATTTCCATCAGAGAAGGCGCCGTTTAAGAAAGTATTTGATTGCAAGGCATACATTAAAAAAAAATGTCTATGCATAAAATAACTTTATAACAATCCACAAATCAGGAGAAAGTAGAAAGAAAATTAGATTTTATTTTTTTATGTTCAAACTTTATAAGTGTTTTGTGTTCTTTAGCTCACCCATTTTCCCTATCTTTTATCAAAGATATGAACTTGGTTTCTAATTCTCATATTATCTTATATTTCCCATTCCATACATTTAATGTATTAGATTCTTCCATTGTGAGTTCATTAAGTTATTGTCTTTTAAACAATTCCTTGCAATTTGTTTAATAATTGCTATTCTTAATACGAGAAATTTGTAGGAATCTTTCTTTTTGAATTCCCTCTGGTGTTTTCCCAAGTAATAAAGTAAGTGGGTTCTTGATTAGAGAAATGACAAATATATTATATATATCCTATCATATCTATACTAATCTATCATGCTTATCAACCACCCGGAAGTCCACATGCTTACCCATTGTTGGCTTTAGGTATAGACATTGCAAGGTTCAAATTGTCAAAAATGTACACTATGCATGCCGGTTAAGAGGCCTCCCCATCGCTGGCCGGCTGCCCCTTTTCTTACGTGAAACAGCTCCTTGGCCAAGGGCGTTGTCAAGTTGTCTAACTCTTGAGCAGTTTGCCTTCGACATTCTGTCTTATAATGGAGTACATTGCCAACTCCTCGACAGCCTCGTAGTTAGGGTCGTACTTGAAGAGGATCATCTCTCTCCCAGCGGCCTGAAGGAGGAATCACTGTCATCCTCTGTCCAAGCTGGACCGGCCCATCTGAGTTCCAAGGAGGAGGTTCTCTACCACTCTCACACCACACAAACCTAAACACACTCACACATACCATCATCATCAAACCGCACTGGGTTTACTGCTCCATGGGATCCGGTTTCACGTCCGTACGTTTGGAATATCTGAAGGGTTATACTGAAGTTAAGGCAGGAGTGCATGTGGTGTGGGCAGCCTGGCCACTTTTTCCGGTCCAGGAAGGAATGTACTGTTCACCGTTATGGATACAGTGGGGTACCATTAAGGCCCCAGAGTCAAAGAGAGACCTGCAACTGAGAAGGAACGCCGGAAGTTGACTTCCCTCCAAGAAGTCATGACACATATCTAAAGGTCACCATCTGGGCACTGATCATACTTGGCTCAATCAATCAAATTGTGATTGTATAGCCCAATTTCACGAATTCCGAGTAAAGCTTGGGGAACCTTACAAACTGTACAGCACAGACATAAGGAAAGACTCCTAAAATAAACTATTAATGGGGGAAACTTCTCCCAGAAGCTCAAGGAAGTAATGATTGACGAGGAACCCTTCCCAGAATAACAACACAATAAAGTAAAACGTAGACAATCTACATGACAGAAATGATTATGGGAACATTATTGAAAAAGATGGATCGAGAAGGATGTCAAAAAACTTCCGGGGACGCTGGAAGCAGCCGTCATCCAGGCACAGTTTACAGAGAAGATGGTGAAGTTCACCGTGCGCTGATCGACTCCTGATGATGTCATGAACTCGGACACGACAGTTTTATGCGTACTGACATTTGTGTGACTTTCGCAACATGTAAACATGTTACATTTTAATAGAATAAACCCATAAAACCACAAGCTACGTGCAAAGAAGCTCAGAGATGACCGTATTGTTATTTCACGGTGTATCATTACAGCCTGCAACAAATGAGAACAAGATGTCAAACAACAATCTATAACAATTCTACATGAATGCAAATGAGTCATGGCATTAGCAAACAAACAGGTGCGATACCATAAAATGTTCCCCTCCTTGAATACAAACAGCAGCAGGACCACAAGCCGAGATCTTCGACAGTGACCTCAGACGGAGAGAAGTTTCAAATGCTGAGTCACTTAAAAGCAATGTTGCTGCTATAAACACAAACCCAGGCTTTCAGTGGGCAAACCACAATGTTAGCCATAATGAAGTTAGGTATCTAAACAAGCAGGAGATGTGAGGATGTGTTCATGATGTCACTGGAAATGTTGTTTTACAACAGGAATAAACCCTTGTTCTTTGTCATTATCTATGAAACAGCCTTGACCGATAAATTAATGATGGCAAGACTGATACATCAAAATAATAAGCAACCCCTCATGAAAACTGTGCAGCTGGAAAAGCCCAAGGCCTGCAATATACCATGCTTTGAAGCGTTTAAAAATGTGCCACCAGAACTTCTTAACTAAAGCATTAAGGGCCTACTAAAGGCCTGTGTTCACATAGTGCTTTTCTCGTAGTTGTAGCGTCTTTTTCCATTGTTTCCAATGAGGAATGAGTAAATGCCCTTACATGCTGCCTCGTGAAAAAGTGCAGCACCCGCAATGTATTTATAAGCACACCGCCATTTTTTGTGCAGTCACATATAGTAGTCCAACCCAGTCTCACGGCATTTCGTGTTCATCAACACGATTTTTAATCTATTGATTCGTGTTCACCAACACGATTTGCCCCTTTTTTTCGTGTTGCACAGCACGATTTTAAAAGCAATGTATTTCTACTGCCTGCAGCACGTCTTTTTCTCCGGTCGGGTCGAGGAAGACCGGAAGCTGTGTGGTTCATAAAAACATGTTCTTACTCAATATCAAGCCACAGTTATTGCTTTTATTTGAAATCGTATAATTTCGGACTTTTGTTGCCGTCTGTGAGGAAAATAAATGGGGCTCAGAGCCTCAGGATACTGAAATCTGTATTTTTTAAATCTTTTTTTCCTTCTAATTTGTTATTCTTTTCAAAATAACACACTGTTATTTACTCACCAATAACACACAATTATCCTTGCTTTTATTTATTGGTTTAATTCCATAATCTCGGGCTTTTTCTCGGGCTTTTTTTTTTCAGGAACTGAATTTCAAAATAAAAATAACCGGAAACAGACGTAGGCATTTCGAGCGATTACCCAAGATCGTCAGCTATGGTTTTAAGATCGCTTATTGGATGTTTTAGCCGCAATGCATGCTGGGATTTGGTGTTTATATGATATGAAATCCGGAAAACATTTTAAAAGAATAAAATAATACTTAATTCCGAGCGCTCTTGCTTTTCTCTTTGAAAGTCATCACATAACGGCATTGTAATACACGGTTCGGCTGCATTGTATATTACAGATCTGCCGTAGTTCTTTATTTATAGAGCCCTGATGAGAAGACCTTTGGAAAAACTGAGAAAATGCCGCCGAAACTGAATACTTGACGTGGATCATAAATATATTCAACAATTAAACAACATCTTCAATTTCTCTTCACACAATACGTCTCCTTGCAGTATCAACACTAATTCGGCTGACTTTTACATTTGATCTAATTCACAGATAGGTTATATTTACACCATAACGGTGCACAGCTGATATAAAAGGACTGTAGTTTTTAAAGATATTACTGATTTTCTTTGAATGTAAGAATGTAAATACTGAGTCTGAAATAGTATATTTATTATTTAGTATAATATTCTGTAAAATTATGTGAAAGCATGCATAAAACTACACATCTTCAGATGTTGTACGAAAAAAAAGTGTGCTACACTAATAATACAAAGTTATTATGGCTGTGTGTACCTTGTGTGCACCGCCTAGTGGTTAAAGCACGTTATTGAATTATTGTGTTTTATTTGATTAAAAAAATATTAAGAGTACATACTTTCATAGGGGGAAAGTATAAATATAGAATATAAAAAATCAAGAAGATACTATAAGTGATCTCTACAATAAAACAGTTTAGTGCAGAATGTACAAAGATATTAATAGGAGGAGGTGCAAAACAGAAAAACGAATTAACCTTTATTTAAACATTAAATAACAGATTAAGGTCTTCTTTTAAATAAGAAAAAAACTTTGGGGGTATCTATCTACAGATAAATATTAAGCCTGACAAAGTACTTAACGTCTAATATATTGCTTTCCTGCAATGTTAACTATGTTGAAGCACTTATTTTAACTGATATTATACATATGAATTATACTCTTATGTATATAGATAGAATAATAAATGTGCAGAATATGACAGTTTAATGGTGGAGGTACACACATATTGATAGATGTCTTGTAATGCACTGTTGAGGAACCTGTGACCAAAGTGTTTAATTCATTGCATAACTACACCGTAGTTGTGTATATGATATGTCAATACACCTTTGAAAATCTTGAAAGGGATGTGCAAAATAGCCATAATATACAGTCTTTAATTAACTATTAGTAGAGAATAACGAGTAATGAATATACTTTATTACTCGTTTCCATTCATGTCAATTGCAGATACATGTTTAATCTTCTCAAGCACCAACTATCAAATATCTCTCCTGATTGTTGGCACTTGACAATCACCTTCCCTGAATTTTACTCAGGTGTAACTAAAGTCTGATTTAAGGGTTGTTTATATTTCACATAATTAATCAGAATCTGCAAAGTATCTCAAATAAATGCAGTGGAGTAAAAATACCAGGTTAACCTCTGAATTGTAGTGGAGTATAATTACAAAGTAACAATGAGCTGTCATGTGGGTATTAATGCTGCGCATTATGGACACAAGCGATTTTCACCCATTTATTAATTATATGTTTTACATTTGATAACACCAATGTGTTTAATACTGGCAACTTCTAATTGTGGGGAAAACGAAAACGTTCAGTAGAGACGTCCCATAGAACATTTTGCGAAACACAATAGCCAGCATGTGTAGTTCTGGGGGGGCGTTCGATTCCAGTTTTGGATAGTCTGGCGTGGTTTTGTTCCATTTCACACAGCTGTTTGACGCTCTGCGTAACCTTACGGGGACTGTAGTCATAAACGATAGCTAGGGATTATGGGTAGTGTAGTGTCTTCGGCCATCCTAAACTCAGAAATGTTGACAATCGCAATGATGCTCGAAATGTTCCTTATAGGCCTACGTCTGTTTCCGGTTATTTTTATTTTGAAATTCAGTTCCTGAAGGAGTTTTACCTCCTCAAAAAAAGCCAGAGATTATGGAATTAAACCAATAAATAAAAGCAAGGATAATTGTGTGTTATTGGTGAGTAGATAACAGTGTGTTATTTTGAAAAGAATAACGAATTAGAAGGAAAAAAATATTTAAAAATACAGATTTCAGTATTCTGAGGCTCTGAGCCCCATTTATTTTCCTCACAGACGGCAACAAAAGTCCGAAATGATACGATTTAAAATAAAAGCAATAATTGTGGCTTGATATTGAGTAAGAACATGTTTTTATGAACCACACAGCTTCCGGTCTCCCACGACCCGACCTGAGAAAAAGACGTGCTGCAGGCAGTAGAAATACATTGCTTTTAAAATCGTGCTGTGCAACACGAAAAAAAGGGGCAAATCGTGTTGGTGAACACGAATCAATAGATTAAAAATCGTGTTGGTGAACACGAAATGCCGTGAGACTGGGTTGAGTAGTCCTAGCTTAAAAGTGCTGGTGATGTCGCCGCAGAAATTTGAGGAAAATAGTGCTTTAGACCGACAGATCAAATCAGAACAAAGAACAGAAAACTCTGGCAGCGGAAACTGAATGAAGCTGGTGGAAAATTCATACTTTTTTGTTCTTCTCGCTGTACGGCTGTCAGACTGAGCGGTGACGCTTATTCATGCAAAGTGTGAGAGCAAGAATCTACTGGTTTATGTTCACAGTGATGCTAGTCATAATAAAATGGTGATACTTGTAAAAACAACAATACAAACAATAAAAAAAGTGCAGCCAGCACTTTCACCCAGCATTAATTGAAATGCTGTGTTAAAAGAAACTGTCTGTTTGCCATTTTCTTTCTTTTTTTCCCCTTATTATATTTTTTTACGTTAACCAGAGCAATTTCTTCAAATTAATCAAAGAATTTTGTACATTTAAGATTGTATGGGTATTTCAATTTACAACAACCTGTACATCTGTCTGGCTGACATTTATGCCTTTTGGTAGCTTGCTTTGAATAAATATGTCAATATAGACCTATCTATCTTCAGGAAGCAGTACTTTTTTTTGTCAGTATAGCTGGGAGTCCCCATAGTCTTCAAATAATACATACTGTAATGTGGGATAAAAATAAGTTTTACTGTCATAGTTAGCATGTTTTCTCAGGTCTAGGAAACACTGCACAATTCAAATGTTTAGCTATTGGCTTTTCTTGAAGGGTGAAGGAAAAGCGTTTTGCCCAGGCTTAGGGTCAGGTTTAGGGTTAGGCTTAGGGTTTGGGGTTGGCCTGCCCTAAAGCACTATAATGGGAATTTCATCCACAGAGTATTTTCTCCAGTCTTTATAGTGTTTCTGTACAACATACTTGTTTATACCACTCGTAAATGGTGTGTTTGCTATCCCCATAAAACATTCCTCCCTCTCACTGACATTACCACCACAGGACTTGAAAACAGATGCAGTCATAAAGACATTTATTAGGAAGGCCTTAGTTCTTGCTTTAATGTGAAGGTTGCACCTGCTAGCCTAATATGATCCCTCCCCTGCTTTCTGGGAGAGGGCTCCTGGTGTTTTAACACCTTCTGGGAGTCCCAGGTGCATTCTCCGGCACTTTGCCCAATTCTTCCTCGGCATAATGTTTTTTCTCTTTTGTTTGGAGATAACGTCAATAAAGTGGTTCGGAGAGAGGAAGAGATTAAACAAAAACACAGGACTGAAGGCCTTATGTTTTGTTTCTCTACTGGCAGTTTAAAAAGGACATGTTTCTGTTTTCAGTAGAACTTGTCTGTTTTCAGTTTCAAGCTACGTATCATACTGAGTAGGAAAAGGCTGTATGTTCACAAAGAACAGAGAAATGTTTGAACACAAATGGACATGACCATTGAGGAGTCAATCGAAATCAGCACCGCAAATGTGGTCTCTGTATTTAACACTTCCCAGTATTATATGGTATACAGCGTCCTGGTATTAGTGTTGTGGTCCGGTGCCTTCCTTAACGGCACCTCTGCATTGCCTAGGAGGTGAAATGGTACCTCTAAGAGTACCAGTCCACACTCCACACTTGATCCATTCAAGGACTACAAGCAAGGACCCTCCTAAGCCAAGTTCCTAAGTTACAGCCCCCCTTAAAGAACGTTGGGCCCATATAGGTTTTGAACCAGTGGCCTTGGCGTTATTAACATCACACTTAAACTAAAGCAAATTAAACCCATAAATACATGTTGCTTTTTTAGAGAACCAGAACGATTTGGGATCTAAATGTACTCAAAGGTTGACGTGACTGTGGAAGGAAGGAACCTATAAAGTATTCAAATTGGTTAATCCTCTGGGGAGCTTGAATAATATGTAACACACAGAAAACTTTTCTGGTAACCTAGACAGTTGTTTGGGAGATAATTCCTTAAGGATTGTCAAGGGTTAAAGGCAAACATTTAGTTTGATGGTCAGGGGATCACCAAACAGATTTGGGACCTGGTTGTTATGGTAGCAAACTACTTGAGATAACCCTTTGTCCAGCATCTTTGTCAAGCTCGTCTTGTGGTTGTCAAGGTGGACCGAGAGTAGATGGGTCATGGTTTACCTCCTGCATGTTCTGGCTCCCTTCAACTAGATGTGCTTGCATCAACACCTCCAGATGTGCACACCAGCAACAACAACTCCTTTAATGCCAAGAATCAACAGTTGTAGTACAAGCTGTTCCAATTGTCTGAGTTCCTCATCCTAACCCTGAGGGTAACCCAAACCCAAAGGACTCATGTTGGTTTCTGTACTAATGTCTGTACTGATGAGATCACAGATACAGAGGTCTAGTGGTCATTTAGAGCTTTGCCTACTGGGCAGCCGGGTCGTTTAAGCTGGCAACATGACCTCTTAACACAGCATCAAAACTCATTTCATGCAGAAAGTGTTGTACGTGTATTACAAAAAATGTGCATGGATGTTGTTAATGAATAGGCAGCAGAGCCGTAGGATGCGGACAAGAGCAGGGGTGTGAGATAAGACTTTAATAATAATGGTTATAGTGGAAACTACAGGCTCTAGGCTGTGGTTTAAGGACCGCATTCAACCTCTCTTACACCTGCTCTCTGCAAAGTAAACTATGCAGTTACGGTTTTATGAGTCTGACTTCATAGCTCACTTTAAAAGCTTTCACCCTGCGATTTAATCCGTAACTCCTGCAGTGGTCATTCAATGCTAATCATCTTTCACAACGAGCTATAGACAGTACACATTTCCACGGATAGACAAACTGAATTGGTTTTAAGATTAAATAACATAAAGAGGCTGTTAGTGAACTCAGACATGCCGAAAGGAAGATACTGATCTTTATGTTTCACAGTTTTTTATGTGTTAAGATTGCTTGTGTCTGAGCAACTCAAAGTCAGATGACATGACATGATACAGTGAATAGCCACAGGGAACATTTCGTTGATTTCCCTTCACCAACTACAGTACCAATACAAAAAACAAGGGATCATGTGAAGCGAGCATTTAAAAAAAAAAATCCTAGGGGCACACATACCCCAATAGAGTGGTGCAAGAATGGGTCATAATTAACCTGGAAATCCGTTAGCATTTTAGCATTTGCGAGCTACCACGCCTCAAATTAAATCTTTTTTTTTAAATTCATTTTTGGTACAATTCCTAAAATAAGGTCTGGTTTACAAGATTTGTAGGTGGTCCTACGACATAAAATATGCCAGTCAACACACCACCATTGAATGTCTGAAGCTTGTATGTATCATTAAACAACCCAGTCTCATGGCATTTCGTGTTCACCAACACGATTTTTAATCTATTGATTCGTGTTCACCAGCACATGGTGTAGTCCAAACGATAGCTGGGGATTCTGGGTAGTGTAGTGTCTTCTGCTATCCTTTACTCCGAAAAAATATTTGTTTCTCCGAATCGAAGGGGAAAAATACAAAAGCATTGCACACAATTTAAACCAATCAATGTTATGTAATTAACAAGGATAATCTGGTGTTTTTTAGTCAATGCAGATATCACTGTAAAATCAATCGACAGTAAGGGGAATACTTACTTCCGGGTGTACAATTCTCCGTTATCCAATGAGAATGGACGCTCACATTGCCTTTAAGGGCAGCCGACACAAACGAATGCCGTGTATCCATGAGCGTCATTACCAGTAGAAATACATTGCTTTTAAAATCGTGCTGTGCAACACGAAAAAAAGGGGAAAATCGTGTTGGTGAACACGAATCAGTAGATTAAAAATCGTGTTGGTGAACACGAAATGCCATGAGACTGGGTTGCATTAAAATGGTGGTTGCTATCAAGTAGCTAAATAAACGTCATCACGCCCAACCCAGTAGGGCGGGTCATACTCAGGTGCCAACATGAATTTGAAGGAAATCCTAACATGAGGGGTGTCTAAAGTATGTGTTCTGTATGGGGAATTCAAATATGAGCTTATTTTGTGGATAGGATAACTCTAACCTACTTCGTTTTGTATTTCTAAATTGGCAATTTTACCCTTTCAAACCTCTATGTAAGATAGTAAAAGATATAAGGGAAATAATTTATATTGACAAAGCCAAATCATTTTTACATATTTATTAACAGGTGAACTATATATAACTGGATAAGATTACAAAGATCCATCTTCTGACTTCTTGGACTTTGCCAGGTGGCACAAGTCCTGCTTTGACTCATTCTTGGACATCAGTCTCCTGCTGGTCTCCTGAGCTCTGACCCTCCATCCCTCTTTTCCTGTGAGAAGCAGAAGCCTCGGTCACCATTTTAACAACCCTCTCAATGCTTTGAGTATGGCAAGGCCAGTTGAGTACCTCCATGGGGGTTTGGATGACGTTGTTCACCTCCGAGGTGCTTAGCAAGCAGGTGAGAGGTGGGTCTGACACCAGCTGATCAAGTCCCCAATGCTGGAAGCATCACAATTGATGTCAGGTGTCCTTCTGGTCCTGACAGAGGAGTCCCCCAGCTGAGTGTCAGGGCCCCCCTCTCCCCTAATGGCCAGGATTCTCTCCACCCCCTCAATTATCTCCTTCTGATCCTCAGAGAACAGCAGTGTTTGGAGGATGGCCACTGTGGGCATACCAAGCAGATCTTCTCACAGTTGGCATCACAAGGTCCAGCACCTCCTTCCTCTGGGACTTGAGGCAGTCCAGCTGAAACAGGATGTGCCTAGGCCCTTCGATCCAGGAGTGCTTGACCTTCACATTAAACCAACATGGATAATAGTGTTCTTCTTTGATCTTTGCAGGAACAGATTGGTCACTGCCCTCAGCTTCCATCATCTCATTGGTCAGGTCAATCCGCCCATCAAAGAGGATGCAGGAGATCC
>NW_022991381.1:553369-827740 GCF_902827175.1 Gymnodraco acuticeps
TTTTCTTTATTTGTGTAGAAAATAGGGTGAATCGGATTTTACAAAAATAAGTAAGGATTAAAGGATATTCGGGTGCACTGGGTAGGAGACTTCTAAAATAAGCATGTGAATGTAATACTAGAAAAGTATTTTTAACCCCTTCCCCCTTCCCTCGTCTCTATATTTATGTACAGTTATTGTCATGAAAGTTATATAATAATAAGATAATTCAGAGAGAGAGAGAGAGGAGAGAGAGAGAGAGAGAGAGGAGAGAGAGAGAGAGAGAGAGAGAGAGAGAGAGAGAGAGAGAGAGAGAGAGAGAGAGAGAGAGAGAGAGAGAGAGAGAGAGAGAGAGAGAGAGAGAGATTCATGTCAGGGTGTGTGTGGTGTGAATAGTGTCAGCACACACTCGCCACCAGCCACTAACATACAATTTAAACTATTTTTAAATGTAATGTATAATGTTTTGCGTATCATTAATACATTTTGGAGGTTTATATTTAGCAAATACGGAAATATAAACTGTTACATGTAATGTATATGTCAGTGTCGGCTGTATATTGGAGATTCATGTAAAATAGTTTAATTTTTGGGTTGCGTTACAAATATTTTTACTTAGGTTTTTTTGCTGCAGCTCAAGTGAATTTCACAGATGCATCTTCGATGAGCCACTGCGCAAATAAAGACTTGAACTTGAATTATGGCTCAGATTTCTCTCTCTAAAGAAACCAGATACATCATAATGTGATCTGATAGTATACTGGGAACATGAGGCACATGAAGAGTATTATTCATCCATTTGTTGAATCCTGGGTCTTAATATACAGTCTGTGGTTTTAATATGTTACGTGCAATGAATCACTGGTAGATATTTTATTGTGGCAGTGAGGTGGGGTTACGTCGCACTCTGCTGGTGGAAATACATATTTAAAATATATGATACATATATGACAAGGGTAGTCTTATAAAAAATATATATATATATATTCCTGGAGCATAGTATCACAGAGAATCTGTAAAATGAGTGTACACATCTTAGTGTCAAACTTATCATTCATATCACATCATATTTTCAGTTTTTAAGCAGTACATTGACAAGGTTACTTTGCTAAATATATAGGATTAACAATATGAAACACTTGCACATCAATATAGTCAATAGACTCTAGGCGCTTGTCAGCAGCTATAAATCAAAACCGTCTTTAAAGGGCCCATGTCATGGCCATTTCTACTGATCATATTTCCATTGTTGAGGTCTACTAGAATAGATTGATATTGTGCAATGTTCCAAACTCACATTGGTTTCTCATACAGCATCTCTGTATAGTATGTGTATTCACTCTCTGTTCTAAACGGCTTGTTGGAGCTCCTGCCCCCCCTCCCTGTGAGCCCAGTGGCCGTCTGCGAGATAGCGAGACACAGCTAAACCCAGCCCGAAACCAGCCCGAGCACACACACACCACACCCGCAGCCTGGCTGGGAGTTTGTGTGTGTGCTCAGGCCAGCTCACACTGTCCGCTCCTCGCAGCAGCGAGCCTCGCAACGTCCCGCCGAGTGTGTGTGTGTGAGGAAGACTTAACGTAACGGCTCCGCGGACGAAATGTTACTTTGCGTTACGTCACTATACCCAAATACATCTACGCAGCAGTAGAAATAAGACAACAATTGTCATACACATCAGAATTTCCAAAATTAGATGAACAAATTAAGTTTTATTGTATTTCCTAAGAATACATCTAAAGAAACACATTAATTTAATAGAAAAAACAAAAGTTATCATAGTTACTGTAGATGAGCAGTGATTTTATAATCCTGTGAATTTACACATTCACACAGGCGGTGATTTTATACCAGCTGTTTGTCCTGCATTTGGCAGCACCACCAGTCTTGAGTGTGGATTAGGACTTTGAAAATTGCTTTTTGTGTGTAGGATGATGTACTTAGCTACAGTTGCATTTCATTGTGACACCCTGTGTTGCATTATGACGATAAATTAAACTTAAATGTTAGTGTAAGCTTGTTCAGTACACCTAGCCGTAAGGTAGTGACCTCTGTGATGCATTCAAAGTCACTGAAACAGACAGTGCTGACCTCAGGGCAAAACACACCCACTAGGTACACACACACTGAGACAACGCTGAGCGACTAAAAGCAAATGACAGAGGACTTCTTGAATTACAGTCGGTCAGCACGCCCAACCCCCCCGACCCTCTGTTAAAGAGGGAAGGACTGAGAGGGACAAATAATCAATTATGGCTGGATGAGGAATTAATCAGAGGTTGAAGAAGTACTCAGGTTTTAAACTTAAAGTGGACCTATTATGCTATATTTGAAAAATGTATTGTAGGGCCATACCTATACAAAACACATATGTGAAGTCTTTTGCCTAAAATACCAAACAGATCACCCATTGTAGCCATGCCTCATACTGCTCATACCCCTCTATTCCAGCCCTGTTCCAAAAAGGCTGATTCTGCTTTAAGTGGAACGGCTGCTGCTAGCCACGCCCCTTTGTAGCGTCACGCAGCTTTCCCCTGCTAAGAGAGATTTCTACCAGGAGAAGCTCAGCTAAACGCTGCAGTGATTAAATGCCATATTATGCTCCCAACCACTTCAACTCAAACCTTTCTCTCTCGCAGGGTTTACCACAAGGACATTACGTTACACATATTCTCTGCAGTAGCCTACAGCGTTAGCTCCATGGCTAGCTCTGAGTGTTAGCATGCTTGCTAATGTAAAACACACAGCATATTACTCCCAAAACACGCAGCGCATTATTTCTGATACAGCACATAGCTTGACATGTTATTTCTTAAGTGTTTACTGCTAGAACAGTGCCATTATATGTATTATATATAACAACATTACTCTAAGTGCCTCCTGCAGACATCCTGCTGAATACACAGACACACAGCTGCGACTGTATACGGAGACGATAGGTTGGGACGTGTCACGTGTGCCGGAGACGATAGGTTGGGACGTGTCACGTCGGCCGGATGTCGCCAATGACGTTATAGGCAGGGGTGCACATAACTTTTTTGCCCTGGTTCTCAAAGGAGCACCTGGAGATGTTGCTTGGTGCTCATCCTTAAAATGAAATAAACCGTAACTTTTGAGGGGGTCTTGACTTTATTTGCCAGACACACGGCACTGAACACACATGCAGAGGTGAACACAGAACAGACATGCAGAGGTGAACACAGAACACACATGCAGAGGTAAACACAGAACACACATGCAAGATTTATCCCAATAAGAGTGCCTTGGAAATATGTGTTTACATAAATTGTGACCAAACCGTTTGAACTTAGACTAAAGTTAACTAGGCTATCTAAACACTCAGAGTCCTTTACCTAACTGAGCTGTAGTTATCAGCCTCTCAGTCTGACTGGAAAGGACTCTCCCTCCTCCCTCCCGCCAACATCCCCCATTTTCATCACTTACAGCGCCCATTGTACAGGGCAAATGAAACGTGTAACCGGGGTGAAAAGGGTGTTACATTTACTTAATTATGAATATTGTTACATCAAGGCCGAAAATTAGGATGAGCACCTACGGTCAAAAATGTTTTTTTCCCTCCCAGAACTGCCAGTGCAGCGAGATGCAGAGCATCTGGCGCCCTAGGCGAACATCTATAACGCCAGTGCTACGGGCCGGCCCTGAGTTCATATCATAGGTTCATATGCAACTCGCAAATATATTTATCTCTCTCTCTCTTTTCTCTTTTCTATTCTCCCTTCTCTCTCTTCTCCTTCTCCCTCTCTCTCTCAATGTTGGTACGCAAATGCGGCTTTTTTCAAATGACACGGTGCTCTTTTTTTGGCGGAGATGTGGGTACGGAGGAAAACACCGGGGGACACGTATTTATGTATAAAAGACATCAACAAGTGCATTTTGCATAATAGGTCCCCTTTAAGTAAAAGTAGCAATATTAAAATGTATTGAGTCCTGCATTCAAAATCTAACTTGTGTAAAAGTACAAAAGTATTGGCATCAAAATATATCACAGTTCTGACCTTCTGTGTTGAAGTATCATCGTGCTTAGGGGTCTGTTGAGAGTTGCTTTGTGATCATTTTAATGAAAAAATTATCTGTGGAGAACACTTCGATATCTGTACTGCAAGACCAGAAACATTGTATATCTTTAAGTGTCTTTATTTTTGTATGTACACTCTCATTTGATTTGGGTTAATTTAGAATTCATTATCACACATTTTGAAATAAACTTTTAAGAACACAGATTACCTGAACTGGTATTTTCACTATCACTTACAATGATGGTTCAATAAGTAGTAAAAGCAGCGTTATAAAATAGTTACAAGTAAAAGTCCTGCATTGGAAATGCACCTATTATACAAAATCCACTTTTCATGTATTTTATCAATTAATATGTCACCTCTGTGTTAAAAAGTGTCAGGAACAAAGACCCCCTCTCTTTTTGTCTTGATCCATTTATATAAAAACCTGTCTGAAAATGAGCTGATTTTGGCCACTTTATGATGTCATAACGATTTTTTGGCTTGTGTAAACCATTGGCCAATAACCAACCAAGGTAAACCCCCCCCCCCTTTTATTATGCGATGCTGCAATGATGTTTGGTGTCTCAGTCACACACTTCAGAGACAGGTTCTATATATAACTGAGACCTACAATATATTGTTGACAAAGACTATAATAGGGGACATTACATTGAAAGTAAGTATTGGCATCAAAATGTAGGCTACCTAAAGTAGCAAAAGTAAAAGTAGGCCTACTTGTTAATTTGTTATGCATAACAGCTTAATTACTGGATTATAATTAATGTTAAAGGTCAAAATAGAAAATGGCCTTTATGTGTAATTATTTTTATATGTGAAATTTCTTTCTTTTTGATTATTGTTGCATCACATTTGACTGTTGTAGACAAAGTTCTGAGTGACTTTTCGTAAAATATTTAAATAATTTGACTCTTGTGACTGAGTTAGTCCACTATTACATTTCTAGGGATGCATTTAGTTAAAAGTAGCTAAATGTGTTAAGTAAAATTACATTATTTCCCTTTTGAGAGTAGTGGAGTAGAAGTAAAGTATTTCATGGAGATACTCAAGTGAAGTAGGCATACCTAAAACGTGTACAGTACAGTTTGGGTAGGCTAAATATACTTAGTTATCTCTGTCAGGGAACACCGGGTAATCTCTCACCACTGAGCCCGGCTCCTCTGTGGAGGTCCGCAGCCCGCCTCATGGAGCCCATCTTCCCCTCAGGCCCTGAGTGAGAGTGGTCCGGACTCCCGGCGCTTCCGGTGCTGGATGAACTGCTCCCGTCCCCGGCGTCCCGCAGCAGCGCCGGGTAGGTGAGGCTGCTGAGGCTGGACTGGCTGTCTATGGAGATCCGCGAGCCGGGTCCGCTCCTGTCCTCATCCAGCATGAGGAGGATCTCCTTCAGCTCCGTGTTCTCTGTCCGACTCCTCAGCGCCTCCTGACTGCCCTCCAGCTCCCGCAGCTTCTGCTGGTACAGCCCGACATCCCTCCACAGGACGCTGGCGGTGTAGCGACCGAAGCGCTGCCACTCCCGGGACACCTTCTTGCCCTTCTGCCGGTCATCGTCCAGGAAGCAGCAGAGCTCCCGGAGCTCCTGGTTCTCTCCCTGCAGTTTCTGGTTGGCCTCCTTCAGACTCCGGATCTCGTGAAGGTGCACCTGCAGGCTCCGGTTCACCTCCTTCATCATGTTTCCCTGCTCCACGATCAGGTCCATGTTGAGGCTCTCGAAGCGCCTCAGCCTCCGGACCAGGTCATCCTTCCCCAGCATCAGCAGCTCCTCGTCGGGCAGCTGGCTCACATCAGCCGCGTCCATCCCCGCAGCTTCTAATGCTGGCTGATAATCACAGAGTCCTACTAGCGGGCTAAGTTGGGTTAGACCGGATCCATGACAGCTGACAGACACACCGGGCCACAGACACAGCTCCCCGCCATTTGTCTTACTGGAAGCTCTGAGACGCGTTGAGTGCTGGCTGCAGTAGGGGACTGGAGCCGGGGAGGAGGAGGAGGAGAGGTGGTGGGGGGGGGGACACAGGTAGGTGGTGGCCTACACAGTGTCCTCTATAGGCAGCCCCCCCCCCCCCTGCCTCATTGATCAACTGCAGCTATTTTTCTTTTTTAAACATGTACACTTCATGGTGGTGCAAACTGCTCTCAGTCAGCCATATAGTTGAAGCGAATGTCTTTACTGTTACATTCATGTAGATGTTATTAGTTGTATATAATCATTTAAATGTCTTACTGTTATATTAGTGCAAAAGTATAGTTATATTCATGTTAATGTTATATTATGATATATGCATTTTGTTTTATTGTTACTTATGCAGATGTCTTATTGTAATAGTCCTTCATGCACATTTTATTATTGTTATATTACAAATGTATGTTATTGTTTAATAATGCAAATGTAGTTTTATGTGTTGTGCACCTATTTATTGTGATTTTCATGCAAACGTTTTATTGTTAGATTAATGCAAATATAATTGTTGTTATATTAATGATAACTTTTTTTGATGCAAATGATGCTGGTTATTTAAATGCAAATGGGTTATTGTTGTTATAATGCGCATTTCATTATGGTTATGTTGTTGCAAATGTTTTTATTGATATTATAATGTAAATGTTTGATTGTTGTTCAAGTGCAACTGGTATTATGGTTGTTATTGCACAGATTTGTATCGGGTTATTTATGAATAAATATGGGCGCACCATAACATGATAACCTTTTCTTAAATAGACTTATTTCAAACACAAGTCTGTGAAATAGGACAGCAGACATTACTTACTCTTTTCTCTCTCTTTTTTTCCTCTCTTTCTTTCTTTTAAATGCATGTATGTATTTATCCTGAGTGGCGCGCATTCACTGAAATATGTGCGCCTTAAGAGGGTGGACGAGGGCCTACTTTGCTTGCACACTTCTATAGACTAATAAATCAATTGACTTCTTAAATACATGAATCTCTCCTTCTTCCATGACTGACTACTTGCTGCAGTGTTCAAGACAAAAACATATATATTGTTATTATTATAGTGTTCTGGAGACGGTCAAATGAGGGCACCTGTCGCCATCTGCTGGACTCAGGCGTAACTGCATGATTATTCAACATCAACATGTTGCAACAGATATCACTCCAAGACTACAATCTACAAAAACAGCTATATCGTGCTTTGATTTACCATCAAAAACTATAACTCTTGTCGATGTTATTACAATAATTTACTATTACTCTAGTCTATGCTGATTTTGGTGTTATTATTTTTGGGATCATTTTGCTGTTATTAACTATAACTATTGTTGATTTCATTACCATCATTTACTTGTGTTATTAACTATGTCTCAAAGACGGTTTTGGTTTTATTACATTTTACTTTGAAATGATTTTGATTGTGTAACTATTACTCTAAATTAATATTGGCGATATTAACTCTTGCTGGTATTCGTGTTGGTATTATTCGACTCTCTCTCTGCCCATTTGTCCCGGGACAGCGCGAGTCACTGCGGGTCACGTTCCCCACGTCAGAGGACCATATAACGGGCAAAGTGCACACCGGAAGTCGCTTCATCTTGCAGAATCCTAACCGCAAGCCGTGATGAGGCAGTGTGTCCGGGTCCCGGGCGGGCTGGGGGTCCTGTGGGCCCTCACGGTGTGTGTCCTGATGTTGTGTGTCGCACCTGCAGCCCCTCACCCCCAGTGTCTGGACTTCAAGCCCCCCTTCAGACCGCTGCGCGAGCTCCAGTTCTGCGTCATGTACAAGGAGTTCGGCTGCTGCGACTATGAGAAGGACCAGCAGCTGAGGGCAAAGTACTACCGGATCATGGATAACTTTGATTATTATGGATATGCCAACTGCGCTGGGTTCGTGCTGGAGATGATCTGCCAGGTAGGGCAAAGGTCTCCGTCCAGACCCTCTCCATCACCGCCTGTAGTACGAGCCAAGAGCAACACACACAGCAACACACACAGAAACACACACAGAAACACACACAGCAACACACACAGCAACACACACAGAAACACACACAGCAACACACACAGAAACACACACAGCAACACACACAGCAACACACACAGCAACACACACAGAACACTGACCCTCAGAGCTGTCACTGGGATAGGCTTTATGAATCATGAATTATTAAAACTACTTGAATTAGCATCAAACTATACTTAAAGTAGCGACAGTAAAAGTAGTGATTATACAGATTGGTCCATTTCAGAATAATATATATGATATGTTTTATAATGATTGATCATGAAAGTGTTCTCAAAGCTGGTAAAGGTGCAGCTAGTTTGAATGACTTTGTATACTGCAGGGTAGCTGGTGGATTTACTCCAGGTGGAACTAAAGTCTGATTTAACACTTGATTAGATTTCACATCATTCATCCACATCTGTGAAGTAACTAAAGGTATTAAATACATGTAGTGGAGTAAAAGTACACCATTTACATCGGAATTGTAGTGGAGTAGAAGTACAAATTAGCTGACATTGAAATACTTCATTAAAGTACTAGTCTCTCACAATTGTACTTCATTAAATCCACTTAGTTCCCTTCGACACTGCCATTAATAATACATAATGATATATTGGTTGATTTATATTCTGTCTGCAAAGTAGCTAGTAACTGAATGTGTTTAACAAAAATGTAGTGGAGTAAAAGTGTAAAGTAGCATAACATGATGAACATACTCAAAAGAAGTACAAGTACCTCAAAATTGTACTTAAGCTTAAGTAAATGAACCTCTGTACATTCCACCACTGACTAAATGCTTTATGAAACAGAACTTATTAAAACTATACCAAGGAACTTGCTGGTGGTAAAACCATCCAGGATCCACAGACCATAACACATATTTTTAACATTTTTGAATGTGTTTCCTGTGAATCCTGGATGCTTTTACCACTGGAAATAATGATGTATGAAATAATGTATTGCTCTTTCTTATGCTGCAGTTGACATGCAAGCTATAACCCTGTTATATGGTATTGGAAGTTAGTGTATTTAAGTTTCTGGTTCATGGATTGCTGGTCAGAAAAAGGGTTCAAATTATTCTTGGACGAAGTTCTTCCACTTTTTCCATAATCATTGATATAATGTTTGATTGCTTTTATCAAGTGCCAGCTTCTTGAAAGGTGTTTGAGCAATGAATTGTAGGGACTATAAGGTGTTCTAAAGGGGGAGGGGAGTAGAGAAAATGGGTCACCACTTTCGGGACCAAAGTCTCTTTCATCCGCCTGCATCCCAAACCGAGTCTTAAAGCTGTCATAACACTAAAGTAGGATTTATGAAACAGTTTAATCTTACAAAAAATGTACAATATATGAAGGCTTCCTCTATTTTAAGTTCCCAGATGATCAGCAGTCACACAAAGGAGATGTCGAGAGGAAAGGCTTGGACGCTCTGAAACCGCTGATTGAGCAACTTATTATGAGGCAGGTGTACCACTTATCTTATCATATGATATCATATATATACAATTAGTATTCCAGGCATCTCCTAATCTCACAACAGTCAGCCCCATGGGCTCCACCCTCTGTAGCCAACTTTAGAATTTGCATTTTAATGTAGGCTACTTTTCTGAAGATTAAGAACGTTTTATTTATCCATGGGTATTTCTTTAACACGCTTGGGGGGAAGACCAAGATTTGCTCAACATTTCCTAATGTTTTGTGTGCACTTGGAACACAAAAAGGGCCCTTCCCCTTAAAGGAGTTTGACATCAGAAATATGCCTTATTTACTACAGTGATCTGTAGGCATGAAACAACCAATTACATTATGTATCCTTTTAAATTAGGAGGCTTATTTAAAAAGAACTATTATTTTTCCCATCTAATAAAACCAAAACCGTCTCTTTGAGTCTGACAAACACCATTGCTTTCTGCAACTTCTACTCATGACATACATGCGTGCACTTCCTGTGTGTCCAGCTCATACAGTGTGCCATAAGTTAGTTGACAGTTATCTATCATATATTATTTTATATAATTTTACATGTTTCCTATGGCTTCTATCAACTCAAGAACCCATTCACACACATGCACACACTCAGTGCCAAACTGTTCATTCTGAGATCTAATGCCTGTAAGGGAAACTTCTGTGTAGCAATGCAGTGGGAGTCACCGACTCAGGAAGGAGACACGGTGGAGCAGGAGCTTTGATGTCAAACACATGATGGTTTATTTGGAGTTTCGGCCGGAGATTTCACATCACAAGTCCAAGAGCCAGAGGTTCTGACTTCACGGTAGAGTTGCCACGTCAATTCTAAAGAACTCTACCTCAGACCCATGTATTTAACTAGTTCTGAGAGCATCATCAACATGCTGCATAACAAGATAAAATCATAACACCTATATCAGCTGACGCCAACAGGCAGGAACATAGAATCATAACACCTCTATCAGCTGACGCCAACAGGCAGGAACAGGGAGACAGAACACTGAGAGCACAGCAGCCAAGGTTACGAGGTGCGTGTGCTCAGTCAGGACAGTTTGAACTGATACACTGGGTCAAAGTTATGGGCCTTGGAAAATATTTCCACAACAATGCCATTTACATTCTCACCAGGGGCTCAGCCTCCAGGAGCAATCCGAGGGTTCACAAAGATACATGTACACGTACCTCTACCTCTTCAGTCAAATGCAAATGTTTACTGGCCAAAAAACTAATCCTTTTATTTGCCTACGAAGATGTCTTATTCTAACAATTGATCAAAAGTCTTGTCAATGTGAACGGTGTTGAATCTTGGTGTTGAACTCAATATTATAATGCCAGGTAAAACTAACACTCAGCTGATGTTTTGTTTTAATGCCCATGTCTTTAATGTTCTAGTTTGCTCTCACTAACTATCATCAACCATGTTTCAGCAGCCCTAACCTTAACCCACTGTTAACTACCTGCCTAGCAGCAAACAGCACAGACAAAGAAAGAGACAAGCTGGTGAGCAGAGTGTGTATGAGGAGGTAATGAAGAACAAAACACAGCAAATAACTATTTAATATTGAACGATTCCAAACAGACCTCTACACCCTGCCGCTCTGTGACCGGATGAGTCTCACTCTCAGCTAAATGAGTTGTTTGAGAGTTTGGTAACCCACTTCCACGTCCTGGTACTTGGCTTTTAACTACACTCAATGAGGGCAGACCCTCAATGCAAATGTGCAGACAAGTGAAGGTGAGATTGGGGAGGGTGTCGGGCCCGGATTGGAATTGGGCCTTACACTCACCAGGTGGCAGAGACATGACTTCAAGTGAAATTTGCTGGATGTGAAACTAGGTAACTGTGTTCTACCAAGTTCACAACTTCAACTTAAAATGTGTAGTGATAAATCATCAGGACAGCAGATAGCTTGCACATCTTCCGGCGCAAACTGAAAACTCATCTCTTTCGACTCCACTTCGAGCGATAGAACTATTAACAAAGCACTTATATACTAACAAAGGACTGGCTTACCTAAAGCCAGTTGAGTAGCACTTGAAATGTTTGGCTCTATGAAACCTGATGTACTTATATGATTCTGTTTTCTTCAAGGTTGTGTCTTCCTGGTCGAATGTACTTATTGTAAGTCGCTTTGGATAAAAGCGTCAGCTAAATGCAATGTAATGTAATAAAATATTGTGTCAGTGTTTATTTTGCAACCTTGCTATTGCAGTTTTAAGGACTACATAAGGTGTGACAGGTTTAACTCTAGATAAGAGGTTGTGCTTTAGTCTGCCTCTTCATTGTCTCTTCTTCATCCCTCATCTCTCTTCCTTTCTGCGCAGGAATGCTCTCCATTTGCAGCTCATCTATTTGATGCTGAAGACCCCACCACCCCGATTAGGACCATCCCTGGCCTCTGTCCTGACTACTGCTCACAATTTTGGAATAAGTGCAGGTCCACCATCCCTCTCCTGTCTGACGACCCACACATAGCTAAAGTCAAAGAAGACCAGACCCGTCTCTGCCGGTACCTGGAGCTGGACGACGCAGACTACTGCTACCCTCACATCCTCAGCGACCAGAAGCTCACCCTGAACCTGGGCCGGGTCCAGTCAGACGTGGACGGGTGTCTGCAGCTGTGCTTGGAGGAAGTCGCGAATGGGCTGAGGAACCCGCTAGCGATGGTGCACGCCAACGATGGCACACACCGGTTCTTCGTGGCGGAGCAGGTGGGCTTGGTGTGGACCTACCTTCCTGACCGATCCAAACTGGAGAAACCATTTTTGAACATTACCAAGGCAGTGTTAACGTCCTCATGGGAAGGAGACGAGAGGGGCTTTCTGGGTCTTACCTTCCACCCCAAGCACAAGTACAATAGGAAGCTTTATGTGTACTACTCAGTGGAGGTGGGTTTTGATGAGAGGATCAGGATCAGTGAGTTTCAAGTGTCAGCCCATGACATGAATGTGGTGGATCATGCCTCTGAGCGGTAGGTAGGGACCAACACATGTCCTACACTTGGTCTATTCTTGTCTGATATCCACTTCCTTCCAGGGTTATTCTAGAGATTGACGAACCAGCATCCAACCACAATGGAGGGCAAATACTCTTTGCAGATGATGGCTACTTGTACGTTTTCACAGGCGATGGGGGAATGGCAGGAGATCCATTTGGGAAATATGGGAATGCCCAGAACAAGTAAGAATTACACAATGGTCCGCAAACTGAAACCCTCAAATGATCTTAAGTAACAATGAATGAACCACATTTCAGAAAACTTAGTAAAGACTCTTGCTCCTGATGTCAGATCTGATTTTATTCATCATTTATAATGTTTGTGTACTGTAGACTTATGAAGAGTAAATGCGCATTTCTCTGCATTTGGGATAAAATATGACTTTTTCCATATCTATTTTAGGTCGGCTCTATTGGGTAAAGTTCTCCGGATTGATGTGGATGACAATAGCAGAGGTCCATTGTACAGAATTCCTCCAGATAACCCCTTTGTACATGATCGGGGGGCACGACCAGAGGTTTATGCTTACGGTGTGCGTAATATGTGGAGGTGTTCCGTGGACCGGGGGGACCCTCGGACCAAAGAGGGCAAAGGACGTATCTTCTGCGGGGATGTGGGCCAGAACAAGTTTGAAGAGATAGACATCATCGAAAAAGGTCGAAATTTCGGCTGGAGAGCCAAAGAGGGCTTCTCCTGCTACGATAAGAAGCTGTGTGCCAACAGCTCGCTAGGTAGGCCTGCTCCGGTCAGTCCAATGGTTTGGAAACATATTATTATTCAACAGTGGTCATGAACTCATCATTAGAACTTATCCAACTCGAACAGGTGTCAGAGGGACTTTGTGAAAGCACCAATTGACCATCGTCTACCCTAGGAAACCTCTTTTATTAAAACATCAATCAGTTTAACCTATGTTGTGATTTATTTGCCATATTCTAGATTTGATTACCACTAGATTCAAGATTCATAGATTCAAAGATTCAAGGGCTTTATTGTCATATGCTCAGTAGCTACAGTGTAGTTTGGGCAATGAAAGTCTTAAGTCCCAGGCTCCTCAAACAATGCAACATAATATATATAAGACGTTAAACAATAAAACAAATGTCAAAAACATAAAAAATCGAGTAACTAGTAACTTCTAGTCTACTTTAATAGTTAGAACTGCATTGTTCTTCTTCTTGATATTTACTATACTACTGTAATCATGGTAATTTAGTGTCATGACTGTTCTTTTCCAATACTACTTGGACACTGAATATCTACAATCCAAAAGGCTGAACAATTATTTTAATAAACACAAATATTCATATTTATTACTGCTGATAATACAAAATGAGGAATTGCCATTTATTTCAATTGGCTTCACTGTAAAGAGAAATGGCTAGCACAGACAAAGGAGAAACTCAGTAAAACAAATATTTAATTGTGGGTTTCTTCTCAGATGATGTCCTCCCTATTTATGCGTACCCTCACACGATGGGCAAGTCGGTGACTGGGGGCTATGTTTACCGAGGCTGTGAATACCCTAACATGAACGGCATGTACATATTTGGAGACTTCATGAGCGGGTAAGCTTTATGGCAAAGGCATTTAATACGGTAGGACTGAAGCACTCTTTAATGCACCAGTAACTCTTCAAATGAAAGAGGGAGTTTAGTTTCGGATCAAATGTACATTAAAGGGCCTTCAACATATGGTACTCAGTGATTGAGGTTAAATATCTGTTCCTTCATGTCTTAGATATGTGTCCCTGATGGTTTTGCAAATGGAGCTACTGTGATGCAAGAACATATTCAGACTTGATCTTATGTTTCATTGTATCGTAAAAATCAAGTTCATGCTTTGGAAAATGATACACGTAAACACAGAGGTGTAAAGTTACTAAGTACATTTACTCAAGTGCTGTACTTAAGTACCATTTTGAGAGATTTGTACTTTACTTGAGTATTTAAATGTTTTGCTACTTTGTACTTCTTCTCCACTACAGTTCAGATGTAAATGGTGTACTTTTCCTTCACTAAATGTATTTAATATCTTCAGTTACTTCACAGATGTGGATGAATGATGTGAAATCTAATCAAGTGTTGAATCAGACTTTAGTTCCACCTGGAGTAAATCCACCAGCTACCCTGCAGTATACAAAGTCATTCAAACTAGCTGCACCTTTACCAGCTTTGAGAACACTTTCATGATCAATCATTATAAAACATACCATATATATTATTCTGAAATGGATCAATCTGCACCATGACTACTTTTACTGTCGCTACTTTCACTATATTTTGATGAGAATACTTTTCTACTTTCACTTGTGGAACATTTTGAATGCAGGTATTTTACTTGTAACAGAGTATTCCTACACTCTGGTACTTCTACTATTACTCAAATGCAAGATCTGAGTACTTCTTCCACATCTGTGTAAACATAAAAGTAGAAGTTGGTATTACTTGGTACATGAGTAAAAGCTCTCCCAACGCTCCATCAAAAGGTTTCACACACTCTTGTTTTCCTCCCCAGACGTTTGATGAGTTTGCAGGAAGACAGAAACACAGGGAAATGGAAGTACAATGAGGTCTGTATGGGGAAGGGCATGACCTGTGCCTTCCCTGGACTCATCAACAACTACCACCAGTACATCATCTCCTTCGCAGAGGATGAAGCTGGTAACGCATGAACACACAAACATCCTCAAACTCACACTAGCTGTCATTTGGAAATGTCTTTACCTGTGGAATATGCTTTTGATGTAATAGTTTGTTGTTCTTTCCATCAGGCGAGCTTTACTTCATGTCCACTGGAGTACCGAGCGCTACATCACCTTCAGGAGTCGTCTATAAAGTGGTGGACCCCTCAAGGTGTGTACTACACACATTGTGTATAATGTACTGCTACTGTGCTGCAGTAAGATATTCCTGCCCTCTGTTAGACCCACTATGATCAAGTGTAATAAACATATGTTATGGTATATTAAAATATACACATTCCAAAGAACCACCACCCAATCCGTCAGTCAGACAATGTGATCTAACAGACTAGTGACTAGTAAGGTTCAGTCCATTGACAAGGGTGGTATGGAATAGTCCAAGCTGTGGCAGAAACAGGGTTTTTATACAGTGCTTAACATAATCATTACTTTTCTTCTTTCGCACTAGATTACCATGATTACAGTAAACACATGTGTCATGTGCAATAACTGCTCAATGTGCAGAGTATGGACAGTCCTAATACTGTTTCTGTGGAATGGATATGTAAGACACACATCTGTTCACAATTACAAACACAGGCATGTCATTCTTCTCTGTCGGCCCAAGGGATGTGCAGTACTGAGATCAAACTGGGCCTGGATCTAAGATTAGATCTGTGCTTTCTCTGGGTCTCAGTGCTGCTGAATGAGGAGGTTATACTCCCTGTCTCTTTTGTGGTAGAGATGGGGAAATTAAAGCAGTGCTGGCTGAAATGTGAAAGCAGTAGAGTGGTGAAGGACTGAGTCCTACAACCTGGGAATGAGTTAGCATTTTACAGCTCCCTTGTCTTGAAGAAGTTTTTTAACATGTTTTTGATTTATTACCTTTTTGTTCTACGACAAGAATTTCAGCCACTGGTGAATGTCAGAAACGTCTATGTGTCTTAAAAGCAGCGGTTGATAACAAGCGTCTAAATGAGACCACCACTAAAAGTCATCACGCCGAACATTAGCCGCCGTTAGCTTAGCCGTGCTATGCGACCGTGAATTTGTTTGTTTAAAGACTATTGTTAGCTTTTGGCTTTCAAATTAAGAAACATTTTTAACATTCATAATTTATCCTGCTGAAGAATCGTGAACGTATCATAAACGTTTGTAAGCCAAAGATCTTATTTTCATAATACAAACATTATCCGCTGGTTTTGGTTGTTTTTCAGACGCGCTCCACCGAGACAATGCCACTATGACCCTCTTCCTGTCAGAGTGAAAAGTAACCTCATCAAGTTTGTTCCTCAGGAAAGTGAGTCCACAGCCAAACACTACTGAATTATTACAAACTAATTAATTCTGTGACATGAATCTGATTTTATTCATATTTGCTCTCATGTTTTTTTCATCATTCTCCATTAGCATTAACTGGTCTTGAACAACCTCACAAAGCCAAGCCTGAGCCACAGCCCACAGATTCCTCCGACTGGCTCCAAGAGCTTATCGACCGGCTGGGACTGCCAGATGGTGCTACCCCCCCTTTGCCAACCACAACCACCAAACCCCCCAGGCGGAAAGGCAGACGCAGAAAAGGTCAAACCAGAACGGAGAGTGTCCCCGAGCTCCAGAATGGAATGGTGAGGCTGGTTGGGGACGAAAAAGGCCAGAGCGACCGTGGGAGGGTGGAGATCTACGTAAACGGGGAGTGGGGCACCGTGTGTGACGACCTGTGGAACATCAATAACGCTGAAGTGGTGTGCCGCCAACTGGGCTTCACACGGGCTCTGAAGGCGGCCAAGAACTCAGAGTTCGGGGAAGGGAAGGATCTGCGGATTCTTCTGGATGACGTTCAGTGTGACGGGACAGAGTCCGGTCTGCTGGACTGCCAACACACCGGGGTGGGGACCAATAACTGTGCCCACTATGAAGACGCAGGGGTGATCTGTGGCACCTCGGACCACATTATAGAAGTCTAAATGTTTGACTGCTATGAAATCCGAGCAACCATCATTAAACCTGTTGTTTTAAAAATCCATCCTAAATGTAATTCAATCAGGAGATCTTTTTTTTAAATAATATTTGCATTATGTGCACAAGATGATAGAAATGTGAATGGTATTTGGAGACGAGACCCCATTGTGATAAATGCGATATCATAAGGAGGAGGTCCTGCTGTAAGTAGATTAGGAACACCCCACCTGTGGCCCTGACACTGGTGTTGATTTGATGAAGATCAGGGTATGATAAAGAACTGACTGGAGCTGAATTTGTGGGTTAATTGGCTGTTGGATATCATTGAAAAATGTAGTTGGTAACTAAAAAAGTGAACGCCAATAATTATTCCGATGAAAAAGCACACAAAAAATAACCACTTCACTTTGTGCCATGTTATTTTCAGCAGCTATAATGGAGATTATGAGCCAAAATGTGCCTTATCTTGATGTCAGTCCAACACATTAGAAAGGGAAAGGGGGGAAATCATGTAGATTACACTGCAACCACAATACATGATGCTCTGAATAAGGGGCATGGCACTTATTGTTCCCAGAACCCCAGAAGCAGGAAGTGATGTAGGTTTAGGGACAAGGCAGATCATCAAAGCATTCCAGAGGTTATTTATGAGGTAACCTAACACTTTGCAGGGGTGGGCTTTCCCTTTTTTTTGTACCTGCCAGTAGTGGTATCCATTATTTTCTAAATGTTTATATAGTAGTTTATTTTTAATTGTCCATGACAGTGTTGAATGTTTCATCTAAACATGTGTGGCATCATCTCAGTGATTTGTTACGAAACATATTTGACAGTTAGTCTGAATGTCATATTTCCCAGTAAATTCCCACTGAATGAATGTATGGGTATGTTATGATGTCATCAATTTAGTATATGATAACTATACCTGGACCACATGTGTGTTAATCTTTATCCTTTTTGTCACTTGTATTGTCCATGTTGTAATTTTATTGTGTTGTTAATGCTGTACACATGACATCTATTGTACGTCACTCTCTCCGGCTTTTATAACATTTTCATCTGTTAATTGTGGGGTTTCTTTGGGAGTTCTTGCTGCTGTACAGTCTGTAAAGCCCACTGAGACACATTTGTAATTTTTGATATTAAGCCATATTAATAAAAATTGATTGATTGTTCAAAATGAAGTTTGAGGAAGAGTTTATCCAATTATATACACAATGTAATCAAAAGATGACCGATGGGCAAAGAAACCAAAGTGTTCTAATTAGGGCCGGGACTCGATTAAAAAAATTAATCTAATTAATTAGAGGCTTTGTAATTAATTAATCGAAATTAATCGCATTTTTAATCACATATAAATATTTGACCTAAGAACAGTGAGAAGCAATTTTTTTCACATGGATTTTAGTATACCATTAGGCGCATTCACACCGCAGTACTCACACCGTGGATTAGGCAAATGAAGCCGCTGACGTCACTTCTTCTTCTTCTGCTTTGGGTTTACTGGCAGGCCGCAAACGGCGTATACTGCCGCCCAAAGTCCCGGCCGGAAATCCCCGGAGTTGGGGGACTGTAAATTGCCAGAACGCCGACACCCTCCTCATCTCCACCGCTCCCATTGTTTTATTTTGTGTTGCCATAAGTTAGTCTCTCTGCGTTTCTGCGCTGGGCTAATGCTAATGCGAGGATAATAAAATGGCGGCTTCACAAAACTTTTTGGGAGTTTACGGGGCGTGGTCGCCCAGCCAATCAGACATATAGCTCTTTTCTCACAAGAGAGCCGTACGAAAGTCCCTGCTCTCTTAGCAGCTCTCTGCTCTCTAGCAGGGACTTTCGTGGGGGTAAAAAGGTTCTCATGAACTAATTTTAGTACCAGCTCTTTTTGTTGTGAACGCGATAAAAGAGGCTAACGTCCACGCTAGCTGCTATATGTTTTGCATTGAGGTGATACTTGAGGCTTGATGTGCTGCGGTGATATGCGAATTCCTTTTTGCATAATTTGCACACAACCGTGCTCTTATCGACGCTTCCATCCGTCCGTTTTTTAAAACAACATTTCCCACTGTTGTTCACTGTGGTTTGTTGTTGTCTGAAGTCATGAACGTTAGTTGGTGCTCCAGTATAATCGGTACGCCTGAAACTCATCCAGTGAGAAACGTTCCGCGGTGCAAAAATAAGTGCGATTAAAATGCGTTAATTTTTTTAACGCGTTAATGTTTGTGTAATTAATTAATCTTAATTAACGCGTTAAAGTCCCGGCCCTAGTTCTAATATGATGGAGCCTAGGTAAACTCAAATTATAGCCCCCCCCCCTTCCTGGAGAGTTCAGAGTGCTGCTCTTTGGTCTGAAGCTGGGAGCTGCTGGGGCCTGGCAGCACATTTCAGCCTGGCTTACATAACCATTGTGCTGAGCTTGAACTGTAGCCTATAAAGCCTGCCAATTCTAAGTTTTGAACCAAGTCTACAGTCAGTTCAAATACAAGCTGCTCTACACTGGCACCTTGTGGATATTAGCATAACTGAAATAAAAAAATGTTAGCACACAAAGCAGTATAAAATAAGTGGTGCAGTGATAAGGGATTTTTGTAGAAAGTTAGCATCGCAAGGGCTCCCTTGACAGAAAGCAATGATATTTTTCAATTGGATTTCGGAATATTGCAAAAATAATGTTGAACTATTTACACGTTTTGTTCAAAGCATTATTTCCTATTGACACCAATTTTATAATATTTGAAGCATAGATGCTATCGGCAGAAGTGAAAAGCTAACGTTACTCCGCTAAAGCTAGTTTAGTTTAGTTTATTTATTTTTTTCGAGCGTGTAAAACCAAAGAAAATACAAATGAAACAAAAGATGATACAGACATGATACAGTACTATACAAATGAATGCAATAACAAAACGAAATATTTAATTAATAATTGAATAATCTGTAGTATCATTGTCTGATATCAATAAACAACAAAGCTTTAGCTTTAATTACACGTCCGAAAAGGGTTCGGAAGAAGTTTACACTTATTTGATCCGACCCCTTCTCCCTTTTTTTTTACATTTTTTTTTTTTCTTTTTACATCTTAATATATGTTAACATACAATATCAATGTATACTTTAACCTTGAATAATTTATATAATCATTCATATAATATATACAGGCAAGTTAGGAGAATGGTCTCTATATATTTATATATATATATATATACACATATGTACATACACAAATTCATACAAACACCAATTCATAAATAGAATACAAAACAAGAATATAAACAGTTATGGTTTAGCAGTGTCCTCCCTGTACCTTGTGAGAATTGTGTCTTTATACCTCTTGTTGAATAGTTTGATGTTTGGACATCCCTTTAGCTCCTCACTCAAATTGTTCCAGATCTTCACCCCACAAACAGAAACACAAACACGTCTCTTTGTTGTGCGCACCCTAACATAAGTGAATATAAATGAACCACGTAAATAATAATTCCCTTGTCTTTCATTGAACAATATCTGAATTTTCCAGGTAATTGAACGTTTTTTGCCTTAAACATGATTTGTGCAATTTGGAATTCAACAAGATCTGACAGTTTTAATAATTTTAGCTCTAAGAATAATGGGTTTGTATGATCCCTATAGCCGACATTTGTAATAAGTGTTATTGCTCTTTTTTGTAGAATAAATAGGGATTGTGTTGTAGTTTTATAATTACTGCCCCAAACCTCTGCACAGTAACTTAAATAAGGTAACACCAATGAACAGTAAAGAATGTAGAGGGAATGTTGATCAAGAATCTGTTTTGCCTTGTTTAATATTGCAATACTTCTTGAGACTTTGGAATGAATATGTTCTATGTGTGGTTTCCAGCTCAGTTTCTCATCAATTGTGATTGCAAGGAATTTATGTTCTTTAACTCTCTCAATGAAAATCCCATCCATCTTAATGGATGCTAGTGTATTGCTATTTCCAAATATGATTAATGTTGTTTTATTCAAGTTTAATGATAGGGAGGACACCGCATGTAATGTCCAAATATGAAGAACAACACTCTCCCAGCTTCACAAACTGTTGCCTGTTGGTTAAATAACTCCTTACCCATTCCAAAACTACACCCCTGATTCCATAACGTTCCAGTTTCTTTATTAATATGTCATGATTAATTGTGTCAAATGCTTTTTTTAGGTTAATGAATATTCCAATGGCATGTTTCTTTTGGTCAATTGAGCTAGTCATTTCTTCAAGTGAGTCTATTAAAGCCATCGATGTTGATCTATTGGCTCTGTCTGAATCCGTATTGACTTTCGGTGAGAAGTTTGTGTTTTTCTATGAAATTGTCTGTTATTGAAAAGCTTTTCAAGAATGTTTGAGAATTGTGGTAGAAGTGAGACAGGTCTATAGTTTGTGAAGTGATGTTTGTTCCCAGCTTTGAACAAAGGTATTACTTTTGCTATTTTCATTTGGTTAGGAAATGCACCAGTTTGGAATGATAAGTTACATATGTGTGTGAATGGTTTTGAAATAACATCTATAACCTTTTTTAATACAGTCATGTCAATGTCATCACAATCGGTAGATTTTTTGTTTTTACATTTCGTTACAATATCAACTACTTTCCTTTCATGCACTGCTGTGAGGAACATTGAGAAAGGATTACGTTTTATTAAGTTTTCCTGCTTTTTTTCTGATGTTCCTCCATCAGGGATTTTGCCTGCTAATTCAGGTCCAACATTTACAAAGAAATCATTGAAACTGTTGGATACAACATCCATATTTTCCTCTTCCTTATCCTTGTCAATGAAGTATGTGGGATAACTCCTTTTTCTAGACCCATTTGTTATAATACTATTCAGTATGCTCCATATTCCTTTAATGTTGTTTTTATTTTTGTCTAGTAATTTCCGATAGTATTCACTTTTGCAGGTCCTTATTATAATTGTTAATTTATTTTTATATTTTTTATATCTAATCTCTGTCTCTTTTGTTTTATTTCGCATGAAATCTCTATACAACGAATTTCTCTTTTTACAAGAAAACGACAGACTTGTGCCGTTAGCTTGTGTCACTGTTTCAAATGACACATAGAAGCCTCAGACATTCACCAGTGGGGTAATTACTGACTGTGAAAATCTCTTCAGTTTGTGTTAACCACAGCCTTTCTTTTGGCCTCTAACCAAAACTCATACAAACATTTGTTGAGTTCAAGATGAGACAACAGAATGTGCTTAAATGCCATCTAATTAACACGTTTTAGGACTCATTCATGCACCCCTTTATTCAGAATAGATATTTAAAAGTTCAATATGTCGGCTTAATTTTTTATTCTCCTTTAAATTGTTAAAAAGTCCACGATAAATGAAGTCTAGAAAAAATTGTTAAAACCTTAAAATGATACCAGCCCCAAATCGTCCATGTTTGCAGGATGTGGAGGGGTGTAAATGACGGCCCTTTTATTCTCAGCAGTCACTTCTTGTTTGAGGAATGTGTCCCCTGTGTAGTCAACACCATTGATATGCTGGGCAGCAAACCTCAGGAGCTGGAGCCAAGCTGAAGCCCCCAGCAACCTGTCAATGTGTGGCCCTCAGCCTGTCAATGTGTGGCCCTCAGCCTGCCAATGTGTGGCCCTCAGCCTGCCAATGTGTGGCCCTCAGCCTGCCAATATGCAGCCTGACATTAGCCCCCTGTGTGTCACAGTGTTCTTTATCTGCCATTATATAATTGGAAACTTAAAAGGGCAGTGTAACATATTTGAGGAGCAAAATTCGAACATGATCAGAATACTTTATTTATTCTGTCGGAAATGATATATCATCATCAATAAAACCATCCTAATTACCTCTATCAGCCCAAAAGTGCTATACCACGGTGAGAGAAGCTTAATTCCCTTGCTTTATGGTGTTACCCCAACTTATTACACATGGACATGACTGTGTTTTGTGGAGACAAAAAGAAAGGCATTGTTCAAATAGAATAAAGAAGCCCTTCTTTTTTGACATAATGCAAGTAAAACCTGCATCACAGTCAGTATGTGGTACATCTTGCTACAGTTCTGATGTCATGCCAGCAGGTGGCACTGTTGTCTATTCAGTGTCAGAATCCGAATCAGATTACTTTTTTCCCGGGGGAAATCAGGTCAATCTTTTTTGGAACAATAATTCCATGTGTTTTTAGACATGAATAATTAAGGCTCAGTGTCAGTCTGTCACCCAGATGGTCCACTAATTCATTCTCCACAAAGAGAAAAAGGACATGTAATAACATTGAATTATTTGAAGGCTTAACCCCACATTTAGTGCTGAAACACACGTCTGGCTGGTGTTTGAAGACAACTTGAGCTCTCCAGGATCTAAGAAAAACAGGCGTGTTTTCAGCAGGGCTCCGGAGTGTTTCTCTGTTAAGCTGGTGCTGTGTAAGGGTTTATCATCTTTCAACCCACTGAAGACCCTCTGATCCTTTAATTGAAGTGGATTTAAATGTTGTTTTTACCTCACACCGTGTAACAAACCTTATGAGGTGTCTGTGGCTCATGCATTATCTGATTTATGAATATCTGATCACAATCTTCTGAACAAAATCAGAAAGCTTTAGGCAGAACAATCACAAAAGGCAGATCTAATTTCCAATGTCTTAGCATTGTTTCCTCCATCTGAAATGCAGTACTTTCATTAAAGGTCACCTATCATGCTGTTTTTAGGCAATATCATAGGTTTCAGATATATACAAATATATAAAAAACATGTCTATGAAGAGTTTTGGTCAAAAAACCAAATCACCCATATCCCTCTATTTCACTTCCTGTTTCAAAAGTGCTGATTCTGGGTATAAACAGGTCTCTCTTGAGAATGAGACCCTGTGTCTCAATGAGATTTTCACTTGTATAAATAAAGGCTAGATACAACAACAAAAAAATAGAGCTTCTTTTTTTTTTTAACTGAGCATTTTTTAATAAGAGGGGGCGGATCTTATGCCGGCTCATGCGGGACCTGGCAGATACTGTCTAGAATGCTGCAGTGATGAAACACAAGGATTATTAGATCAAGGATTATCTCTGAAACAGTATGGAGCTCAAAGACTTTCTCTCTTGCCGGTTATACCACAAGGTGAGTTCCTTTTTATTTCCTGCTTCTTCACACACATGCTCTCTCCAGTACAGGTTAGCTCTGAGTGTTAGCGATGCTAATGTAAACACCGACCATATTACGTCCAAAACAGTCGGGCATAGAGTGCCACAGTGACGCGTCCTAAAATCCGGAAGTAAACTCCTTCCGGTTCCTTCGACAAAAACGCAATGCAATTTCTCCATATGATGTTGGAAAATAGCTGGAAATAAGGTCTGTGGTTGAGACACATTTAAGAGACGGATCACGTTTTGTTCAGCCGGATAATATCCACATGTCTATCCTACTTTTATCATTTTCTAATCATAAATCTAGTCGCCAGAAGCAAAATGCTAACGTTATGCTATAAAGGAACTACAGCAGGGTCGCTGCTTCAACGTCACGCCAACTTAAGATCCATATTCAAACATACAGATTGTAAATGGTACGAGTTGAAGCGTTTGTTTGAACAGTTTGCAGGAGGCAGGGACTTGCTTTCAAGCAGAACAGGGCAAACAAACTTAGAGGGAGTGTTTTACGTGTTCGGTGTAATGACGTAAAACGTCCTCCACAACTTCTGTAGTCCTATTCAGCCACTTGGTAACAACCATCGTTTTTCAGACACGTAAACTCTTCAAAAATCACCAGCGGGGTCACTGCTGATGTATTTAATGTCGTAGAACAAAACGTGATCCGTCTCTTCAATGTGTCTCAACCACAGAACTTATTTCCAGCTATTTTCCAAAATCCTATGGAGGAATTGCATTGGTTTTTTGTCGAAGGAACCGGAAATGGTCAAAATGCTAACTTACTTCCGGGTTTTAGGATGCGTCACTGTGGCACTCTATTGTTTCTGATAGTGCTGTGGGTCCGCCGCCGATATTACGTCATATCGGCCGCAAATCCGGATCAGCTCCGTTGTTCCCCCGTTTTTAGAGATTTAGGTACCGAGGAAAAGAGAGAGGGTTTTATTTTCTGACGCTGCATGAGTTCCCTGACACACCGGGGACACATATTTATGTATACAATACATCAAAAAGTGCATTTTGCATGATAGGAGACCTTTAAAGTTATATTTGTTTAGCTCTTTAAATGTCTTTCTTCTATGTAACATTTGTTGTTATCAACATTTACCCTTCTTTATGAAAATAATAATGAACATGGACATGTTATTCCATGTATAGTCTGTTTAGTCTGTACTAATACTATACTATTGTGCGTACAGTGTTTAGTTTTGCCTGGTAACCGCACATTTCATACAATGTTAAAATTGACCAATTACATGTCTTTTTAAAAGTGACATGCCCTATAGATAATATTGAGACCATAAAGTATGATGGTCACTTCAATGTGCTAATACACTTTATAATGTATAAACTAGTGTATGAAAGTTTCCATTATCACGTCAAAATACATAAATCTTTACCCATACTGTATCACTTGCATGCCGATTAAGGTCAATGTACTAACTGTTTAGGATTGTTGCAATAATAATAAACCTGCATTTTTATAAATCCAGTATACTTGTCTACTCCCATGTATTAACAACTTGACAAAATATCCTTTTAAGCTACATTTAAAACAGATAAAAAAGGGGAATTAATTGCGATTAATCTTGAGTTATCTGGATAACATGCAATTATTGTCGATAAAATATTGTAATCGCTTGACAGCCCTGATTTCTGGGACCATTTATATTGTGTCATCCACTCTGTCTACCCATTTTAACACCGTCATTTCATTAAAGGCACACGTAGCCTTAACAAAAACGACCCAAAAAAAAGCAAAAACCCATAAACAGTCTAAAAAAAGTGTAATAGTATATAGGATATTATAGAGCGGAGACACTGTCAGAAGGTTCAACACAGTCGCACTCAGCCTCTAATGTCGTATTAACTTCCCTTTGGCCTTTCACACATACTTTCACCACGGTATTCTCCATTAACAGGTCACTCCACATGGACGCGGGTGGTGTATTAATAGGCGGGGAGGTGACCCGGTGACAGACACCCCGGGTCAGTGAGCAGGGATGGAGCCACTTTGTCTCCTTCGTCTGGCTCCCCACCCCCAATCCCCCTTTGGCATCTTCTGACAGCTTTACCAACATCCAGCCTGGAACCCCAACACCCAACAGAACCATGTCATGTCCATGCTTATAAAGTTAAAATAACTCCTTTCCTGTCTGTAATGTATTTAATACAAGGTCTTCAGTGCCATTTTGGTAACTCTTCAAACATGATCCCCTTCTTCAGATGGGCTATACCTAAAATTGGATTCACAATTTCCTGTGTGAAGGCCTCCGTGCCTCCACATAATGCTTAACACCAGCTACGGTTACTCAAACCAAACAACTTATACCACTCTTAGAGTGCCCCCAAAGGGTGTGAACAGCATGGCATTATTTTAAACCACCGATGTAGGGAAAGGGAAATGCAATTGACCCCAGCGAAATCACGTTCCTATCTAACTTATTTTGACTGAGACTATTTTTAGAATGGAATTATAGGATGTAAAAAAGAATGAGTGAAACCCTTTTCCCCAGCCCCTCTTCGCTTGCTTTGGAAACAGATCTTTCTTTTCCAGGGCCGCAATCGACAACACTGAAAAAACTGAAATGTTGACTATAATTAAATATATTATGTCAACATATTTCACAGAACTGTATTAGGTTAGTTAAAAGCAATACTACTTAGTTTAAATCGTTTTAACTGTATAGTATTGCTTTTAACCAACCTAATACATGTGAAATTTGTTAATTCATTTATTTTATATAGGCGCCTTTCAAGGCTCTCAAGGTCGCGGTACAAACACAAAAAAAACAAGATACACAATACATAACACCAGCATAAGAGACATAAACAAGACAATGCAGTATATAAATCAATCAAATAACCAAATCAATAAAAACAGAGGATGTGTGATGGATAATGATCAGGGTGGATATGCGAGTGTGAAGAGACATAATACATTAAATGAAAGTCAACGCTTCAGTTTTTTCTGTGAATTTAAAACCGTAAGTTCAAATGTTCTGCCCTCAAATTCACTCTGTGCATTTATTTTGGCAGGTCCATCGTAAATGTTTTCTGGAAAGTAACACAATAACCATAAAAGCCTTCGAGTGATTTGTGGAGGTTTGTGTAAGAGGGTAGCTCCATTTCCAGTGAGTGTCAACTCCTGACCTGTCTCCGCACAAACTAACACTTCCTCCATGTCCTCCTTACGACGCCCTTAATAGACCTCAGATGGTGTTTTATCTTTTGAACCCTCGGCCTAACATCTCAGCTCACAAATTCACCAGCTTTGCAAAGCCTTGTATCTCCATTCATCCAGGCACATTGTATTCCATTGACCCTTAACCGCTGTAAAAGCTGGACAAACACAGGAACTCAAAGCTAAGATAATGTAGATAAACAGCGTGTGTGTGTGTGTGTGTGTGTGTGTGGTGTGTGTGTGTGTTTGTGTGTGGTGTGTGTGTGTGTGTGTGTGTGTGTGTGTGTGTGTGTGTGGTGTGTGTGGTGTGTGTGTGTGTGTGTGTGTGTGTGTGTGTGTTGTGTGTGTGTGTGTGTGTGTGTGTGTGTGTGTGAGAGAGCAGTCAGACTGAGTGAATGTTGGGATTCACTGATAACGTCTTGAGAAAACAAGGTTTTATGAAGTAGATAGTCCACAAGACAATAAACTAACCTTAAGCGGACATGGACAAGACAGTTCTCGGGAACACAGTTAAGTTAAGACAATACATTTCTTGGAGCAAATGGAGGTTAAATTCCGCTTTGCCATAGTTTTCCTTGGGGTTTTCTTCAGGACAGGAACTGTGTCTGAGGACACCAATTCTGAAAAGGGGGTACAAGCCCATGAGAAGAGTAAGCCCAGCTAGAAATCTTTGGTTCTAAAAACATTCTGAGAATGTTACCATTCACTGTTCTAGGAATGTTTTCAGCGGGAAGTTTTCTTTTGGTTCCCAGAACGTTCTTCTGAAAGGTAGGATAACGTTCTCTAAAAACATTCTTCAAATGTTTGGTGATAACATTGTTAGAACATTATGCCCTACTATTCTTAAAACGTTTTCAGCTAGTTAGATGTGTTGATGTTGCCAGAATGTTTTATTTTAGAGTAGGAAAACGTGCTTTATCGTTCCGATTCATCAGAAGTTTATTTTCATTTTGTAAATGCGACCAGCATTGTACCAGCTAGTACAAGTCACTGTCGGTCTCACATGTACTGGAGGGGACCCAGAATCAGACTCGGAATCAGCTGGTGAAAGTAACATTTGTTTATTAGAAAAGGGGAGCTGGGAGTGGAGGCAAATTCGTTTTTATACGTCCTATTCATTGTCTCAATGCACTCATACATCTTAAGTTATCACACGTTCTGTTTTTAGAGCACGTTATCCTACCTTTCAGAAGAACATTCTGGGAACCAAAATAAAACGTCCCGCTGAAAACATTTAAAGAGCAATAGGACATAATGTTCTAACAATGTTAATCAAGAACATCTTAAGAAGGTTATCAAAAACATCTTAAGAAGGTTATTACCAAGCATTTCAAGAATGTTTTTAAAGAACGTTATCCTACATTTCAGAAGAACATTCTGGGAACCAAAATAAAACGTCCCGCTGAAAACATTCTAAGAACAACGAATGGTAACAAACATTTCTAGCTGGGAACTCACACATGCCACCGCAAACATGCAATATCTGCTTACAGCTTATCATGAATTACGTGCTTGTTTCTTTTTTTCAAAAGGAACATGTGGTGACATCAGATTTTTTAAAACATCCTTTCAAACAAATGCAACAAGTTTGTTTTTCAAAGAGCTCTAGAAATAAATCTGACGTTGACCATGACCGTGTTATTTATTATATATATATATTTGCCATCACAGGAATGTTTTATAAAAAAAGAATAACATCCTATAAACATTTTCAGAATGTTGCTTGGGGAATGTTCTTCATTGTTATTCATGTCACATTGAGGGAAACGTTTTATTAAGAACGTCTTTAATGTGTTACTACTCCAACAACGTCCAAAACACATCCTTAGAATTTTGCAGGCAAAACGTTCCATCTTTGTTAACATATTACATTAAAGCAACGTTTTATAAAAAAAACGTTCCGTCATCTCAGGCCTCAATAACATCCACAAAACATCCTCTGAATGTTGCAGTTAAAACGTTATGTCTTAGTTTACCTTAAACCTTATAGGAACATTGTTTGAAATAATAAACATCCTAAAAAGGTTCTTTGAACATCAGATTAAAACGTTTCTTTAAAACCTTATTAGAACCAATAGGTAACGTTAGCCAAAGTTGTGAGAACGTTCCCCGCTAGCTGGGAGGGCTTATTGAAATGGATAACAGTAACATTATCCCAGAAGTTGATTCCTCTCTTGGGTCATTATTGTTTTTTTCAGTAATTGGAATTAGCCTAGGCTACATTAGTTGCTTTGAGCCAATACTGTGTTTGGAATGTGGAACTCAAATGTCGGTAATTGCTGTGGGGGCAAGATTGGTCCCTAGATTAATGGTGTTTGCTTTTTGTCCCTTATGACTACTAAAAACAAGTTGTGCCCTTTGTGAGAAGGACAACCTTGCAAAAATATGAACAGTAAGTCATTTTCATGAGCTCTGATTAAGCAACATTTATATTTTACAATTTGTTGGACCTGCGACACGTTTAATATTAGTAATAAATGAAGACAGACTAGTAAAGCAATTGTTGCTCCTGCTTTGCAGCAGCGTAGCATTGTATTGCACTAGTTGTAGGGAATTCCAAAAAAGTGCTATTGTAAGCATATGTATGTAATGTATATGTATTGTTTGCTGGTTGAGTAGTGTTTTTTTTATCTATAAAAAGTGTCCCCACCACTTTTTATAACAAAGTTGATATTATGATAATAGCCATATTATTTTAATGGTCAATAAATAGGTCTTGGCGTTATTATGTTAAACTATTGCATGTGTACCAAAACTTTTCTACATTTTAATATTTGTGCTAGTGAAATATATGTTTACATATGTACACTAACATGTTAAGCTAAGTATGCTCAAATGTAAGGTAACATTATCATCCCAGTAATCATCTGGAACAATTTCCAAAGATGCAAAATGATGTTTCACTACTAACCTTGTGAATGCAACCTCTATATTAATACTGAGGGGATGGTGTCATAAATATTTGTATTTCAATTTTCAATTCTCTCTATTGCCACTTACACGAATATGCAAAACTTTTGCCACCATCACTATGAGACCAACTATAGCCGATTGAAAAGCTGAAAAAGACAACAAATGTTGCTATGTTGGTCTCTAAGAGTTAAGACCATTCAAGTTAAAGCATTTGTTGCTATATGCAGCCTCAAAGTCCTGAATGGACCCTTCTCCATGAGTGGTTGGGTAGGGTCCGTAGTAATGCTGTTGGCTCTTCTGTGCTTATCTTGATGATCTTCTAAGCAGTCTTTACCTCTATGAAGGTGTTTGCAGTCCATGGCGGTGCTGTTGCAAATGTCCCCTCTGTGGGACTAATAAAGGTATTCTGATTACCATACCACAAGTGATCCAGATAGTCTATGATGCAGCTGTAAAGGCTGCTGAGAATCCTTGCTGTCATACCAGATTTCTCTTCAAAAAGAACAGCCGCTGTTGTGCTTTCCTGACCAGATGGGTGATGTTATATGTCTGGGTGAGATCATCAATGATGTGCAAGCTAAGAAATGTATAGCTGCTGACCCTCTCTACCTCACAGATTGTCAGCGGTTGGTGGAGTCTCCTTCCTCATGTTCATTATCATCTCTTTGTTCTTATCTGAGATGAGAGAGTCACCAGACTTGCCTCATCTCTCATGTATGCAATGTGATAATACTAATGAATGTGGTGTTGTCAGCTAATTAAAGTCTGGCTCCATGTTTTAGGATAGATTTTCCATACATTGTCTGTGATCTGGGACTGGTATCAGCAGTAGGGTAGTAGCTTTCCAGCTTCTGTTGGTTTTGCGGTTTTCTTACCAAGACAAAAGACATATTTTGTGTTGTCCCTTCTTTTTGGTTCTATATTTCTCAATAATTGTTATTTGTGAAGGTAAGTCAGCATGCCTCAGTGTAGATAACCCAGCTAGCAGGAAACGTTCTCACAACTTTGGCTAACGTTACCTACAGGTTCTAATAAGGTTTTAAATAAACGTTTTAATCTGATGTTCAAAGAACCTTTTTAGGATGTTTTTTTTTTCAAATAATTTTTTTTTTCTTTTCTAAGACATAACGTTTTAACTGCAACATTCAGAGGATGTTATTGAGGCCTGAGATGACAGAAAGTTTTTTTATAAAACGTTCCTTTAATGTGATATGTTAACAAAGGTGGAACGTTTTGCCTGCAACATTCTAAGGATGTGTTTTGGACGTTGTTGGGGTATAGAGATGGGTGAGTCCTGATTCATCCGGATCATTAACCCGGATCCTAGTAATGAGCTGGTCGTGACGAGTCTCCCCTCTCCATTAACCCGAGTCCTTTGAGTCCTACACCTGGTGACGTACAAATTAAAACTATAAATTGCGTCACTCGCTACTCTCCTTATAACATGTAAAATCACATTACAACGTACCCCAGTACATCTGCCTACCCTTCAGCAAGTAGCAAGTAGTAACTGCCAGAAGTTATCGTTTGGCTCAGGGGAGGGGACGCGGATCAGTGAAACTTCCTGCAGACTCGTGCGGACTCAGAGCCGTAACCGTAGCAGATCCAGAGATCCAGAGATCCTGGCAGACTCATCATGCACGAGTCAACAGCAGACTCAGATTCGCAAATCCTGACTCACTGAATCAAGGGAAATTCCTTCACTTCCTGCAGACTCGTGAGTCGTGTGGACTCAGAGCCGTAACCGATCCAGCAGATCCAGAGATCCAGACCATACATCCATGATAGAGACTCGTCATGCACGAGCATGACTCATTTTACTCATTTTACTTAGGGGGTGCGGACAAAAGTGGGGAGAGATTTCAACAACAGTAACATGAAGTTTTTCATATACACCATTCACAGCCCCGCCTCCAGCACCCCTACTTCCCGCGGCTATTGTGCACGAGTCAACAGCAGACTCAGAGATTCGCAAATCCTGACTCACTGTGCAAAACATAGCAGACTTGTGCGGACTCAGAGATGTAACCATATAGCAGATCCAGAGATCCAGCAGACTCGTCGTCATGCACGAGTCAACAGCAGACTCAGATTTGCCAAATCACAAAATAACCCTTTTTTTTGTGATCAACATTTTTATTAAAGCAAAAGACACTGTGTAGCGGAGGTTAATGTAACGTTAGTTTAATATGCTCGTGAAATGCAACAACTTTTCGGTTTCACTGGTAGGATTTCTACGCTCTTAGTGATGCTGACTCATATGACTTAAAGGACTCGTATGATCCGGATCTCTTCAATGACTGACTCAGAAGACTCTGAGTCCGTAAAAGGATCCGGATTTGCCATCTCTATTGGGGTAACACATTAAAGATGTTCTTAATAAAACGTTCCCTCAATGTTACATGATAACAAATGAAGAACATTCTCCAAGAAACATTCTGAAAATGTTTATAGGATGTTATTCTTTTTTTATAAAACATTCCTGTGATGGCAAATATATATATATAATAAATAACACGGTCATGGTCAACGTCAGATTTATTTCTAGAGCTCTTTGAAAAACAAACTTGTTGCATTTGTTTGAAAAGGATGTTTTAAAAAATCTGATGTCACCACATGTTCCTTTTGAAAAAAAGAAACAAGCACGTAATTCATGATAAACTGTAAGCAGATATTGCATGTTTGCGGTGGCATGTGTTCCCAGAATGTTCTTCTGAAAGGTAGGATAACGTTCTTTAAAAACATTCTTGAAATGCTTGGTAATAACCTTCTTAAGATGTTTTTGATAACCTTCTTAAGATGTTTTTGATAACCTTCTTAAGATGTTTTTGATAACATTGTTAGAACATTATGCCCTACTGTTCTTAAAACGTTTTCAGCGGGACGTTTTATTTTGGTTCCCAGAATGTTCTTCTGAAAGGTAGGATAACTTTCTTTAAAAACATTCTTAACATTCTTGGTGATAACTTTCTTAAGATGTATGAGCGCATTGCGACAATGAATAGGACGCATAAAAACGAATTTATGCATGTCAATATTCACTCACATGCACTTATAATCACACTAAGGTATGTAGGCCCACAGTATTCATAATATCATTTGTGTAAAATATCCGAAAATAATCACACTTTTTTCTGACTATAAAGGTTGTGTCTCGTATGTAGGTTCTAACTGTTAGATAAGCTATCTGTGTGGTTTGTGAGGGCTGCGTATAAAGTCAACAGTGTCCGCTGTTTATGCATATTGGATAAAAATCGTTATTGCACCCTTTAGATTTGAGACCGACAGACATATAGAGGAACGGACCGACTGTCGCTGCCCGTCCCTGAAACCCCTGTTAGTGTTTGTATGTGATTGTTTCTACTGTGTGTCTCTCTCTCTGCCTGCTGAGGCCTGTACTACGAAGCTGGTTCAACCTAACCTGGATATGTTTGAGTTAGCCGGTTGGCCTAATCCAAAACATACGCGCTCTCGCTAAACGGTCCTACGACGCGGGTTATCAAGTGGATCGCTCAAGCCAGCCGTGTCCTATCTAGTTAGGTGCGCGTTCACATGAAAGGGGTGGTATCTGGAGCATTCGACCAATCACAAACATGGAGAAGCGCACTGACAGCGCAGCGTCATACTTCCTGAATGAAAAGTCAACTATAATATTAGACATATGAAGAAGTTAAACTTTAAACATCCATGACTTAAACACTTTATCCAGGATCAAAGCCACATAGCTGCACCTGCAAGGTGAATACAGCTGGTAAAAGAAAAAGTGTTTGAATGCGTACATTAACAGGTTTATGATATCACTGCCCCGTCTAAAACACGAGTGGATCTGACTTTAATTACATTTGACTCGAGTGTTTCGTCAACTTAATGTGTTGCTTAAAATAATACTTCTGCATACAGTATATGTGACACTGTGAGTGTTGCACGGCCAGATACGGCTCAAGAAGCTGACTCAGATAAGGAAATATATGATACATTATGATGTGATATGTCGCGGACTGTACTACTTTGATCCGGTTACTTATGTTGTGGCAGATATTTAATTAAGCTTTCTTTACGCTAATGTTATAATAGTCAGATTGCTCTGAAGATGGGAGGTGATATTCTATTAATGTTCACGTTCACACAGTCAGGCAGCTTTTCTGTATTTCCTTTCTCCTGTAATATGACTTGATCGCTTTAAACTCTGCACACTGAGCTCTGATTGGTCAACAGGCAGTGCTTTCACTGAGTTGAGCTCTTAGCCTGCAACCTCCGGGGCGGGTTAGCCGCTCAGCATAAGTTACCATGGAGATCTAGCCTGCTAAAAAGAGAACCGGTGTCGTAGGACCGGAAACCCCGAGTTTTCCCTGAAGTTAGCCCGCTAAGCGAAAATCCTGCTTCGTAGTACAGGCCTCTGCTCGACACGGCTGGGAGCAATCTCCAATCAACCACACCTGCAACCTGCTCATCAGCCACACTATGAAAACCTGCAGCCTGCACTCATTCCCTGCCGGATTGTTGCCGTGAACGGATTGTTGCCGTGAACGGTTTGTTGCGTGCCGCTCTAGCTTTTTACCAGCATATTCTTTGACAACTTTGCCTGCTTTTGCCTCACACTCATATTTATGTCTCTCCCAGGAGGAATCCAAGGCCTTCCACACTCCCAAGACCAGCCAGGTAGTGATGGCAAAATGAATCTTTGAATGAAGCATCAAACCACTTGGACAATTGTGTCGGAAATAGGTTAATTTCTCGAAGCTTCAGTTTCAGCGACCTCTCCTGGCGAAGTGCAAGGCTGCAGTGAGTTTAATGTATCTTTGCCTTGAAAAATATTCGATGCACACACACACACACACACACACACACACACACACTAAGACTGAATATCATGTTATATTTGCAATTAAAGATTGATAATTGTGTGTATTGGGTTCTCTGAAGAACCAGCACCTTACCGTGGTAGAGAGTAGTGTTCATTTCGTTGACTAAAACTATGACGAAATATGTTCGTCAACGACCTTTTTTTCCATGACTAAAACGAGACGATGACGAGACGGTACCGACGGCAGTAAACAATAACTGTAACGAAATCAACATGCAATATCGTTGACGAAAAGTGACGAGACGAAAATGTAGTTTACTAAATAAAAACTATGCCAAAATCTCTCTTTACTTTCGTTGACGAAAAATGAGGGGACTAAATATTATCAAAGATAACGTTACATCTCTGATAGTCAGTTTTTCTCCCAGCAGTTCCATTTCCGGAGCTGCGGCAGCAACCCAGTCTCACGGCATTTCGTGTTCACCAACACGATTTTTAATCTATTGATTCGTGTTCACCAACACGATTTGCCCCTTTTTTTCGTGTTGCACAGCACAATTTTAAAAGCAATGTATTTCTACTGCCTGCAGCACGTCTTTAGGCTTGTTTGAGACAAGCGAGACCTGCGCAGACCTGCGCAATTTCGATCAACGTCTTGCTCGTGCGTTGCATGATGGTTAGTCATTTTGTCCGACTTGCTCTGGAGGCTCGCCTACATGAGACGTTGAAATCTCGCGGGACAAAGACGCCCGCAGCCTTGAGAGCGAGGCGCGGCGAGGCGGCGCAGTTCCTCTCCACGGGCTGCGGAAGCGAAATGCTTGATGGGAAACGACTCGCTGGTATCTCGAGCTGAGCGCTCATTGGTGGTTTTTACCACGTGCTGGTGATGAAACTCTCCAATTGGCTCGGCAAAAGTTTGTTGTTGTTTTGTGTCAGTTTTACGTCGCCACATCCATTCCCATTTTTCATCATTGTTCCACAATATTCATCATCATTAAATTAATATCCATATATTTTATACTATACTTGCACTGCTTACCATTTTCATACTTTATATATCTTAGCATATTCATACACACTGTTCATACTGCTCTCAGGCTGCTGTGTATATATAGTGTATTCATACCCCTCACTGTTTATTCATCATTCAATTCATTATATATTTTATTCTGTAGATTGTGTACATTACTTTTCACTTTACTGCTTGTTGCACCTGGTTAGAAGCTAAACTGCATTTTGTTGTCTCAGTACCTGTAATATGTGCAATAACAATAAAGTTGAATCTAATCTGGAGCAGGAACAAATGTATTTACTTAGTACATATCTGACATTAACGATTAAACACATGTGTGCATTCTTTATAAATGCAAACCGAGTCAAGCCGACTCCGGAGGTGGCGGTATGCACCTTAAAGTTATTTGCAATCCGCCAAAAAACCGAGAGAAGAAGAAGAAGAAGACGAAGCCGACTCCGAGCATGGACTCCGAGCTGTCCGACTTCAGGCGAGCTTTTTGAGACCTCCCCCGGCTGCGATCGGCTATTCTCGTCTACTTTCGAGGCGAGCCGCAACGCGTCTCAAACAAGCCTTTTTTCTCCGGTCGGATCGTGGGAGACCGGAAGCTGTGTGGTTCATAAAAACATGTTCTTACTCAATATCAAGCCACAGTTATTGCTTTTATTTGAAATCGTATAATTTCGGACTTTTGTTGCCGTCTGTGAGGAAAATAAATGGGGCTCAGAGCCTCAGAATACGGAAATCTGTATTTTTACATATTTTTTTCCTTCTAATTTGTTATTCTTTTCAAAAATAACACACAATTATCCTTGCTTTTATTTATTGGTTTAATTCCATAATCTCGGGCTTTTTTGGCGTCCGTCAGGAACTGAATTTCAAAATAAAAATAACCGGAAACAGACGTAGGCATTTCGAGCGATTACCCAAGATCCTCAGCTATGGTTTTAAGCTTGCTTATTTGATGTTTTAGCCGCAATGCATGCTGGGATTTGGTGTTTATATGATATGAAATCCGGAAAACATTTAAAAGAATAAAATAATACTTAATTCCGAGCGCTCTTGCTTTTCTCTTTGAAAGTCATCACATAACGGCATTGTAATACACGGTTCGGCTGCATTGTATATTACAGATCTGCCGTAGTTCTTTATTTATAGAGCCCTGATGAGAAGACCTTTGGAAAAACTGAGAAAATGCAGCCGAAACTGAATACTTGACGTGGATCATAAATATATTCAACAATTAAACAACATCTTCAATTTCTCTTCACACAATACGTCTCCTTGCAGTATCAACACTAATTCGGCTGACTTTTACATTTGATCTAATTCACAGATAGGTTGTATTTAAACCATAACGGTGCACAGCTGATATAAAAGGACTGTAGTTTTTAAAGATATTACTGATTTTCTTTGAATGTAAGAATGTAAATACTGAGTCTGAAATAGTATAGCAATATGCTGTAAAATTATGTGAAAGCATGCATAAAACTACACATCTTCAGATGTACGAAAACACAAGTGTCCTACATTTATAATACAAAGTTATTATGGCTGTGTGTACCTTGTGTGCACCTTCTAGTGGTTAAAGCACGTTATTGAATTATTGTTATATTTGATTAAAAAAATATTAAGAGTACATACTTTCATAGGGGGAAAGTATAAATATAGAATGTAAAAAATCAAGAAGATACTACAATAAAACAGTTTAGCGCAGAATGTACAAAGATATTAATAGGAGGAGGTGCAAAACAGAAAAACGAATTAACCTTTATTTAAACATTAAATAACAGATTAAGGTCTTCTTTTAAATAAGAAAAACACTTTCGGGTATCTATCTACAGATAAATATTAAGCCTGACAAAGTACTTCACGTCTAATATATTGATTTCCTGCAATGTTAACTAAGTTAAAGCACTTATTTTTAACTGATATTATACATATGAATTATACTCTTATGTATGTAGATAGAATAAGAAATGTGCAGAATATGACAGTTTGATGGTGGAGGTACACACATATTGATAGATGTCTTGTTGAGGAACCTGTGACCCAAGTGTTTCATTCATTGCATAACTACACCGTAATTGTGTATATGATATGTCAATACACCTTTGAAAATCTTGAAAGGGATGTGCAAAATAGCCATAATATACAGTCTTTAATTAACTATTAGTAGAGAATAACGAGTAATGAATATACTTTATTACTCGTTTCCATTCATGTCAATTGCAGATACATGTTTAGTCTTCTCAAGCACCAACTATCAAATATCTCTCCTGATTGTTGGCACTTGACAATCACCTTACCTGAATTTTACTCAGATGTAACTAAAGTCTGATTTAAGGGTTGTTTATATTTCACATCATTAATCAGAATCTGCAAAGTAACTCAAATAAATGCAGTGGAGTAAAAATACCAGGTTAACCTCTGTATTGTAGTGAAGTAGAATTACAAAGTAACAATGAGCTGTCATGTGGGTATTAATGCTGCGCATTATGGACACAAGCGATTTTCACCCATTTATTAATTATATGTTTTACATTTGATAACACCAATGTGTTTAATACTGACAACTTCTAATTGTGGGAAAAACGAAAACGTTCAATAGAGACGTCCCATAGAACATTTTGCGAAACACAATAGCCAGCATGTGTAGTTCTGGGGGGGCGTTCGATTCCAGTTTTGGATAGTCTGGCGTGGTTTCGTTCCATTTCACACAGCTGTTTGACGCTCTGCGTAACCTTACGGGACTGTAGTCCTAAACGATAGCTAGGGATTATGGGTAGTGTAGTGTCTTCGGCCATCCTAAACTCAGAAATGTTGACAATCGCAATGATGCTCGAAATGTCCCTTATAGGCCTACGTCTGTTTCCGGTTATTTTTATTTTGAAATTCAGTGCCTGACGGACGCCAAAAAAGCCAGAGATTATGGAATTAAACCAATAAATAAAAGCAAGGATAATTGTGTGTTATTGGTGAGTAAATAACAGTGTGTTATTTTGAAAAGATTAACGAATTAGAAGGAAAAAAATATTTTAAAATACAGATTTCCGTATTCTGAGGCTCTGAGCCCCATTTATTTTCCTCACAGACGGCAACAAAAGTCCGAAATTATACGATTTAAAATAAAAGCAATAATTGTGGCTTGATATTGAGTAAGAACATATTTTTATGAACCACACAGCTTCCGGTCTCCCACGACCCGACCGGAGAAAAAGACGTGCTGCAGGCAGTAGAAATACATTGCTTTTAAAATCGTGCTGTGCAACACGAAAAAAAGGGGCAAATCGTGTTGGTGAACACGAATCAATAGATTAAAAATCGTGTTGGTGAACACGAAATGCCGTGAGACTGGGTTGCTGCCGCAGCTCCGGAAATGGAACTGCTGGGAGAAAAACTGACTATCAGAGATGTAACGTTATCTTTGATAATATTTCGTCTCCTCATTTTTCGTCAACGAAAGTAAAGAGAGATTTTGGCATAGTTTTTATTTAGTAAACTACATTTTCGTCTCGTCACTTTTCGTCAACGATATTGCATGTTGATTTCGTTACAGCAGCTGTGTGTCTGTGCTGCGCGTGGCGGTACATTTGAATTACACCGGGCAGCGGCACAATATGAACTGTCAGGAAGACTCGGGTCTAACTAACCTTATTTAACAGAAAATAAAATGGCAACAACAGGGCTTGGGAGCAGTGGTCGCACTCGCGTTAACCGAATACCCCCCCCGTCAGCGCGGGTGAATGATGAGTTGTGTACAGACTCGACGGGTAATAATGGATTATGATGGACATTTTACGATCCTGTCCGTCAAAATGACTGACAACGAAAAAGTCTAAAGCCACCACTGCTTGGGAGAAATAAATGATGTGATATTTGGGCCCATTTTCTCTACAATGAGGCGGAGAAAAAAGCGAATGCATTGTTTTATCAGAAGGGAAGCAATGTGGCCAAAACACAGCTGGTAAAAACACCACAAACCTGACCAGATACTCTCTGCAAAGCTTCATTCTTAATCATTCAACCTGTGTTTTTCATCAAATAAGGACAAGATATAATCTTATTGTGAAATAAATTTGACTAAAATGACAAATTATTGGTTTTGGCTAGACTAGTTTGACTGAAATGTTCTATATAATCTGATGACTAAAAAAGACTCAACAGTTTTCATTGACAAAAAGTAGACTAAAATAATTAGTTTTCTTTGACTAAAATAAGACTAAAATGCTCAGACTTTTAGTCGACTAAAACTTGACGAAGGATGAAAAACAGGATGAAGGTGACTAAATATGACTAAAACTAAAAAGGAAATTTAACATAGGACTAAGACTAAAACTAAATAAAAAAATAGCTGACGAAATTAACACTAGTAGAGAGGTTTGTGTGCCCTGATGAACCTGGGGGCTGTGTTGTCTGGAACCTTGTGTTCCTGGTAGGGTCTCCCATGGCAAATTGGTCTCAGGCAAGGGGCCAGACTAAGATTGGTTCAAAAGACCTCATGAAAGAAAAACAAAGAAGTGAGGATACCTGGCCCGGAGGAAGCCCGGGGTCCCCTTCTGGAGCCAGGCCCAGAAGGAGGACTCGTGGCCGGGCTTGCCACGGAGCCCGGCCGGGCACAGCCCGAAAAGGCCACATGGGCAACACCTCCGCTTCTCCGTCCAACAGGACCTATTTTTTAAATTCTTGAAAAGGCTTTTAACTTGATTATTTATTTATTTATTTATTTATTTATTATTGTGATGCTTTGAACTATTTATAGTGTAAATTAGAATTATTCACATCTGTGCTCCCGGGTGTATCTGTGTGTTTTTCTTCTTGTATGTTCCTGCCTGTGTACATGACATAAGCTGCTGCTCATAACCAATTGCCCCTTGCGGGATTAATAAAGTTGTTGATTGATTGAGGAAACAGCGATGGGGTCGGTGCGCTGCCAGAATGGTGGCAGTGAAAGCAGAGGGTCTCGACAGACCAGACCCGGGCGACAGAAGCTGGCTTTGGGGACATGGAACGTCACCTCTCTGGGGGGAAGGAGTCGGAGCTTGTGCGGGAGGTGGAGCGTTACCAGTTGGATCTGGTTGGGCTCACCTCTACGCACAGCGTCGGCTCTGGAACCTTACTTCTGTATAGGGGTTGGACTCTATTCTTCTCCGGAGTTGCTCAAGGTGTGAGGCGCCGTGCGGGTGTGGGGATACTCACAAGTCCCCGGTTGGGTGCTTCGTTGTTGGAGTTTACCCCAGTGGACGAGAGGGTCGCCTCCCTACGCCTGCGGGTTATAGGGGGGAAAACTCTGACTGTTGTGTGTGCTTATGCACCAAACAGCAGTTCGGAGTATACGGCCTTCTTGGAGACCCTGGAAAGAGTCCTGTATGGGGCTCCTGAAGGGGACTCTTTAATCTTGCTGGGAGACTTCAACGCACATGTGGGCGTGATTGGGAGAAACGGCCCCCCTGATCTGAACCGGAGTGGTGTTTTGTTACTGGACTTCTGTGCTAGTCATGGATTGGCCATAACAAACACCATGTTCGAACATAAGGATGCTCATAAGTGTACGTGGTACCAGAGCACCCTAGGCAGAAGGTCCATGATCGATTTCGTTATCGTATCATCGGACCTGAGGCCGTATGTTTTGGACACTTGGGTAAAGAGAGGTGCGGAGTTGTCAACTGATCACCATCTGGTGGTGAGTTGGGTCGAGTGGCGGGGGAAGCCTCTGGATAGACCTGGTAAGCCCAAACATGTAGTTTGGGTGAACTGGGAACGTCTGGAGGAGGCCCAAGTTCAGGAGGCCTTCAACTCACACCTCTGGCGGAACTTTTCGGGCATTCCTGTGGAGGTTGGGGACATTGAACCAGACTGGTCGGTGTTCAAAGCCTCTATTGTTGAAGCCGCGGCGGGGAGCTGTGGTCTCAAAGTCTTAGGTGCCTCAAGGGGCGGTAACCCTCGAACCTCCTGGTGGACACCGGTGGTCAGGGAAGCTGTCAGACTGAAGAAGGAGGCCTTCAGGGATTTGTTATCCCGGGGGACTCCCGAGGCAGTTGCAAGGTACCGACAGGCCCGAAGGGCAGCAGCCTCAGCCGTGGCCGAGGCAAAGCAGCGGGTGTGGGAGAAGTTCGGAGAAGACATGGAAAAGGACTTTCGGGCGGCACCAAAGTTGTTCTGGAAAACTGTCCGACACCTCAGGAGGGGGAAGCAAGGCAAGGCAAGGCAAGGCAAGTTTATTTATATAGCACTTTTCAACACAAGGCAATTCAAAGTGCTTTACAAAAAATGAAAGAGATTAAGAAAATGGCATTTAAAATCAGTCATTAAAAAGAAAAGCTAATAAAATAAACATTAAAAGAAAAAATACATGGATACAAGTTACAGTGCTGTCAATTAAACATTAAAAGAAAAAGTACATGGATAAAAGTTACAGTGCAGTCTAAGATATGAATAGTTCAATTAAAAGCAGCGACAAAAAGAAAAGTCTTCAGCCTGGATTTAAAAGTAGTCAGAGTTGCAGCGGACCTGCAGGTTTCTGGGAGTTTGTTCCAGATATTTGGAGCATAATAACTGAACGCTGCTTTACCATGTTTAGTTCTGACTCTGGGGACAGAAAGCTGACCAGTCCCTGAAGACCTGAGAGATCTGGATGGTTCATAATTTAGCAGGAGGTCAGAAATGTATTTTGGGCCTAAACCATTCAGTGCTTTATAAACCAGCAGCAGTATTTTGAAATCTATTCTGTGACACACAGGAAGCCAGTGTAAAGACTTCAGAACAGGAGTGATGTGATCCACTTTCTTAGTGTTAGTGAGGACTCGAGCAGCAGCGTTCTGAATTAGCTGCAGCTTCCTAATAGATTTTTTAGTGAGACCTGTGAAGACACCATTGCAGTAGTCCAGTCTACTGAAGATAAAAGCATGGACAAGTTTTTCCAAATCCTGCTGTGACATTAGTCTTTTAATCCTAGATATATTCTTTAGGTGATAGTAGGCTGATTTAGTAACAGTTTTAATGTGACTGTTGAAACTCAGGTCAGAGTCCATGACTACACCTAGATTTCTGGCTTTATCTGTTGTTTTGAACATTGCACACTGAAGCTCAGCGCTAACTTTTATACGTTCTGCCTTGGCTCCAAAAACCATTACCTCAGTTTTATCTTTGTTTAATTGGAGAAAGTTCTGACACATCCAGTCATTGATTTGTTCAATGCACTTACTCAGTGTTTGAATTGGAGCATAGTCTCCTGGTGAAATTGTTACGTAAATTTGTGTGTCATCTGCATAGCTATGGTAACTTATTTTGTTGTTCTTCATTATCTGAGCCAGTGGTAGCATGTAGATGTTAAAGAGAAGAGGCCCCAAGATGGAGCCTTGAGGAACCCCACATGTCATATTTGTCAACTCAGATGTGTATTTACCTATAGAAACAAAGTTGTTTCTGTCCTTTAAGTAGGATTCAAACCAATTCAGAACTGTTTCCGAAAGTCCCACCCAGTTCTCCAGTCGGTCTAGTAATATGCTGTGGTCAACAGTGTCAAACGCAGCACTGAGATCTAATAATACTAACACTGAAGTTCTGCCACTGTCTGTGTTTAAGTGGATGTCATTAAAGACCTTTACAAGAGCAGTCTCAGTGCTGTGGTTTGGACGAAAGCCTGACTGGAACACATCAAAACAGTCATTTAAATGCAAGAAATTACTCAACTGTTGAAAAACAACTTTTTCAATGATTTTACCTAGAAATGGGAGGTTTGATATGGGCCTGTAATTGTTCATTACTGAAGCATCTAGATTATTCTTTTTTAAGAGCGGTTTAATGACTGCAGTTTTCAGGGCCTGTGGAAAAATACCTGAGTGAAGAGATTTGTTTACTATATGAAGTAGATCTGAGGCCATGCAAGGCAAAACATCTTTGAAAAATCCTGTTGGAATAATATCAAGGCAGCAGGAGGAGGATTTCAGAAGTTGAATAATGTCCTCTAGGTTTTATCATTAATCTGATGGAATTGTGTCATGATGTCTGAATTGATGTTAAGTGGAGATAGGGACAACACATTTACTGTTCCTGATGCAGAGGCACTGACTGCTTGTCTGATTTTCTGAATTTTGTCAGTGAAAAAGGAGGCAAAATCATTGCACGCCCTGGTGGATAGAAATTCAGAGGCTACTGACACTGGGGGGTTAGTTAGTCTGTCGACGGTAGCAAACAAGGCACGTGCGTTGTTTTTGTTTTTGGTAATGATGTCAGAGAAGAACGATTGTCGTGCGTTTTTCAATTCCAAATTATAGAGGCCAAGTCTCTCTTTATAGATTTCAAAGTGAACCTGGAGATTTGTTTTTCGCCACCTGCGTTCAGCTTTTCGACATTCTCTTTTTTCTGTTTTCACGGTCATGGCCTTTCTCCATGGAGATATTTTCTTGCCAGACACTTCCTTTACCTTAGTTGGAGCAATGGCATCTATAACATTTTTAATTTTTGAATTAAAATGATCTACTAGCTCATTTACTGAGATGTTGGCAGGGGCAAGTGTGGAAGAGAAATTCTGAGTAAACATTTCCCTAGTGTTTTCAGTTAAATATCGCTTTGTGGTTACCTCTTTTTGAACATTTTTGTGAACAGAAATAGAGCTCTCAAAGAAAACACAGGAATGGTCAGAGAGTGCAACATCAGTCACCACAACCTTAGAGATATTCAGACCCTTTGAGATAATTAAGTCCAGAGTGTGCCCCTTATTGTGCGTGGGCTCCGTCACATGCTGAGTCAGTCCATAGCTATCAAGAACACAAAACAGTTCTTTAGCCCCTCTGTCCTGGGGGTTGTCAACATGGATGTTAAAATCACCAACAATGACTAGACGGTCAAAGTCAATACACACTATAGACAGCAGTTCAGTAAAGTCATCAAAAAAGCTTGCACAGTATTTGGGTGGTCTATAGATATTTAGGAACAGAGCTCGAGAGGAGCATTTCAGCCGGAGGGCCACATATTCAAAGAATCAAAGTTTCCATAAGATGTCTTCCTGCATTGAAGGGCATCATTGAACAGAATAGCAACTCCACCCCCTTTCTTATGCATTCTTTCCTGACTCATAAAACTGAAGTTGGGAGGGGTTGATTCGATAAGAACAGCTGCACTGTTATTTTGTTCAATCCAAGTTTCTGTTAAAAACATAAAATCGAGATTGTGCTCAGTGATAAAATCATTGATTAAAAATGTTTTTCCTGCTAAAGACCTGACATTTAATAAAGCTAGTTTAAGTTTGTTAAACACACTATCAGTCATGTTTTTTGTAACAAGCTGTGGCTGACATGCAATCACTGCTAAATTAGATACACTCACACAAACGTTTGAGCGCTTCCTGTTTCTATGATTCACCGCTCTTAATCTATTACCTATCAACACAGATATCGGCAAAGCTTAGGGGACCATCCAAGCTGTGTACAGTAAGGATGGGACGTTGTTGACCTCAACTGATGGAGTGTTAGGGCGTTGGAAGGAACACTTTGAGGAACTCCTGAATCCGACAACTCCACCCTCTATGTTAGAGGCAGAGCTGGAGTATGACGGGGGATCAACACCAATCTCCCGGGGGGAGGTCACTGAGGTCGTCAAACAACTCCACAGTGGCAAAGCCCCGGGGGTGGATGAGATCCGCCCAGAAATGCTGAAGGCTCTGGGTGTTGAGGGACTGTCATGGTTGACACGTCTCATCAACGTTGCGTCGAAGTCGGAAACAGTACCGAAGGAGTGGCAGACCGGGGTGGTGGTTCCGCTTTTCAAAAAGGGGGATCAGAGGGTGTGTGCCAATTACAGAGGCATCACACAACTCAGCCTCCCCGGTAAAGTTTACTCTAAGGTACTCGAAAGGAGGGTCAGGCCGATTGTCGAATCGATTGTTGAGTCCCAGGGAATTACTGTGGGAGGTGCTGCGGGAGTATGGGGTGAGGGGGTCTCTACTCAGGGCCATCCAATCTCTGTACTCCCAAAGCGAGAGCTGTGTCCGGGTGCTCGGCAGTAAGTCAGACCCATTTCCGGTGAGGGTTGGCCTCCGCCAGGGCTGCGCTTTGTCACCAATCCTGTTTGTAATATACATGGATCGGATTTCGAGGCGTAGTCGTGGGGGAGGGGGTCTGCAGTTCGGTGGGCTAAGGATTGCACCACTGCTTTTTGCAGATGATGTGGTTCTGATGGCTTCATCGGTCTGCGACCTTCAGCACTCACTGGATCGGTTCGCAACCGAGTGTGAAGCGGCTGGGATGAGGATCAGCACCTCCAAATCTGAGGCCATGGTTCTCAGCAGGAAACCGATGGACTGTCCACTTCAAGTAGGGAATTAGTCCTTACCCCAAGTGAAGGAGTTCAAGTATCTCAGGGTCTTGTTCTCGATTGAGGGAGTGCGCTACTGCAGTCGCTTTACCGCACCGTTGTGACGAAAAGGGAGCTGAGCCATTACATTGCATTACATTGCATTTAGCTGACGCTTTTATCCAAAGCGACTTACAATAAGTGCGTTCGTCCAACAAAATACAACTTGAAGAAAACAGAATCATAAAAGTACATCAGGTTTCATAGAGCAAAAACATTTCAAGTGCTACTCAACTGGCTTTAGAAAAGCCAGTCCTTTATTAGTATAAAAGTGCTTCGTTAATAGTTCTATCGCTCGAAGTGGAGTCGAAAGAGATGAGTTTTCAGTTTGCGCCGGAAGATGTGCAAGCTATCTGCCGTCCTGATGTCAATGGGGAGCTCATTCCACCATCCTGGAGCCAGGACAGCAAACCCATGTGTTTTCGCCGTTGGGAACTTGGGTCCCCCTCGCAGCGAGGGCGCAGCGAGTCGTTTGGCTGATGCAGAGCGTAGTGCACGCGCTGGGGTGTACGGTTTAACCATGTCCTGGATATACGAAGGGCCAGATCCATTCGCAGCATGGTAAGCAAGTACCAGTGTCTTGAAGTGGATTCTAGCAGTTACCGGAAGCCAGTGAAGCGAGCGTAGGAGCGGAGTAGTGTGGGAAAATGTAGGAAGGTTGAAGACCAGACGAGCCGCTGCATTCTGGATGAGCTGCAGAGGTCGGATGGCACATGCAGGTAGACCAGCCAGGAGGGAGTTGCAGTAGTCTAGGCGTGAGATGACGAGAGCCTGGACCAGAACCTGAGTCGCTTTCTGTGTCAGCTGGGGACGTATCTTCCTGATGTTGTAAAGCGTGTATCTGCAGCAACAGGTTGTAGCATCGATGTTTGCAGTAAAGGACAGGTTGTTATCTAGGGTCACACCCAGATTCCTTGCAGTCTGAGTCGGGGAAACAACTGAGGTGCCGATGTTGATTGTTAGGTCAAGAGTGGGACAATCTTTTCCCGGAAGGAAGAGCAGCTCAGTCTTGTCAAGGTTGAGTTTGTGGTGATGAGCAGACATCCACTGAGAGATGTCAGCTAGACAAGCAGAGATGCGTGCGACGACCTGGGTCTCTGAGCGGGGAAAGGACAGAATTAATTGGGTGTCATCAGCGTAGCAGTGGTAAGAAAAACCATGCGGGCTAATGACTGATCCGAGCGAGTTTGTGTACAGGGAGAAGAGGAGGGGACCAAGAACAGAGCCCTGAGGGACCCCTGTAGTTAATTGACAAGGGTCGGACCTCAGACCCTCTCCAAGTCACCCTGTAGGTACGGTCTTTCAGGTATGAGGTGAGGAGGGAAAGTGCAGAGCCTGAAACTCCAAGTTTTTGGAGAGTGCGAAGGAGGATCTGATGATTCACCGTGTCGAATGCAGCAGACAGGTCCAACAGGATGATGACAGAGGAGAGGGATGCAGTTTTGGCAGTGTGCAGTTCTTCCGTGACAGCAATGAGAGCAGTTTCTGTGGAGTGACCTGCCTTGAAACCAGACTGGTGCGGATCCAGAAGGTTGTTCTGATTGAGATAACAGGAGAGTTGTTTAAAGACAGCGCGTTCAAGTGATTTAGACAGGAACGGGAGGAGAGAGAGAGGCCTGTAGTTTATAACATCAGACGGGTTGAGAGTGGGTTTCTTTAGGAGAGGGTTTACTCTTGCCTCCTTGAGACTGTTTGGAAAGTGACCAGAAGTTAGAGAAGTGTTGATGAAATGGGTGAGAAACGGTAGAATATCAGGAGCGATAGTCTGAAGGAGGTTTGAAGGGATAGGGTCCAGAGGACAGGTGGTAGGGCGGGCAGAGGTAATGAGGGTAAGAACCTCACTTGGAGAGAGAGGGGAAAAGGAGGTAAGTGTGTTGGTGGAAGGAGGGTCTGGTGACCCAGCGGTGAGTAAAGGTGAGTCAGAAAAAGAAGAGCGAATATCATCAACCTTTTTTTCAAAGTGGGTAACAACGTCGCTTGACAGAAGTGAGGAGGGGGGAGGAGTTTTTGGAGGGTCCAAGAGGGTGGAGAAGATGGAAAATAGTTTTTTAGGATTGGAATAGGAAGATTGGATCTTATCTTGAAAGAAAGTGCTTTTTGCCTGAGAGATCGAAACAGAGAAAGAGGAGAGGAGAGCTTGATAGGTTAGGAGGTCGTCACGGTGTTTGGATTTCCACCATTTCCGCTCTGCTGCCCTAAGGACGGTTCTATTAGCACGCAGTGCATCATTCAGCCAGGGAGCAGGAGGGGACTGACGAGCCTGCCGAGATGTGAGAGGACAGAGCGAGTCCAGAGTGGATGAGAGAGTAGAGAGGAGAGTTTCTGCAGCAGAGTTTGGAGGCAGGAGTTGGAACGAGTCAGAGGAAGGGAGGGCTGAGAGCACCAGAAGGCAAAGCTCTCTGTCTACCGGGCCATTTTCGTTCCTACCCTCACCTATGGTCATGAAGGATGGGTCATGACCGAAAGAACGAGATTGCGGATACAAGCGGCCGAGATGGGTTTTCTTCGCAGGGTGGCTGGTGTCTCCCTTAGGGATAAGGTGAGAAGTTCAGTCATCCGGGAGGGACTCGGAGTTGGACCGCTCCTCCTTCGTGTCGAAAGGAGCCAGTTGAGGTGGTTCGGGCACCTAGTTAGGATGCCACCTGGGCGCCTCCCTAGGGAGGTGTTCCAGGCACGTCCAGCTGGGAAGAGACCAAGGGGTAGACCTAGGACCAGGTGGAGGGAATATATTTCTTCGCTGGCCTGGGAGCGCCTTGGGATCCCCCAGTCAGAGCTGGTTGATGTGGCCAGGGAAAATAAAGTTTGGGGCTCTCTGCTGGAACTGCTGGAACTGCTACCCCCGCGACCCGACCACGGATAAGCGGGAGAAGATGGATGGATGGATGGGTTATTGAGAAGAGACTAGAGAGTGCTGGACATTTTTTGGGGCGGAGAGGGCCTTTTATCAGTTATTAAAGTATTAAAGTTGAAAAGCAATGATTAAAAGTTCATCCATCCCGGACTTCTCCACATTTCGAAGTGTTTCCCGAGCCAGAACGACCTATCTTTCTTCCTGGCTTGCTCTATAATGATACAATTCAAATGTGATACCAACAAAAACTCAACGGCAACAACGCAAACTACGACAACAACCCACACATTGCGCATTGTTTAGAGTGGTTAAAAAGTATTGAAGCGCTCAAATTCGAAACTGGCGAGACGAGGCAGTGCATTGAATCGCGAGGCAGTGCATTGAATCGCGTGATTGGACCGCGAACCAGTCAAGTGATTCATTCAGGAAATGAAGCAGTTGCTGGTTCGGACGTCACATGTCATGTGATTTTAAGCAGTTGCTGCTTCTGACGTCATATGTCACGTGATTTGAAGCAAGCTTCGAATCACTGCTTCTATGGAATAGGAAGTCCAGGGTTGAAGCTCCGTTCGAAGCTTCAGTGTCAAACTGCCATCACTACAGCCAGGCCTCTCTACCCACCCTGGAACAACTGTTTCCCACTGCCGCCATAACCAACCTCCACTCCCAGCTCCCCTTTTCTAATAAACAAATGTTACTTTCACCAACTGATTCCGAGTCTGATTCTGGGTCCCCCCCAGTACATGTGAGACCGACAGTGACTTGTACTAGCTGCTGGTCATATTTATAAAAAAAGAAAATACTTCTGATAAAGCACGTTATCATACTCTAAAATAATAACATTCTAATAAAAAAGTCTAACTTGCAGCTGAAAACGTTTTAAGAACAGTAGGGCATAATGTTCTAACAATGTTATCAAAAACATTTAAAAAAGGTTATTACCAAGCATTTGAAGAATGTTTTTAGAGAACGTTATCCTACCTGTTACGTCCCCACTAAGGTCTAGGGGACCTGGAGACAATAACATACAACCAATAATTAATGAGGGAGTCAGCGTAACAGTTTACAAAAGGTTTATTTTCTTAACCCAGAACCGAACAGACATGTAACTGAAACCTTAGTTGGTGAGGAGGAGGAGGAGTCAAAGGATTGCGCCAAACAAAAGAAACAAGCATAACAAAACCAGGCCTATCTCTACATCTATCCTTTGAAACCAAAACTCAAACAAAAACCCTCACTAACTAAACTACAAAGACTTTGACAAAACAATATACAGGGGTGGCAACAATCCGCTAACCTAGTGTGTCTAAACATTAGTTAGCTACGTGGCGAGAAATGTACAGGGTACCCCAGACTTACCTAACTCCTCCACCTCTCAACACACTTTCAATAAGGTCAGACAATACAAAGAAATTTAGTGGCTAAATACTGCAGGCTCCTTCATCAGCAACAGGCCCAGAGTGAGAGAGCGAGAAGACTTCCTGGGTGCCTCCTTTATGGTCGGCCCTGGCTGCTGATAGGCCAGCTGAGGGTGAGAGGATCCAATCAGCCATCAGACTCAGGTGCACAGGCAGATACCGATCAGCTGCTGATTAGCTGTGCAGAAGACAGGGAGAAGAGAGAAACACAGGAGGGAAGGAAAACCACACCAGTACAGCCTGCCTGGCACGTAACACCCCCACACATATAAATCTAAACAGTATGTTTGGACCTTACAATGAACATTTCTATTTACATAGCACGAGATAGTGCATCGGCAAAAACATTATCGGAGCCCTTTTTATGGCTTATGTCAAGGTTGTAGTTCTGGACAATCAATGACCACCGCATAAGGCGTTGATTGTGGTTGTACATCCTTGAAAGAAAAACCAGCGGATTGTGATCAGTGTATACCTTAATAGGTTTTACACTGGAGCCAAGATACACCTCAAAGTGCTGCAAGGCAAACAATAGAGCTAAAGCTTCTTTTTCAATAGTAGAGTACTTCAACTGATGTTTGTTGAACTTTCGGGAGAAGTAGCTCACGGGGTGATCGATAGCCTGTGCATCTTCTTGTAGAAGAACAGCCCCTGTCCCAACTCCACTGGCATCGACCTCGAGCTTGAATGGCTTCGAAAAGTCTGGTGCAGAAAGAACAGGAGTACAACACAGAATACCTTTTAGGCTCTCAAATGACTGTTGACACACCGGACCAAACGAAAGGCTTTGAGGGACTGGTCAACGTAGTGAGTGGGTCCGCCACCGATGAGAAGTTTCTGCAGAAACGGCGATAGTACCCTGCCATTCCTAGGAAGCGGCGAAGTTCCCTCCTGGTGGTTGGCACCGGGAGGGAGGCAATTGCCCTGATTTTTGCATCAGCAGGGCACACCTGCCCTCGACCAACCTGCTGACCAAGGTAGAGAACGGTACCTTTTCCAAACTCACATTTGGCAAGGTTAAGCGTTAGGGAAGCGGCCGACAAGCATTTAAAAACTTCTCTTAAGGTAGACATGTGGCTAGACCAGTCATTAGAATAGACAACAATGTCGTCCAGATATGCCTTACAGTTTGGAACATGTCCTAATACAATATTTACAAGCCTCTGAAAAGTGGCAGGTGCATTACACATACCGAAAGGCATCACAGTATACTGAAGGAAACTGTCAGGTGTCACAAAGGCCGAGATGTCAGAAGCACGCTGTGTTAAAGGAACTTGCCAGTATCCCTTTAACATGTCCAGCTTACTGACAAATTGTGCAGGACCAATTTCATCGATACAGTCATCAATGAGCGGTAATGGGTGTGCATCGGGGACAGTGACAGCATTAACTTTGCGAAAGTCAGTGCAGAATCTGGGACTTCCATCTGACTTTGTCTCTAGCACACAAGGGGAACTCCAGGGACTGGAACTAGGCCTTGCAAATCCGTTTTTAAGTAGATACTCAACTTCCCTTTTCATAACCTCTCTCTTAACTGGGTTAACCCTGTACGCACGCTGTTTGAGGGGCGAGGGGTTGGTCAAAACCACATCATGAGCTAGGACAGAAGTTTGTGAGGGAGTGTCATTAAAAAGACATGCAAAGTCAAATATCAGTTTCCGTATCTCACTTCCTTGGATATAAGGAAGGTGAGACAAGTAATTGGGCAAATCAGCCAATACCTCAGTATTGCTTAGTCTGGCCCCCTGTGGTGTTGCACTGCGCATCACCAACTCATCCTCATCCGAGCTCACTTTTGAAACTGAAGCCATAGGAGAGACTGTTGTCTCCACCTGGTGAGCTTTTGGAGACTCACTTTGGTCTTCCCTGGTGCAGTACTTCTTTAGCATGTTGATATGACACACTCTGGTAGGACGTCTGCGGTCAGGTGTTTGAATGACGTAGTTTGTTTCACCGAGCTTCTGATCTACAACATAAGGACCAGCAAATTTAGTAGACAGAGCAGACCCAGGTACAGGCAATAGAACCAACACCTTGTCACCTGGCTGAAACAAGCGCGCTACCGCCTTTTGGTCGTAGCGTTTTTTCATGTTCCCCTGGGTAGAAGTCAGAGCTTCCCTAGCCAAGGAGCAAGCACGATGTAGACGATCCTTAAGTTTGGCGACATACTCCGGGATACTACAAACTTTTTTCGTTGGCATGATCAAATGCTCTTTAAGAACTCTTAAAGGACCTCTGACCTCATGTCCAAACACTAGCTCAGCAGGACTAAAACCTAGAGACTCCTGAACAGCTTCACGGGCAGCAAATAACACCAAAGGAACACCGTCATCCCCAATCTTTATGAGACTCGTGGCAATGTTTTCTTAACATGCTTTTTCATAGTCTGGTGAAACCTCTCTAATGCCCCCTGACTTTCAGGATGATATGGGCTGGATGTCACATGCTTGATACCTAAGGTGTCAAGTACCCGGGCAAACACTTTAGACATGAAGTTGGTACCTTGGTCTGTTTGAACTACCTTCGGTAGACCAAACATGGAGAAAAACTTCAGAAGTGCCTTGGTGATGACCGGAGCAGTGATTTTCCGTAGTGGGATGGCTTCTGGGAACCTAGTGGAAGCACACATGACAGTTAAGAGAAACTGGTTTCCAGTTTTAGTTTTAGGCAAGGGTCCCACACAATCCACAATCACCCTTTCAAATGGCTCTCCCATTACTGGAATAGGAATGAGAGGAGCAGGGTGAATCACCTGATTCGGTTTACCAACAACTTGGCACACATGACATGTTCGACAATAAAGAACTACATCAGACTTAAGTCCTGGCCAAAAGAAGTGTTTTAAAACTCTTTCATACGTTTTTGTTACCCCCATGTGACCCGACCACGGATGATCATGAGCCAAGGACATCACCTGAGAACGATAGGCTGTTGGCACAACAACCTGATAAATTGCCAAGGAGTCCAACTCCTCACAGGCATCACTAATCCAGCGACGCATTAATAGGTCATCTTCCATAATGTATGCCATCTTCTTTGACTTGGCCTCTTCCTGACTGATAACAGAAGAGAGACATTTAGAAAGTGTTTCATCACTTAATTGGGCTGCCATGAATTCTTCCCGAGTGGCAGGCAGTTGTACAAGCTCTGAGCTGTTACTGGGTGATCCAGCACCAGCAGACCGGGCCTCCCCTGGCAGTCGGTCCGACTCAGTCACGTCCTCAAGAAACTGCCCTTTAGCAAGAAAAGAATCAGACAAATCCTCTCCATATTTCTTTGACTGGGCCCTTGTAACAACACAAGCAGGAAAGATTTCGGGAGATACTTCAGCTGATTTCTCAGCGTCTAAACTTAGATCCAGAGAATCAATGACCTCAGGTACTGGCTTAACTTTGCCCCCAGCCAAGTCATTACTGAGGATGAAATCAACACCTTTGATGGGTAAGGCAGGGAGGACAGCAACTTTGAAGAATCCTTTGACAAGAGATGAGTGAATATAAACATTGTGCAAAGGAGCCGCACTTAGTGTCATGCCTACCCCTTGAACAACAGCACTTGATCCACATGATGATTTGGAGGTTAAAGGTAAGATGCCTTCTCTAATTATGGACTGAGAACCTCCTGTGTCCCTAAGTACCTGTACTGGCAGCTGGTCTTTAGGATCCCCTGTTAAAGAAACAAAGCCCTTGGAAATAAAGGGTTTGAAACAGGGATCAGGTACATCATCTTCCTGGGACATTTCTATGTCTGATAGGGAAACTCCTTTAATGAGTCCCATTCCTTTTGGCGTCTGAAAGCGTTGTGAAACTTGTTGCTTACGCTTTAAGAAATGACACCCTGAAATAAGGTGTCCTGTTTTATGGCAGTAGCTATACTCACGGGGCCCCCGTGGAGGTGATGGTGGTCCTCTTGACCTTTCAAAAGTTGTTGGGCCAAGATCAGGTCTTCCGGTTTGTGATATTGAAGCTCTATCTGGGCGCAAGGGTGAAGAAAACACAGTCTTGTGAGTGAGCATAAATTCATCTGCTAAAACAGCTGCTTTAGCCAGTGAAGTGACCTTTTGTTCATTTAAGAATATCACCATTCTTTCAGGCAAAGAATTCTTAAAATCTTCCAAGAGAAGTAACTGACGAAGACTCTCAAAATGATCCTTCACTTCATTAGCCGCACACCATTTATCAAAGAGAATGCCCTTCTCTCGCGCAAACTCAACAAATGTCTGCGTAGCAGACTTTTTATGGTGTCTGAACTTTTGTCTGTAGGCCTCCGGCACAAGCTCATAAGCACGCAAGATCGACTCCTTAAGCACTTCGTACTGCAAGCTTTCTTCCAAAGAAAGTGAAGATACCACTTCCTGAGCCTTACCTACTAATTTGCACTGAAGTAGGATTGGCCACATGTCTTTAGGCCAGACTAGTGCGGTAGCAATTCTCTCAAAAGCACAAAAATATGAGTCAACCTCTGACTCTCTAAAAGTTGGCACTAAAGCAATATTTTTACTAACATCAAAACTTTTTGTATGCGAAGGTATTGACCTCTCAAATGTCTGCTCTGAAGAGATTCTTAGGGCATCAACTTCAAGCCGCTTTAAAGTGATTTCTTTCTCAGCTTCTATCTCTAACTTGCGAATCTGCAGTTTGTAATCATAGTCTGCTCTACGCACCATTTCCTTCTCCTGGACCTCCAGCTGAAGACGGGCAAGACGAACTTTTAGTTTGGCATTACTACTTGCACCTAAACTACCCGGAGAGAAAGCCTCTAACCTAGGAAGCGTTGCAGGAGGAGCTTCAGGACTAAACTTGTCAACTCTAGGTGTAGCTAATACACCTTCCCTATCATCTTCAATAGACTCTTTAGCCCTAGGCTGAGTTGACATGCTTGGGATTTCAAGAATCTTTAACTCCTCTAGTTTTTGCAGGATTTTCTCTCTTATCTCTTTTTTTACTTTATACTTGTCTACTGAAATGTTAAAGTGAGCTGCAATACATAACATGTCATCTTTGCGACAGGAATACAACGTATCAACACTTGGACTTTCAATAAAGTCCTGTAAGTCAAACCCCATTTTTCAGCCTATGCACAACACCTACAATGACTTCTCAATTATTGGTTGTTTTTAGCTCAGGAAAATAGATATCCCGGACGAGCCCCCACTTGTTACGTCCCCACTAAGGTCTAGGGGACCTGGAGACAATAACATACAACCAATAATTAATGAGGGAGTCAGCGTAACAGTTTACAAAAGGTTTATTTTCTTAACCCAGAACCGAACAGACATGTAACTGAAACCTTAGTTGGTGAGGAGGAGGAGGAGTCAAAGGATTGCGCCAAACAAAAGAAACAAGCATAACAAAACCAGGCCTATCTCTACATCTATCCTTTGAAACCAAAACTCAAACAAAAACCCTCACTAACTAAACTACAAAGACTTTGACAAAACAATATACAGGGGTGGCAACAATCCGCTAACCTAGTGTGTCTAAACATTAGTTAGCTACGTGGCGAGAAATGTACAGGGTACCCCAGACTTACCTAACTCCTCCACCTCTCAACACACTTTCAATAAGGTCAGACAATACAAAGAAATTTAGTGGCTAAATACTGCAGGCTCCTTCATCAGCAACAGGCCCAGAGTGAGAGAGCGAGAAGACTTCCTGGGTGCCTCCTTTATGGTCGGCCCTGGCTGCTGATAGGCCAGCTGAGGGTGAGAGGATCCAATCAGCCATCAGACTCAGGTGCACAGGCAGATACCGATCAGCTGCTGATTAGCTGTGCAGAAGACAGGGAGAAGAGAGAAACACAGGAGGGAAGGAAAACCACACCAGTACAGCCTGCCTGGCACGTAACACTACCTTTCAGAAGAACATTGTGGGAACCAAAATAAAACCTCCCGCTGAAAACGTCTTAAGAATAGTAGGGCATAATGTTCTAACAATGTTATCACCAAACATTTGAAGAAGGTTTTTAGAGAACGTTATCCTACCTTTCAGAAGAACGTTCTGGAAACCAAAAGAAAACTTCCCGTTGAAAATATTCTTAGAACAATGAATGTAACATTCTCAGAATGTTTTTAGAACCAACAATGTCTAGCTGGGAAATGGCTGGCTCAACTTGAATCTGTGTTCATTCAGTATGTACAGTATCTTCAGTATCAATCAAAAATTAGGAGCACAATGTAATGCGTTGTCTCACAAATTCAGATAGAAGTAATTGGTCCACCAAATCAAAATGTTTTACAGTGCCGTCCATGCAGGGACATAGACACGACCATTTAAGACTTTTTAAGGTAAGTACTTTTTGCAATTTAAGTTTTATGGAGTTTGTATTCCCCTCCCAAAAAGGAAGCAAGTTATAGCCTATTTTGGTAACGCTTGCACTGATTCCCACTGGGTTATTCTTGATCGTTATTTTATTACCTGATTACTTATTTGTAGCACCTACACATTTGTTGTGTTTGTCCCATGTTATAAAAAGAAATGAATTCCAGCCAGAGTTAGCTGTCTCTTTTTCTTTGACTGTGAATAACGGTAAATGCCAAAGAACATTTAGCAACAGGTAGTCCTGCCACCTTAGCACTCCATGCTCCATAGCTGCAGTTCCATCCACTACACAGAGTATTGTGCAAAGTCGTTGAGAGATACAGGCAGCGCTCAAAGTTGTTACAATTCCTGCGTCATGGTTGGAATTAATTAATGGGCATTTTGAATTGCTCCCATAAACAGATGCAGTGTAATTTACATTGGCTTCCAGTACAAGACATTTCAACCCAGTCTCACTGCATTTCGTGTTATAGTCACGAAATTAATCTATTGATTCGTGTTCACCAACACGATTTCCCCATTTTTTTTTATCATGTCACACAGAACGATTTTAAAAGCAATGTAAATAATAACAAATTAGAAGGAAAAAAAGATTTAAAAATACAGATTTCAGTATTCTGAGGCTCTGAGCCCCATTTCTTTTCCTCGCGGACGGCAACAAAAGTCCTACATTATACAATTTAAATTAAAAACAATAATCGTGGCTTAATATTGAGTAAGAAAATGTTTTTATGAACCACACAGCTTCCGGTCTTCCAAGACCCGATCGGACAAAAAGACGTGCTGCAGGCACGAAACATACTACCAATAGAAATACATTGCTTTTAAAATCGTTCTGTGTGACACGAAAAAAAGGAGAAAATCATGTTGGTGAACACGAATCAATAGATCAATAATGTGTGTGTGTGTGTGTGTGTGTGTGTGTGTGTGTGTGTGTGTGTGTGTGTGTGTGTGTGTGTGTGGTGTGTGTGTGTGTGTGTGTGTGTGTGTGTGTGTGTGTGTGTGTGTGTGTGTGTTGTGTGTGTGTGGTGTGTGTGTGTGGTGTGTGTGTGTGTGTGTGTGTGTGTGTGTGTGTGTGTGTGTGTGTGTGTGTGTGTGTGTGTGTGTGTGTGTGTGTGTGTGTGTGTGTGTGTGGTGTGTGTGTGTGTGTGTGTGTGTGTGTGTGTGTGTGTGTGGTTTCTAGTAAATAGTGGCCTTTGAGCTCAGGTCCTGGTCCTGCCATAGAGGAAACAACATGTCTTTTCATGACAAACTGCTGAATGACTGTGAATGTGATTTATGCTTGCAGTTAAAATCATAACTTTCTTTACTTTTGGGTCATGAAGGGTGTCTCATGTTGATTTAAAAAAATAATATTTTCGATTAGTAACTTCTCTAAATACCTGACAGAGCTTACGAAAGCAGCGTATGAGTTAGTTCAGAATTATATGTTACTGTATATATATCATACTATTTATTCCTAAATGTGCAACGGCGGAAGTAAGACATTATATTGACTCATTTTGTAAACTTGCACTTTTTATGTATTTTTTTTTATCTGTAATTTTAGAGCTTTTTATTATAAATGTTGTCCTGTTGGACTTGTTCTAATCTAGCTGGACAGAGACTGATGGACTGGTTATAATGGGACAAAGACTAATGGACTGGTTATAGCGGGATAGAGAGACTGATGGACTAGGTATAATGTTGGGCTTTGCAGTGTTCAGGACTTGTAGAATGCTGTTCAGAAATTGAGTACAACAGCACACTTGTATCTCTCTATCCATTTGTTAGCTTGAGTACGTGTTATGTGTTGAGCTATTTGTTTTATGTGGCTTTAAAATGCTTGTTGCACCTGCCAAGGTGGTCGTTTACTTTAAATGTATTCAATGTTGTTTAACACAGACAACAGTGTCTCTTGGCTGAAATCTGCTAACAGTTTTTTCACTGTAAGGCTTAACACACACTTGCCAAGAGGAAAACTATTCTTTAGTGAGCTCGCTCTGAAGATAAGGCCTGAGTTCATATGCACAAATCCATGGACTAAGAAGAACATATTACCCAGCAACCTTTTCTCCTATTCTCTAGTATCATCCCTTCCAGTTTCATCCCGTATTTTGATCACGTTTTACAAGACTTCAAGGTTCCATACCCATGTATTTCTGAATGTTCAAAAATGTGACCATCACACATTTCTACATACATGACCAAAAGAGGGGGAAAAGCAGCATTAAAAATGAAGATGATCAGATATGAGGAACAAATACCGCTGCATTTCAGACCCAAAATTATTATTTACTTTTTTTTTGTGAACTAGAACCTCTGAGCAGACCCCCCTCCCTGAGGCAGGCGTCCCCTTCTGGCAAACCCTTGATTCACACTCAGTGGACTGTACATTTGCCCAGGGGCGGCGGGTGCTGTAGGCTAGGGAAGGCTAAGCCTTCCCAAATATTTATGTCACTGCATCCTGGTAAAATACAAATATAATGTATAATGTCTGTGTCTTTGACATTAGGCTGCTAGCCACCTTTGCCCTGTTCTACGAAGCCAGTTCAACAGACCCTGGATATGTTTGAGTAACAAACTAACAACAAACTAACAAACGAGATCTCGCTAAGCGGTCCTACGACGCTGGTTATCAACTCGGTAAATCAAGCCAGGGTTTCTCTCACCAGCTGAGAGCGCGTTCACGTGAAAGGGGCGGGGTTAGCTACATTTGACCAATCACAAACAGGGACAAGTGTATTGACAGCGCAGCATCATACTTCATTAATGAAAAGTAATCTAATATTAGACAAATATGAGCTTTAAACATATAATCCAGGATAGCCTACAAGCCACAGAGTTGCACCTGCAAGGTGAATACAGAACAACTGGTTACAAAATAACTAGGCCTACCGAGTGTTTGAAAGCGTATAGTTTTATGATATCACTGCCCCATCTAAGACACGAGTGGATCTGACTTTAATTACATTTGACTCGAGTGTTGTTACGGTGAGTGAAGCAGGCAGGACCCAAATGCAGAAAAAACTGAAAATACCTTTATTTCAAGGATATGGCACACGGACAATCAGAACACTCCCCGGTGAACACAGTCACAGACTAACGACGAACCAACACTGAACACAGGGAGAGACAAGACTAAATACAGGGAGGGGTAATCACAAGACGAGAAACAGCCAGGCAGGGGAGGAGAAACACAAGGGCCACAGGTGAACACAATCAGACAACACACCAGGGAAACTAACGACAGGAGGAAAAACACAGGGAGAAGGACCAGACAATATACCAAGAGGAAAACAAGACAGGGAGAACAGCAAAACACCCAAAACAAGACATACAAAACGTGACATAACAATAATCGTAACAGAACCTGGGTGGAGGGGGTCCGGAGGAAGGACACAAAACTAGGGCCACCAGGGTGGGTGGAGGGGGTCCGGAAGGACGGGTTTGGGCTGACAACCCAAGAGCACCGCGGAGGACCCGTAAGGGATCTCGGGCGGACGGCCCGGGGGCAAGGCAGAAGCCGAGAAGGGGGACTCGGGCGGACGGCCCGGGGGCAAGACAGAGTCCAAGGTGGGGGTTATGGAGGGGCGAATTCAGGGGGCCGAGCATGAGGGCGAGGACCGCGGCCGGGAAAGTCAGGGGGCCGGGCTCGAGGTCGAAGGCCGTGGCTCTCAGGGGGCCGGGATCAAGGGTGAAGACTGCGGCTCTCAGAGGGCCGGGCTCGAGGGCGAAGACCAGACAGCTCCGGAGGCCGGGCAGGAAGGCGCTGACGGGACAGCGCCAGAGGCCGGGCAGGACCCGGTGGCGGAGCTGGTGGGATAGGCCTCGGCAGGATCCCCCACGGAAGAGGACCAGGACACGGGATTGGCAGGACCTCCGGCAGGAGAGCAGTCGGCGGGACCTCCAACGGGACAGGACATAGGATTGGCAGGACCCCCGGCAGGAGAGTAGTCGGCGGGGCCTCCAACGGCACAGGACATAGGATTGGCAGGACCCCCGGCAGGAGAGTAGACGGCGGGACCTCCAACGAGACAGGACAAGGAGCTGGCAGGAGAGTAGACGGCGGGACCTCCAACGGGACAGGACAAAGGGTTGGCAGGACCCCCGGCAGGAGAGTAGACGGTGGGACCTCCAACGGGACAGGACATGGAGTTGGCAGGACCCTCAGCGGAACCTCCAACGGCACTTCAGTAGGGACTTGAATTGGGACTTGAGTTGGGACTTGAGAGGGGACTCGAGAGGGGACTCGAGAGGGGATTTGAGAGGGAACTCGAGAGGTGACTTGAGAGGAAACTGGAGAGGGGACTCGAGAGGGAACTTGAGATGGGACTAGAGTTGGGATTTGAGATGGGACTAGAGAAGTGACTAAAGGAGAGACTGGAGATGGGACTAGAGATGGGACTAGAGGAGAGACTAGAGGAGAGACTTGAGAAAGGACTTGAGAAAGGAATTGAGTAGGGACTAGAGAAGGGACTAGAGAAGTGACCTGAGGAGGGACTAGGGAAGGGACTAGAGGGGGAACTCGAGAAGAGACTAGAGAGGGGACCAGAGAAGGGACTAGAGAAGGGACTAGAGTTGGTACCTGAGAAGTGACTAGAGAAGTGACTAGAGGTGGGAGTGGAGAAGGGACTAGAGAAGGGACCTATTGAGGGACTAGGGAAGGGACTAGAGAAGGGACTTGGGAAGGGACTTGGGATGGAACTAGGGCAGCTGGGGCCAGAGCTGGGTCTGGAACCATGGCTGCTGGGGCCAGAACTGGGTCTGGAACCATGGCTGCTGGGGCCGGAATTGAAGCCAGAATCATGGCTGTAAGGTCCGGTTCTGGAGCCGGAAACATGGCTGTAAGGTCCGGTTCTGGAGCCGGAAACATGGCTGTAAGGTCCGGTTCTGGAGCCGGAAACATGGCTGCCGGGACCGGTTCTGGAGCAAGGACCATGGCTGCTGGGGCCAGAACTGGGTCTGTAACCATGGCTGCTGGGGGCTGAACTGGTTCTGGAACCATGGCCTTTTGGGCTCGTGCTGCTAACCTGGCCTTGCGACTCCTCTTAGGAGCCGTTTGAAGGCTCCGTGGACCTCCAAAAGCCAGACGAGTACCAGCGAATGGCTCCTGGACTGTAGCAAACACTGGGTGAGAAGCAGGGGCTGACGCCAGACGGACCACACCGATGCGTGTGGTATCATATCAAAAAGGGAATCTGGAGACCTGGGTCTATCAGGATCGGGAAAACAAACTGTGAGGTAATCCAAAAGCCAGGCCGGTAAGAATTTAACCAAATCTTGATTCCTCAGCGTAAGGTGGACTGCATCTGCCAGAGCAGCATCTCGCTGCTGAACCCTGACCGCTCCTATCCATCGATGAGCACAGTCAGACAAAGAAAAGGGATAATCCACTAGTTCCTGCTCAAACGGATCTGCTGGGCCCATATCGTGGTTGGTTCGTTCTGTTACGGTGAGTGAAGCAGGCAGGACCCAAATGCAGAAAAAACTGAAAATACCTTTATTTCAAGGATATGGCACACGGACAATCAGAACACTCCCCGGTGAACACAGTCACAGACAAACGACGAATCAACACTGAACACAGGGAGAGACAAGACTAAATACAGGGAGGGGTAATCACAAGACGAGAAACAGCCGGGCAGGGGAGGAGAAACACAAGGGCCACAGGTGAACACAATCAGACAATTAGACACACCAGGGAAACTAACGACAGGAGGAAAAACACAGGGAGAAGGACCAGACAATATACCAAGAGGAAAACAAGACAGGGAGAACAGCAAAACACCCAAAACAAGACATACAAAACGTGATATAACATAATAATCGTAACAAGTGTTTCGTCAACATAATGTGTTGCTTAAAATAATACTTCTGCATACAGTATGTGACACTGTAAGTGTTGCACGGCCAGATACGGCTGGAGAAGCTGACTCAGATAAGGAAACATATGATATATTATGATATTATATGATCGATGATCTGATTGATGATGTAATATGAATGATAAGTGCGACACGTCGGTGTCTTCTCTGCATACGGCAGTTTAAACTGTATTTCCTTTATCCTGTAATATGACTTGATAGATGTAAACTCCGCACACTGAGTTGATCTCTTTTCTATAGATGCCGGAGGCGGGCAGCGTCAGGTAAAAAAAGTTATTTAGCCTTCCCAAACCTGAGCCTCACGCGCCGCCTATGCATTTGCCCCACATATAGCCCTTCCTCCCTGCACACATCCTGTGGATCAACATGTGTTTTACATGTGTTCCACCAGTTCCCCCCCCTCTCCTAACCCCCCATTGGTGCTGAGTCACTTATGAATTAATAATGGCCTCACGACGCCTGGCCATTAGGGTCCTGAGCTTTGCATTCCAAGAGCTGTCATGCAGAAAGCAAGATGGTGAGCGTCACACTAAGACATTTGTCATATCAATCAATCAATCAATCAATGTTTATTTATATAGCCCAATATCACAAATGTTACATTTGTCTCAGTGGACTTTACAGTTTGTACAAAATATCAGTATGACAATACGACACCCTCTGTCCTTAGACCCTCACATCGTACAAGGAAAAACTTCCGGAGAAAACCCACAGTTTAAAGGGAAAAATGGGAGAAACCTCAGGGAGAGCAACAGAGGAGGGATCCCTCTCCCAGGACGGACAGACGTGCAATAGATGCCGTGTGTAAATTGAAAAGATAATACATTTGCAACATAGGTAGTCCAAATGTTTGGAAATGCATGTGTGTATAATAGGAAGATGAATCCACGAGGATATCCATCCAGGGCCTATGATCCAGGACCACAGCCACGACTCAAGATCCAGGGCTCGCGATCCAGGACAGAGGAGCGCAGGATCATCCATGACTCCAGATCCCGGCGTATATAGACACCAAAAAGAAAGACATTTGGGGAAGCTGGGTTAATCGGAACATGAGAGTACACAGGTATAGACAGAGAGAAGGAAGAAGTAAGATGTCCCCCGACAAACTAAGCCTATATCAGCAAAACTAGGGGCTGGATCTAATCAGCCCTAACTATAAGCTTTATCAAAAAGGAAGGTCTTAAGCGCACTCTTAAAAACGGATAGGGTGTCTGCCGCCCGAACACAAACTGGAAGCTGATTCCACAAATGTGGAGCTTGATAAGAAAAGGCTCTGGCTCCCATTGTACTTTTAGAGACTCTAGGAAACAACCAACAACCCTGCATTCTTGGAACGCAATGCCCTAGTAGGACAGTAGGGTATAATGAGTTCTTTAAGGTAAGATGGCGCCTGCCCATTAAGGGCTTTGTAGGCGAGAAGAAGAATTTTAAATTCTATCCTGTGTTCTATAGGGAGCCAGTGTAAGGCAGCCAGAACAGGAGTAATGTGGTCCCTTTTCCTAACTCTGGTTAGTACACGAGCCGCAGCATTTTGAATCAGCTGAAGCGACTTGACTGACTTCTTGGTACACCCTGATAATAAAGAGTTACAATAATCCAGCCTTGAAGTAACAAATGCATGGACTAGTTTCTCTGCATCGTTTTGAGGCAAGATATGCCTGATTTTTGCAATGTTACGTAGATGGAAGTAGGCGGTCCTTGAAATTGATTTTATGTGGGCGTTAAAGGATAAATCCTGATCAAATATAACACCAAGATTCCTTACAGTCTCACTGGAGGCCAAATTAATGCCATCCATAGTTAGTATATCCTTAGATAATTTGTTTCGTAGATTCTTCGGGCCAAGTACAATAACTTCAGTTTTGGTCGTGTTTAACATCAAAAAGTTTAAGGTCATCCACGTTTTTAAGTCCTTAAGGCAGTCTTGAATTTTATTTAGATGATTAATTTCATCAGGCTTGATTGATAAATATAGTTGAGTATCATCCGCATAACAATGAAAGTTTACAGAATGATTCCTTATAATATTGCCTAACGGAAGCATATATAATGTGAACAAAATAGGTCCGAGCACTGAGCCCTGTGGCACTCCATGGCTAACTTTGGTTTGCGTGGAAGATTCATCATTGACACGTACAAACTGAGAGCGTTCAGATAGATAGGACCTAAACCAGTCTAAAGCAGTTCCCTGTATGCCAACTAAGTGCTCTAGTCTTTGCAATAAGATATCATGGTCGATAGTATCAAATGCAGCACTGAGATCGAGCAAAACAAGAATAGAGACACGTCCCTTGTCAGAGGCTATTAGAATGTCATTTGTGACTTTAACCAGAGCTGTCTCTGTGCTATGATGTGTTCTAAAGCCAGACTGAAAAGCTTCAAATAAATCATTGTTTTTTAAGTAATCACACAACTGTTTTGCGACCGCTTTCTCAAGAATTTTTGAGAGGAACGGAAGATTAGAAATAGGTCTATAGTTGGCTAAAACCTCTGGATCGAGGTTGTGCTTTTTAAGAAGTCATACACTAACATGGCCCTCCAGGTGACACAGGTAATGAATTAGTGATGAAGTCATGCTTGGGAATATTACACACCTCAAAATTAAAAGCTGTCGTAGTGTTTTAATATCTATCCCTAATCAGAGTTGGGTGTAACGCGTTACAAAAGTAACGGAGTTACAGTAATGTATTGCTTTTTGCTGTAACGAAGTAATGTAACGCATTACTAATGAAATGTGGGTAATATAGGCCTAATACCCGTTACAATTCAAAAATAATATGGTGTTTTGTTTTGTAAGAATTCATCAACATCTCAAGACATTCCGACACCAGAGAGAAATTGTGGGTAGATTAGTAAACCTGGTGTTTACGTAATCATTCATTATAGAGAAAATAACCCCCGACAGGCTGATCTTGATGAGCATGAAGGGTGTTATTTTCCCCATAATGACCAAGCCGCTGCACATTATCCCGCTTAGTACACGGCCAGATACTAAGCAAACTAACGACTCGACTCCCAATATTAATTGAAATGATTTTATTGACTTAAAATGATCGTATTTCTTCTGCTAAGAAAAAAAACTCTGTTCCACGGCGCACCAACGGCTGGAACTGCGACAACAACAACTTTACGGCAGCACTGGCCAACTCTGTTAACAGTTTCTGATCCACTAACAAGTCCTTAAACACTGCAGAGCCCACATCGTGTTCCTGTTAGTGTTTACTTCCTGTCTGCCTTCTTCTGATGATTTATCTGACGTCCAGCGCGCCATCTTTTAACCTATTTTCCTTTCTCTTTCTTGATCCTCCTTAACAACGGCCATTATAGTCCCTGACAGCGGTCTGTACTGCTGTATTAACAATACGTGTCACGTATTCTGAATTGACCAATCGGAATCGAGTAGCCTATTCAACTAAGCCGTGTAATACAAGTTGTTAGTAGCCTTAAGGGCCTACACAGTTGGGTCAGTGTATGTTTTGGTCATTGGATTTTCTTTTCACAAATGGATATTCAAAAACAAAAAACGACTGGATATTTGAGTTTCGTTTTCAAATTGAAAAACCAAAATTGAAATACAAGGCGTTTTTCTTTAAAAAGAAAAATGGATTTAATAAACTTAAACAATGGGATGATTTTCATTTTCTACTTCTCAAAACAAAAATAAAATCACTAGAAAACAGAAACAAAAAAACCTCCCGTTTTTTCATATTCTGCTACCGGAAGTTGTCTTTCAAAATAAGAGCGCAGATGAGGACGGTCAATCCGTGTATCGACGGTCCATTTGTTTTCACAACGAAAACAGCCAAGACACATATTGAGCCCAGAAAATGAATGTTATTAAGGGCTGTAAATATAATAGGCCTATGTCTAAAATGGACAGGGCCGGACTGGGACAATAAGTCAGGCTGGGAATTATACACAGCCAGGCCACCAGTTTTTTTTTGTGCCATTTTCCTGGATTTATTTGTCAATATTTACAGCGGTGCTGCCCATAGTGATAGCCCTCTAGTTTAAATCTACTACCCCAGAATAAACATATGGACATGGGTTACTATTTAAAAAAAGTGTGCAAATCTATTTAGGAACCTATCCATGTGAACATATTTTAAGTGGAGGTGGACCTGAAATCCTCTAGTGGGGTCCGGGGGCATGCTCCCCCGGTAAGATTTTTTTTTAAATGTTGGATTTAAATGCATCAATCTGGTGCATTTTGAGGGGGAAATAAAGAGACTACACCCATATGAAACAGAACTGTATACATTTAAATAATCATATAATCATAAAATCATAAGAACATGGCCATAACCAATAACATACCATATCAATATGAAAAAACATTGAAACTTGTTTATTTATTATTTGTTTTTGGTTCATTTATAGTTGTGAGTGTGTCTGGGCTCCTGAATCAGCCTTTTTTCACCTAGTTAAATTTTTTATTATTATTATTCATGCATATTTTACTAATCACTCCCCCTTCAAATGGAAATATGTGTTTACATAAATGGTGACCAAACCGTTTGAGACCCACAGAGAACTTAGACTAAGTTAACTATCTAAACACTCAGAGTCCTTTACCTCACCTGAGCTGTACAGTAGTTAACAGTCTCTCAGTCTGACAGGAGAGGACTCTCCCTCCACCTTGTTGACAGCTCATTATATCCGTTAGCACAGCTAGCTTGTACCAGATGCTAACAACAACAATACACGACGTAACCGGTGCGCGCGCTTTCTCTCGCGCCACACATACACACCCTCCCGAGCTTGAATGACACACAGACCAATCGAGGGCATTAGTGTATGATCTATGAAAGTGGCCATGTCGGCAGGCCACATCATGTAGACAGCCAGTCACCCTCTGTGAGGCAGAGTCAGACCCACATTTGCGCAGCGTTGCGTTCACAATACATACATACAAAAAAAATTCCTCAGGCCAGGCCATCGGGAAACCTCCCGGTCCTCCCGATGGCCAGTCCGGGCCTGAAAATGGACAACATTGTTTGGAGATTTCAACAATACAGCGATTCTGCACTGCGGTCACTCAGCCGTCTCTCGAGTTTGTTATTATTTTTTTCTGCCATTAGTTCTTTGTGAGATCGATCCTGTTGGACTCAGTAGGCTAGTAGTGAAACTACTCCCACAACAAGTACTATGAAGTACTTACTGTGTACCTTTTGAGTAATCCTCTGTTAATGTCCCCTCCTGAGAACAAGAATGCATGTTTCTCTGCTATTTTGAATCAGCGTTAAAACACCTTTCTTCCTGAGACTGATATTGTTGGACAGAGTATTTTAAGAGGATGGTAGACATGATATCAGCAATACTTCCAGTCAGTAGTCCGGCAGCAGCATGTTACACCTTGGAAAGTCTTTAGAGTCTGGCCTGGATAGCTGGTCAAAAATATCCTTCAGCACACTGACACACTCTGTCACTCTGGTTGGCCTCTTATGAAGCTGCCGTCTTTTAATATATAACTATTTCTCAGCCGCTAGTTCGTTCCTCACAGATTCTTCAGTCTCATCAGCCTCATCTTTCCATCAGTCCCAGTCAACGCCTCCAGCACACTTCCAGTGTCTGACTCCATATGATATTGTCCTGATGCTGTAAGGGTGATGCCCCATGATCACAAAATGACCCCTCAAAAGCCTCAGTGCCAAGGACCTCATATTATGTCTGTCATTAATGTTACATCACCCATTATAACAATTTGTCTTTCCTTTTTTCTCTTCTCTTAACTGAATAGTCCTGTCTTTAAGTGTAATACAATGTAAAGTCCTGTTCCTGCACCATTTTAAGGCTTCAAAACAGGCATTTATGCTGTATGTGTTTGGAGAAATAACACAATCAATGGCCCAGAATTGTACTTTATAAACTTTTAATCTTGTGGTGCTTGAAGAAACTGGCTAAGCCGGCCAGGTTATATATGCCTTTTTTGGAGCCCTATTTTTTCAATATTTATTAAAATGTCACTAGTTATTTAAACAAACCACTTTCTGAGGAAAATACATGCGACCATAAAACGCCCTTTACTAGAGAGCCATTGAAGCCCATGAAGAATGTATCCTTCCACAAATCTTTTCATCTGCTATAAGTTAAGGCACTATCTGTGCAGAACATTACAAATATTCTTAATTTTCAGTATTTTATTTTAAAAGTGTTCAGAAAGACTGCATCAAATATCTATATAATATTAATATTGTTATTAACTTCAATCAAAGTCAATTTAAATAGCGGGCAAGACTTTCCAAGGGGTAAAATGCTGCTGCCGGAGTACTGACTGGAAGTATTGCTGATATCATGTCTACCATCCTCTTAAAGTACTCTGTCCAACAATATCAGTCTCAGGAAGAAAGGTGTTTTAACGCTGATTCAAAATAGCAGAGAAACATGCATTCTTGTTCTCGGGAGGCAACCCTGTCTCCTAAAAATTACGTTCCCACGGAACTAAACTGCATTCTCAATTACGTTCAGCTAAAAACGTATTTTCTCCCACGTTACGTTTGTTATGAACGTATCTTAAATACGTTTATTTTCTACATATCTTTGCCATTTATTGTCTTGCTTATAATAATGATAATAGTCATTTATAAATATCCTTTTAGAGCACACATTTGAAATCAGTAGGCGAGGCTGTAATTTCGCCAGCTGTTACTCTCATGAGCGAGGCAGAACATAATAGTTGTATCAGCCAAAAAGCTGCTGTGTCGTTTATTACACCTCAAACATTAAAACAAATCCAGAGTTACGTGTTTCTGTACTTCCTCCAAGAAGAAAGGACAGTAACAGAAGAGCTCTGTGGCTTCAGGCTTGATCGCTGTTCAAATGACAGCGTTGGTTTCCCCAAAACTGGGCGGGGCTGTAAAGTGACGTAGATTTTACCCTCATCTATTATTCAAAACCATTCTATGTATTCTAACGTAAATTACATGCCAGTGTTTTATTTATTTGTTTTTATTTTAAATCGTATAATGTTGGACTTTTTTTGCCATCTGTGAGGAAAATAAATGGGGCTCAGAGCCTCAAAATACTGAAATCTGTATTTTTGAAAATCTTTTTTTCCTTCTAATTTGTTATTATTTTCTAAATAACACACTGTTATTTACTCAACAATAACACACAATTATCCTTGTTTTTATTTATTCGTTTGATTCTATAATCTTGGGCTTTTTAGCATGCTTTTTAGCCGTAAATAATGTCACTGGAAACAGACTATTAGGGACATTTCGAGCGATACACACCACAAACCCACTGAACAGATTACCCAAGATCCTCAGCTTGAAGCTCGTTGATTGGATGTTTTAGCCGCAATGCATGTTGGGATATGATGTTAATGCGATATGATATACGAAAACATTTTTTTTTTTTAAATAATACTTTATTTCGAGTGTTCTTGCTTTTCTCTTTGGAAGTCATCACATAACGGCATTGTAATACACGGTTCGGCTGCATTAAATATTACACATCTGCTGTAGTTCTTTATTTATAGAGCCCTGATGAGAAGACTTCTGGACAAACAGGAGAACTGCAGCCAAAACTGAATATGTGACGTGGATCATAAATATATCAGCAATTAAACATCATCTTCAATTTATTTTCACAAAATACGCCTCCTTGCAGTATCAATAGTAATTCGGCTGACTTTTATATTTGATCCAATTGGTAGATAGGTTATATTTACACCATGACGGTGCACAGCTGATAGAAAAGGACTTGTAGTTTTTAAACATATTACTGATTTTCTTTGAATATAAGAATGTAAATACTGAGTTGAGAGAATAGTCAGGGAATTTGGGTGATGGGAGACACATCTATGGAATCACAATTTCAATAGCTTACCATTAAATGACGGATATACCTTTCTGTCTGTGATGTTTTACAAATCAGATATTAATGTGTAGAAGTAAAACATGAGAAATAGTATAGCAATATCCTGTAAAATTATGTAAAAACATGAATAAAACTACACATCTTCAGATGTTATACATACATAAGTGTCCTACACTAATAATACAAAGTTATTATTAGTATGCTGTGTGTACCTTGTGTGCACCATTAGTGGTTAAAGCACGTTATTGAATTATTTTTGTTGAATAATGTTATTTTTGTTGAATAATGTTATTTGATGAAAAAAATATTAAGAGTACATACTTTCATAGGGGGAAAGTAGAAGGTCAATGATAGAAATATAGAATATAAAAAATCAAGAAGATACTGTAAGTGATCTCTACAATAAAACAGTTTAGTGCACGATGTACAAAGATATGAGGATGTGCAAAACAGACAAACTAATTAACCTTTATTAACACATTAAAGAATACTTTAGGTTAAGGTCTTCTTTCAAATAAGAAAAAAGCTTTGGGGGTATCTATCTACAGATAAATATTAAGCCTGACAAAGTACTTAACGTTTAATATATTGCTTTCCTGCAATGTTAACTATGCTGAAGCACTTATTTTAACTGATATTATACACATTAATTATACTCTTATGTAGATAGATAGTATAAGAAATGTGCAGAATATGACAGTTTAATGGTGGAGGTATACACACATATTGATAGATGTCTTGTAATGCACTGTTGAGGAACCTGTGACCCAAGTGTTTCATTCATTGCATAACTACACCGTAGTTGTGTATATGATATGTCAATAAACCTTAGAAAATCTTGAAATCTTGAAAGGGATGTGCAAAATAGTCATTATATACAGTCTTTAATGAACTATTAGTAGAGAATAACGAGTAATTAATATACTTTATAGAGATCTGCAGATAAATGTTTAGTCTTCTCGAGCACCAACTATCAAATATCTCTCCTGATTGTTGGCACTTGACAATCACCTTCCCTGAATTTTACTCAGGTGTAACTAAAGTCTGATTTAAGGGTTGTTTATATTTCACATCATTAATCAGAATCTGCAAAGTAACTCAAATAAATGTAGTGGAGTAAAAATACCAGGTTAACCTCTGAATTGTAGTGGAGTAGAATTACAAACTAACAATGAGCTGTCATGTGGGTATATATAATGCTGCCCATTAAGCGATTTTCACCCATTTAGTAATTACATGTTTTAAATGTGTACACACCAATTTGTTTCCTATCGCCTAAACCTCCAGGGCTGTACACAGTTTAATACTGTCAACTTCTAATTTTGGGAAAAACGAAAACGTCTTTTAAAACTACAATTCCCAGTGGAGACATGCCATAGAGAACATGTTGCGAAACACAATAGCCAGCATCAGAGCCAGCATGTGCATTTCTCGGGGGGCGTTCAAGTCCAGTTTTGAATAGTCTGCCGTGGTTTCGTTCCATTTCAAAGAGCTTGGCGCTCGGCGTAACCTTGGCGCACTGCCACTCCAACATCCAATCCCAGAGCTTGAAGATTAATCACGGGGTTTGTCAACAGGACTGTAGTCCCAAACGATAGCTGGGGATTATGGGTAGTGTAGTGTCTTCGGCCATCCTAAACTGAATTTTTTTCCGGATATCATATTGCATTAACAACACCACATCTGGCGTCACATAGATATTCTGTTACTGTCCTTTCTTCTTAGAGGAAGTACAGAAACACGTAACTCTGGATTTGTTTTAATGTTTGAGGTGCAATAAACGACACAGCAGCTTTTTGGCATGATAAAACTATTATGTTCTGCCTCGCTCATGAGAGTAACAGCTGGCGAAATTACAGCCTCGCCTACTGATTTCAAATGTGTGCTCTAAAAGGATATTTATAAATGACTATTATCATTATTATAAGCAAGACAATAAATGGCAAATATATGTAGAAAATAAACGTATTTGAGATACGTTCATAACAAACGTAACGTGGGAGAAAATATGTTTCTAGAAGATATATAGAAATAAACGTATTTGAGATACGTTCATAACGAACGTAGCCTACTAACGTGGGAGAAAATACGTTTCTAGCTAAACGTAATTGAGAATGCAGTTTAGTTCTGTGGGAACGTAATTTTTAGGAGACAGGGTTGCGGGAGGGGACATTGAGGATTACTCAAAAAGTACACGGTAAGTACTTCATAGTACTTGTTGTGGGAGTAGTTTCACTACTAGCCTACTGAGTCCAACAGGATCGATCTGACGAAGAACTATTGGCAGAAAAAATAATAACAAACTCGAGAGACGGCTGAGTGACCGCAGTGCAGAATCGCTGTATAGTTGAAATCTCCAAACAATGTTGTCCATTTTAGACACAGGCCTATTATATTTACAGCCCTCAATAACATTCATTATCTGGGCTCAATATGTGTCTTGGCTGTTTTCGTTGTGAAAACAAATGGACCGTAGATACACGGATTGACCGTCCTCATCTGCGCTCTTATTTTGAAAGACAACTTCCGGTAGCAGAATATGAAAAAAACTGGGTGTTTTTTTGTTTCTGTTTTCTAGTGATTTTATTTTTTGTTTTGAGAAGTAGAAAATGAAAATCATCCCGTTTTTTAAGTTTATTAAATCAATTTTTCACCATGATAAAGAAAAACGCCTTGTATTTCAATTTTGGTTTTTCAATTTGAAAACGAAAATCAAATATCCAGTCGTTTTTTGTTTTTGAATATCCATTTGTGAAAAGAAAATCCAATGACCAAAACATACACTGACCCAGTTGCTGCACTAAACTACATTTTAGCATTTAAAATACCGAGCCATTATTTTGCGGTTATTTTGGTAGTAACTCAAAAGTCATATAAAAGTAGTGTAACTCATTATATTTCAGAGACAGTAATATTGTAATGTAACTTATTACTTAAAAAAGACAGTAATAAGTAGTAGGCCTACTGTATTACATTTTGGAAGTAACTTGCCCAACACTGTCCCTAATACACAACATGATAACTGGCCTCAGAATCAATCAATCAATCAATGTTTATTTATATAGCCCAATATCACAAATGTTACATTTGACAATACGACACCCTCTGTCCTTAGACCCTCTGTCCTTAGACCCTCACATCGTACAAGGAAACACTTCCAGAGAAAACCCACAGTTTAAACTTTAAAGGGAAAAATGAGGGAGAGCAACAGAGGAGGGATCCCTCTCCCAGGACAGACAGACGTGCAATAGATGCCGTGTGTAAATTGAAAAGATAATACATTTGCAACATAGGTAGTCCAAATGTTTGGAAATGCATGTGTGTATAATAAGAAGATGAATCCACGAGGATATCCATCCAGGACTCATGATCCAGGACCACAGCAACAGGCATAGGCACGACTCAAGATCCAGGGCTTGCGATCCAGGACTCAGGACCACAGCAACACGATCAGCCATGACTCCGGATCCCGGCGTATATAGACACCAAAAGAAAATTTGGGGAAGCTGGGTTAATCGGAACATGAGAGTACACAGGTACAGACAGAGAGAAGGAAGAAGTAATGTGTCCCCCGACAAACTAAGCCTATAGCAGCAAAACTAGGGGCTGAATCTAATCAGCCCTAATTAAGCTTTATCAAAAAGGAAGGTCTTAAGCATGATAACGTTTAGTAATCTCATGTTGTCACTTGGCAACCGCCATTTTATTACACAGAAGCTTTTGACATTCACCAGTGTAGTATTTACTGACATATGTTGTGTCATAAAACAAAACTTGAACATATCTTAAACCCCCTGCTGAAAAAACCAGCTTAGACCAACAAGGCTGGTCTGGCTGGTCAGGCTGGTTTGGTCACAGTGGTCTAGATGGTCACCATTAGCTGGTCGGGATAGCTGGTTTAACTGGTAAAAGCTGGTGGTCACAGTGTTCTAGCTGGTCAGGATATCTGGTGGTCACAGTGGTCTAGCTGGTTACCATTAGCTGGTCGGGATAGCTGGTTTAGCTGGTAAAAGCTGGTGGTCACAGTGTTCTAGCTGGTCACCATTTGCTGGTCAGACTGGTATGATCTTGAGTAGAACTTTAACTGGGATTACTTGATGGTTAAGCTGGACATATATGATGATGAAACACTCTCACCCAATTGCAGTAGCTCAATGAACATCTATCATTTCAGACCAGAATGTATAGAATGTCTGTAAATAAATACTCATACATCAAATGATTAGAAGCAGGAAAATAATGTATAACACACAATGAACATTAACACAAATTTGAAAACATTTTCAAAACACCCATTACTTCATATTTTTAAGCAGTTTCCTTCAATTGTTTCTTTCCGTTTTTCACAAGGTCCTGTGTTTTTTGTGAAATGTAGTAACTTCTCCCTCTCGGTCTTCTCCACGTTTTGTGAATTCAGCCATCCTCTGAAGCACTCTTGAAAAGAGAAAGGAAAAACAGATTAACTTTTAGCTTTGTGTTATGATTACTTAAATATCTATATATGCACTGTGAGATGAAAAAGAAAAAATTATCAAATTTTTGTTTTGAACATTCACTGTGATTGGGTCTATTATCCACGCAATACACCGTATTTAATTTTTTTCTTAATTCACATTATTTAATTTCACATTCTGTTCTTGTAAATATCATATTATATTATATTACATGTATATAAACTTTTTGCACTACTTTTTATTTTTGTATTTTATTATATATGTTGCATTGTTGGAGGAGCTCAGGTCAGAATAATGTCATTGACATTTCCACACTGTAGCTGCTGAGCATATGAGAATAAAACCTTTGAATCTTGAATCCAACACTTTTTTCAGTGGAAAATCCTAAATTGTAGGATAGTTTGGCCATAATAATGCTTTATGATTACGTTTCTAGTGAGAAGTGTATATTTTACTTTCAGAATCTACCTCCAGTGGATGTGTAGGATCTACAGTATGATAGATATATTACTTTACACCCGGAAGTATGTATTGTCATTCTTATTGTCGATAAATTGAGGGATATACGCTATATTTTTATTAACACCAGTATGTACTTTATACATCGACCTCGAGTGTTTGTCTCTGCACCGGAAATAATTTAATTTTAAAGTTCAACCGCATATTAAATAAACTATATCAGCACCACACCTGCGTAACACATGGTGCCTCTTGTCTGAACAATTTTTTAAGCGATTTGTAATCTATTCTTGTCGACTTGCAGCCTAAATACAAAGATAACTCCACTCCTCTCCTACCACTGCTTACCTCTAATGAGCCTTGGTAGAACTAGTGTCCGAGTCATAGGGTCCAGAACGGACTGAAGACATGTGGAACAGAGGACAGGCATGGTTCCATGTACAGGGAACTGGAACTTTGAACAGGTGTTTTCATCTTTTCTGCCTGAAGGTTCACAAGTTCTTGATCAGGTGTTTGATGTGGGCTGGCATGATCCTTTCTGCAGCGATAAATAAAGAAAACAAAGAAGACATCATTAATAATAGTAATGATGGTAACAACAATAATATTAGTATAACTATTTATATAGCACTTACACAATTGCAAAGTGATTCTCACAATAAAAATAAAGAACAAAACAATATCAACAATAAAAAAATTATAGGAATGTTAAGATACAAATAAATGATAAACATTCTGAGAGGCCGACTACAAAAGTTAGACTCAATGGCTCTTGATGACATCAATGAGCAGTCCCAACACATGCTGCTGTATCAAAAGAAATAGAATAGCTCCAGATTTCTTCTATTTTGTGTTGGACGATTTGTTTTATTGATTGCTGATGGATGTATATATATATATATAGGGTTTATTCAACAGCAGTAAGGCATTAAGTTGCTAAATTAACGTACACTGAACTGTAAAACTTACCACTATGTAGGAAAGGCTCTGATCAGGAGGGTTGTCTAGTAGGACAGCAAAGAGGTGGTGTCATGTACAACCATTGGTAGATGTTACACCTGAAAGAAAGATAAGGAAATAAGAGAAGACAGGAGGACAAGCTTTAACCTGAGCCTGTTTTTTCAGTCTTTACAATGCACAGTTGGAAATTACCTTCCAAAGGCTAAATTCAAACTCAATACCATAAATAACTGGGTACCAAAGTGCTTTACCTGATAGAACACGTTCCACACGGAGCAGCAACCACCCGGCTCGGCCTTTTGCTGCATATAATCTCCTCCCTCTTCACTGTTTCCAGTAGATCTCTACTGTCCAATACAACTGAAATTCCCCAAAAAATCATATTAAAAAAAGTTCAAAACAACAACTTGCTTTTGGCATTGAAATGGATTAGAATGTTCTTGAACCAGCAAGAACAGCCTGGCCAGCTTGTCCAGCCTGGTAAACCAACTAAACCAGCCCAACACCAGCCCAACACCAGCCCAACACCAGCCTAACACCAGCTCAACACCAGCTAACACCAGCTAACACCAGCCCAACACCAGCCCAACACCAGCTAACACCAGCCTAACACCAGCCCAACACCAGCCTAACACCAGCTCAACACCAGCTAACACCAGCCCAACACCAGCCCAACACCAGCCTAACACCAGCTCAACACCAGCTAACACCAGCTAACACCAGCCCAACACCAGCCCAACACCAGCTAACACCAGCCTAACACCAGCCCAACACCAGCTAACACCAGCCCAACACCAGCCCAACACCAGCCCAACACCAGCCTAACACCAGCCCAACACCAGCCCAACACCAGCTAACACCAGCTAACACCAGCTAACACCAGCTAACACCAGCCCAACACCAGCCCAACACCAGCTAACACCAGCCCAACACCAGCTAACACCAGCTAACACCAGCTAACACCAGCCCAACACCAGCTAACACCAGCCCAACACCAGCTAACACCAGCTAACACCAGCTAACACCAGCCCAACACCAGCTAAAACCAGCAACCATCTTAAACTGGTCTATGCTGTTTTTTTCAGCAGGGTTAACACCAAACATTTTAAGAATATTTTTAGAGTACGTTATCCTACCTTTCAGAAGAACATTCTGGGAACCAAAATAAAATGACCAGCTGAAAACGTTTTAAGAATAGTAGGGCATAATGTTCTAACAATGTTATCACCAAACATTTTAAGAATGTTTTTAGAGAACGTTATCCTACCTTTCAGAAGAACGTTCTGGAAACCAAAAGAAAACTTCCCGCTGAAAACATTCCTAGAACAGTGAATGTAACATTCTCAGAATGTTTTTAGAACCAACAATGTCTAGCTGGGCAGCCCCTAGTTGACCCCCCCCCCCCCCACACACACACACACACACACACACACACACACACACACACACACACACACACACACACACACACACACACACACACACACCACAACACAGACTATATCACCCCTTGCCGCTAAATACCAACAAACTATGTGCAATATGTGCAATATATAAATGCCGTTAATAATATACCTGGCTGCTAAATCCTTAGGACTGTTACAAGGTGTGTATTTTGTATTTTGTAAATTGTGTAACTTGCTATGTAACCACCTATGTTCAATATGTGCTAGATGTGCAATAGATGCCGTTAACAACTGTGTAATAATATACCTGGCTGCTAAATCCTAAGAACTGTTACAGGATGTGTATTTTTTTGATTATGTAACTTTTTATTTTGTATTATATATGTTTTTAATTATATCATAACTTAGTACTTTTTTCTTTTTCTGTGGCTCTTTTTTCTGTTGTAACTACGCAAATGTCCCCTCCCTGGGACTAATAAAGGTATTCTTATTCACCCCTCCAATCCCTCTTGAAAACGATTTAGATCTTTAAACAACATTGTTGTGGCATGGTTGATGCTAGTTTACAGTTAATCCTGAGCTTCTTGTGCACCTTCAACCACTTCAATAACTCGCTCTGTTCACTTTAATAAAAAACATTTTGCATGTCAAACTCCATATAATGCTTAACTGAATCTGAACTTTAAGGTTTTACAGGACCTCCGTCAGCTATAAGCTAATTTGTAATAGCTGCACACAGTTATCATGATATACAAGATACCATTCGTGATGGTAAATGGCAGTTGAGGTGACCATGTAAAAGTTCTACTCTGCTTGAGCCATGCAGAATATCTCTCTCAGCATGAGCACCTCTAATAAGATCCTTCAACAACTCTAAATACCTTTACAAATATTTGCTTTTTGGAATCTTGACATCTGTCCTTAGAGTCAGAGCTTAAGAAACAGTCACAGTTTTGTTCGAAAAGCTGGTTTCATGCCCTGCCTTCATTCGGTTCAATTTGCTCTGGCCCGAGGGTTTGGCAAGCTTGATAAAAAATAAGATAAGTTCCTGGCAGTGGCTCAGGAGTAAACTGTAGTGCTTATAGTTCACACTGCGATCTCCCGCGAATGAGAGGGAGCTGTGTGCAAGATGAGCGACACACACACTTTGGGCGGGGAATATACCAGTTGTGTCACTATCACCGGTGTCACTTTATGCCACAATATGGTTAAAAAACACAGACATTCAGGCTCAATCAGGAATAGAAAAACTACAGAAAACAGAATCAGTGCTGTCAATCTGTTGATAAAACATGCAAGAGATCGTGTGTGTGTGTGTGTTGTGTGTGTGTGTGTGTTGTGTGTGTGTGTGTGTGTGTGTGTGTGTGTGTGTGTGTGTGTGTGTGTGTGTGTGTGTGTGTGTGGTGTGTGTGTGGTGTGTGTGTGTGTGTGTGTGTGTGTGTGTGTGTGTGTGTGTGTGTGTGTGTGTGTGTGTGTGTGTGTGTGTGTGTGTGTGTGTGTGTGTGTGTGTGTGTGTGTGTGTGTGTGTGTGTGTGTGTGTGTGTGTGTGTGTGTGTGTGTGTGTGTCAGACACATCTGGTCTTATGGTCTCTGTGCTGTCCATCCACACAGCACAACAGGCCACCTTTTACTGCCCCACCAACGGCCATAAAACACACATGCCTGAGTGTGTCTGTGTGTAATCATCTCTTCCTTTCCTGCCATTTCCCTCTCTGCTCTCTTTTTTCCTCCAGAACCAAAGTTCAAAAGACTTTTGTTTGCCTCCTTTTCTCTCTCTCTTTTATTACTTCTCTCTGTATTCCTTCCTAGTCAGTCCCCAGACTATTCCCTGACAGATAATCGGCAAATGCTTTCCAGGTCCTGTGAAGACAGTGACAGCATTGTCTATTTACGTCGTTATTTGTTTGTATTATTTACACTCTGATCAATGTGTGATCAAAGATGTTTTTTTTGTTGCTAAACCTCTCTAAAAAGGTCAAATGTCACTTGTTTTGCATCAATCTTGATACAGGGTACTTATTATATGTTATAGTTTGGATTCCTAAAGCTTTTAGTCTACTATCTCATCATTCAAGGGTGGTTTTCACTAGAAGTAATTTATTTTTTGGACGGACACTATCATTTATATATTTTTTACTATGTTCAATCTGAATTTACTTTAAAATAAAAACATCTATACTGATTCTGACTTATCTACATCCAACTCACAGGTTTATCATTGCTTTGAGAAAAAAAGATTATTAATGTACCCCTTTTAGAAGTGAAGTTATAGTAATTTGTTCTGGGAATGTCATTTTTGAGCCTGAGACCTGGAAAACAGGCTCAGTGCTTAACAGGTTAAATGATTTAAGCTCTCTCTTTTTGCAAGGCCACTCCAAGAAAGGTGCAATTGTCAAACTGACTTCCACTACTAACTACTGATTCCTTAAAGTGGACCTATCATGCTATATTTGAAACATATATTGTAGGGCCATACCTATATAAAACATGTCTGTGAATTTTTTTTTCCATTGCAGCGATGCCTCATACTGCTCAAACCTGTCAGGGTTTGAGTTCTATATCGTATAAGGCTTCGCCCTCTAAGGCTATCGCTATTGGGTAATCCCACTGCACGTGTGCAGCACTGACAGACTTAATCCACGCCCACCTATGACGTGGGCCCCACCTCCGGGCTCACTTCCGTATAAATAGGAAGTAGGCCCTACAATCTGCTCCCACTTTTCTTCAGCACTCCGTTGCAGAAGCATTGTCAGGCAAAACAAGTTATTTTCAGAGCTACTTACTAAAAGCAAACATTCCTCCTAAAAAGCTTTGTTTTCTGGTAAAATGGAGACTGGGCAGGAAAATCAAGGTTGCGTCAGGGATTGCCTTGAATGCGGGTCGGGCTACATTATGAGCTTTGACAGGCACTCACAGTGTGAGTCCTGCCTGGGAATAGAGCATGCGAACGCTGCTCTCACTCCCGGGGTATCATGCTCAGATTGTGCCCGTCTCCCTCTGGCCCTCACGGAGCGTCCACACTACAGCTTCAAAAAAAGCTTGGAGCTGGGCGTGTCTGAAGCTTGGGGATTTTATTCAAGCAACGCGACCAACAACCAATCACATGAATCTCCCGCCCCCGACATACAAAGCAAAAACCCCCGGGGATTTTATGGGAGCAATATATATATAAACTCCCCAAACAGGCGAAAACCTACCAGTTTCACCCACTGTCTCTGCCACCTCCCTCCATGCCTGGTTCCTCCGGTTTGTATCCCGGTAGGTGAAGAGGGTCTGGTCATACAAAACCGGGTGATTTGCTACGGCGATAATTAGTTTCTCCTCCATCTTTTTTTTAAATATATAAATGAACGGCGGGATATCTCTCCCAGCTTAGACGCGGTTTGATTGGCTACGGCTTGAGCTGTCAGATTTTCCGAAACGGGATTTGATTGGCTGGCGCTGGCTACTCCGCCGTCTCCGGCGTCAGAAGTTGAACATTGTTCAACTTCTGACGGCGGAGACGGACCGCTATGCTACCCACAATTCAGTTCGGCAAAAAAACGAGGCAACGTGACGTCACCCCATTCAAAGTGAATGGGCAGATTGAAGCTGTCGACGCTGTAGTGTGGACGGGCCGTCAGACAGCAGAGAGCGGACGCTCTCGCTGCTGCTGCGGCCGAGGATGATTGGCCCGTCCAGGAGGTGTACTCCGTGGACAAATCCGTTGATTTCGTGGATCCCAATGACAGGCACGAGTCGGACGACTACGTCCCCTCCATTCAGGGATCACCTGGTGATTCCCCCATCATCTCTCCCCTCCGTATGGAGGGGACAAATATGGGGCCCGGTGTAGGTCCGGCGTATGATCCAGTGATCCCTATCTCCGCCACCACGGCTCTGCCATCGATTGGCGGGATTCTGCTGGAACTCCCAGAGATTATCTATAAAGCGGCCGCCTGGAGAAATCTCTCCGTTCTCCTAGCTCAGGAGAGCTCGCCTCCGGATGATATGTCCGGGGTGTTCTCCCAGGTGCACAGAGTCAGGAGTGACCCGATCTGGCCACACTTCCTGGCCATAAGGAAGTACCAAGAGGGGGCGGCGGCGGACCCTGAGACAATGAAGGCTCCGGTAGGAACATACATTCCCCTCACGAGAGTGGAGGGATTCACGGATGTGGGGTTTCCGACCGTGCCTCCTCTAGAGCCGAACCTCACAGCGTTCTTTGGGGCTAAGCAGGCCAGCACGGTTACCGGACGGCAACCTATGTTGGCTGCCACCAAAGATCGGTTTGTTGCCCGGCAGACCGACCGCATACACCAGTGTGCGTTCCAGGCGTCAGCGGCGGCGAACAACATAGCGTTGCTGTCCAACTCCATGGTGGAAATATCCGAGCAGTCGAAGACCATGTCCTCAGTGGAGGCTGAGGAGATAGGTAAGGCGGCTAGTACTGCACTTACCCTGTGCGCGTCAGTCGCTGTCTCGCAGGCGCGGATTGCGGCGTGGGCGACGCAGGTCCACCGGTACCTCTGGCTACAGCAGGGGGCTATATCGGAAGGTGCAGGAAAGGATTTACTAGAAGCTCCAATCAGTCCGGACGGACTGTTCAGTCCCCAGTTTTACACCATGGTGGAGGCTATGAAGTCTGCGGCAGAACAGGCAGACGATATAAGGCGTCACGCAACAGTCTCAGCAGGGGCATCGCGGGCAGCGGCGAGATCAGCTCCGTCCCATGTCTCCGCTCCTCCGCCACAGAGAAGGGATCTGCAGACGACGAGTCGGAGGGGAACGAAGAACCCCCACTCCTGGTCTGCTCCTCCGATAGAGCCTCCGAGGAAGCAGAACCGAAGATGACTGTAGCGGCAATAACTCCCTATGAGTTAGCTGCTGAGAGGCTAAAAAATGCTCTTTGCTGTGACGCGTTCCATGTAAGAGTCCGTAGTCATTTGTAGTCCATGGTGTTTAATAAAGACGAAAACAAACAATATACAACTCCAGACCTGACGGTCAACAGAAAGTATCGGAGGAAATTCACCCTCTTCCTACATCATATCCTCCCAACCGGCATCCAACAGGTGACTAAATACCAATAAACCACACCCACGTGACCATTGCCGGAAGTGATAAACAATAAGAATTAAACGCGATGCAAACAGAAATACAAGATAATAATACAAATAATAAGTAAGGCAAAAACAAGCATTTTGGCTCCTACATTCCGGCCCCTAATTATTATATAACAATTTATAATAATTATTCAAAACCAATTACAATAAAGCACTGTATATTCTAATGATATGCAGATCATCATGTTTTAAATCCAGTATTCATCTATCAGTATACAAGCAATCAAGTCTGCTGTGTGTAGTATTGTGAGTGCAGGGTGCAAACATAGTCACTGTATGCAGGGGGCAAGGAGCAAGGTGAAAAATGGAAAATGATTCAGACATGGCAAAAATGTCTCTGCCTCATGAAAAAGGCGTACTTGGCTGAGGGGTATGTTCAGAAAGCCACTATTTGTCTTCATCTGAATCCCAAGTACAAGTCCTTTTTTCCTTGTCCTTTTCCAATCTAATGTGATTGGTCCTTCCAATAGTTTGGCAGATTTTAAGACTGGATCCCGGAACCGCTGATTTCCCATGGAAAGTCTCTGGATGTCTCTGCCACCTTCAGGATAGTGCATCTTAAATTGATGTTTCCACAGCATATCCACTTTCATTACAGATGTCCTGCTGGCACCCATCACTGACTCTGAGAGGTTGCAGTCCTCTTCACCGGCCCCAGTAAGGCCACTTGTATGCAAAGAGGCTGGTTATTTTCTGTACATCTTCGTTTCCTTTGTTTCTATGTCGTATTTAATTTGTCCCGCTTTCATGGTTGCAAATGTGCTTTCTACTGGATGAGGTTGTGACTCGAGTGTTATGGTAGATGTGATGATTTCAGTGTCAGCTCTGTCCTTGGCTGTTATTGTTGATGTTTTTAGATTAGCTACACTGTGCTCTGGAATGATTGGTGCAGATGTATATATAACTTGTGGCTGGGGTACAAAAGGATCTGTTTTGATATGAAGGGTTTTCTTTTCCTTAAGTCCGTTTCCAAAATATGACTGCTTGCCATCAGATCCTGTAGTGCAGCTACTCGGAACACTGGATTTCTTTGATGCAGCAAGAACCTTCATTTTAGCCATGGTGGCGGCGATGTCTCCTTCTAGGTCCAGTTTCTTTTGAAGTAGATTTTGTAAAACCATCAGGGCGGCCACTTCCGCCTGAGCTTTTATATAAGCAGATGCAGTTCTTGATAGGCTTACTCTGGATCTTGAGCCATGAAAAGTAAATTTGCTAGTTCTGTTTCCAATATTTGGCGGCACCAAAGTTGTTCTGGAAAACTGTCCGACACCTCAGGAGGGGGAAGCAGGGAACCATCCAAGCTGTGTACAGTAAGGATGGGACGTTGTTGACCTCAACTGATGGAGTGTTAGGGCGTTGGAAGGAACACTTTGAGGAACTCCTGAACCTGACAACTCCGCCTTCTATGTTAGAGGCAGAGCTGGAGTATGACGGGGGATCAACACCAATCTCCCGGGGGGGAGGTCACTGAGGTCGTAAAACAACTCCACAGTGGCAAAGCCCCGGGGATGGATGAGATCCGCCCGGAAATGCTGAAGGCTCTGAGTGTTGAGGGACTGTCATGGTTGACACGTCTCATCAACGTTGCGTGGAAGTCGGAAACGGCACAGAAGGAGTGGCAGACCGGGGTGGTGGTTCCCCTTTTTAAAAAGGGGGATCAGAGGGTGTGCCAATTACAGAGGCATCACACTACTCAGCCTCCCCGGGAAAGTTTACTCTAAGGTACTCGAAAGGAGGGTCAGGCCGATTGTCGAACCTCAGATTGAGGAGGAACAATGCGGATTCCGTCCTGGTCGTGGAACGACGGATCAGCTTTTTACTCTCGCAAGGATCCTGGAGGGGGCCTGGGAGTACGCTTATCCGGTCTACATGCGTTTTGTAGACTTGGAGAAGGCGTATGACCGAGTTCCCAGGGAGTTACTGTGGGAGGTGCTGCGGGAGTATTGGGTGAGGGGGTCTCTACTCAGGGCCATCCAATCTCTGTACTCCCAAAGCGAGAGCTGTGTCCGGGTCCTCAGCAGTAAGTCGGACCCATTTCCGGTGAGGGTTGGCCTCCGCCAGGGCTGCGCTTTGTCAACAATCCTGTTTGTAATATACATGGATCGGATTTCGAGGCGTAGTCATGGGGGAGGGGGTCTGCAGTTCGGTGGACTAAGGATTGCACCACTGCTTTTTGCAGATGATGTGGTTCTAATGGCTTCATCGGTCTGCGACCTTCAGCACTCACTGGATCGGTTCGCAACCGAGTGTGAAGCGGCTGGGATGAGGATCAGCACCTCCAAATCTGAGGCCATGGTTCTCAGCAGGAAACCGATGGACTGTCCACTTCAAGTAGGGAATGAGTCCTTACCCCAAGTGAAGGAGTTCAAGTATCTCGGGGTCTTGTTCTCGAGTGAGGGAACAATGGAGCGTGAGATGGGCCGGAGAATCGGAGCAGCGGGAGCGGTACTGCAGTCGCTTTACCGCACCGTTGTGACGAAAAGGGAGCTGAGCCAGAAGGCAAAGCTCTCTGTCTACCGGGCCATTTTCGTTCCTACCCTCACCTATGGTCATGAAGGATGGGTCATGACCGAAAGAACGAGATCGCGGATACAAGCGGCCGAGATGGGTTTTCTCCGCAGGGTGGCTGGTGTCTCCCTTAGGGATAAGGTGAGAAGTTCGGTCATCAGGGAGGGACTCGGAGTTGAGCCGCTCGGAGTTGAGCCGCTCCTCCTTCGCGTCGAAAGGAGCCAGTTGAGGTGGTTCGGGCACCTAGTTCGGATGCCACCTGGGCGCCTCCCTAGGGAGGTGTTCCAGGCACGTCCAGCTGGGAAGAGACCAAGGGGTAGACCTAGGACCAGGTGGATGGATTATATCTCTTCGCTGGCCTGGGAGCGCCTTGGGATCCCCCAGTCAGAGCTGGTTGATGTCGCCAGGGAAAAGAAAGTTTGGGGCTCTCTGCTGGAACTGCTACCCCCGCGACCCGACCACGGATAAGCGGGAGAAGATGGATGGATGGATGTTTCCAATATTTAACACACTGTCCACGCCATCCTCATTTTCGTTGTTGTCACTCATTTTTGCATGTTCCAATATGCACAACAGTATTCACTAATGTCAATCTTGTCTCTGACGTGGTGCCTGATCAGTGATCACAGCTGTGCACGTTACAAACAATTCCAGAAATCCAAACCTTCGCCGATATCGGCAGAACCAGCACGCACAAAACATGCCAAATAACAGTCCCCAATGGACTAACGGCAGCACTTCCAAACTGTGTTCCAAAATAAAAAATACACAGAATGAACGCAATTGTGCCTACCGCCTCAACTGGCTGTGATGTGCTCCAGTCAATCAGTTTCCTCCTGCGGCCACGGTGAATTGTGGCTTTTCCTTTCCACTTCGCCGAGGGGGAAACTGTCTCAGTGTTCCAACTCTGTGATCCCGAATGTCCTGGCTTCGTCTGCTTAGGATCCGGTCCATTCCGTCGCGTCTTCGATGCGGCGATCCATTTTCTGTTGACTAATTGTAGCGGCAATAACTCCCTATGAGTTAGCTGCTGAGAGGCTAAAAAATGCTCTTTGCTGTGACGCGTTCCATGTAAGAGTCCGTAGTCATTTGTAGTCCATGGTGTTTAATAAAGACGAAAACAAACAATAACTCCTGGGTTGCGTTCCGATAATCCAAAAATCAGCTCCTAAATTCTAACCCTATCTCCTATTCCTTGACCTCTGAGTGAAACGTCACGGGGTTAAGGGATAGTGGATAGGAGAATTCAAAAGGACTTAGGAGAAGAGACTGCGGGGGCCCAGTCCAATAGTCCATTTAGCTTAGGAACCTTCCTAACCGAGTGAAATGACCCGGAAGTCCCTCAGTGGCAGCCATGATAAGTGCCGTTCCAATTCTCCAAATGAAAGGAAAGGAGGTTTCAAACTTCCTTTATAACCTCCTTTAGCTTAGGAACCACTGGACCTCCCTTACCGAAAGGAGAGGAGAAAATGCTGCCCCACAATGCATTGCAGCATTGCATGCATTTGCCGTCACTCAACAGTCGGCCGTTCACGGACACAAACGATAATGGGAGAAATTATATCATGAAAGTTACGGTGCTTATTAAGCATTTTAAAACGTATGTGGTAAATTGCCAAAGTGCTTTGTTCTGAACGTTCATCAGTATTATAATCAAAGAGAGAAATATGAACGTTAGTTTTTACTGAAATGATCAAATAAAGTCAACATCTCACAGTCTTTACTGAGCTGTGTGGGGTTTGTTCAACTTTTAAAAGATGTTTGAATGGTGATATACACAGTGATAGATGTTAAGGACTAACGTTTATAATAAATACATTTGTATTTATTTTAAGATCTTTTCATAGTTCATACAATCATAGTATTGGGATCATTTGTATTAATGTGGACCGGAGGGAGAGGGTGACGAGCATAAGTTTCACTTTCCTTTTTTATTTCAATTCCAACTTTGGTCATGAAGAATATGTTTCTCTGTTGTCCCCGTTCATAAAGCAAAGCAACAGCTTCAGAGCACGGTGCAGAGTCTCTAGATGAGTTTACAGGAGTCCCTCGTTCTTATTAAACATCCATGTTGTAGTCCGCTGTATAGAAAACTGTAGTTTCCATAGTTTCCCCACAGCAGCAGACGCACATTCATGACGTCCGCTGGCGCATCATAAACACGTCGGATAGTGAAAGTGCATTCGGATTCTCTAAAGTACCGCGGTCTCTTCTCCTAAATCCTTTTGAATTCTCCTATCCACTATCCCTTAACCCCGTGACGTTTCACTCAGAGGTCAAGGAATAGGAGATAGGGTTAGAATTTAGGAGCTAATTTTTGGATTATCGGAACGCAACCCTGGATTTTCTGAATCCTTAAAACTTGAAACTATGGAAACTACAGTTTTCTATACAGCGGACTACAACATGGATGTTCAATAAGAACGACGGACTACTGTAAACTCATCTAGAGACTCTGCACCGTGCTCTGAAGCTGTTGCTTTATGCTTTATGAACGTGGACAACAGAGAAACATATTCTTCAGGACCAAAGTTGGAATTGAAATAAAAAAGGAAAGTGAAACTTATGCTCGTCACCCTCTCCCTCCGGTCCACATTAATACAAATGATCCCAATACGTATTATTGTATGAAAAGATCTTAAAATAAATACAAATGTATTTATTATAAACGTTAGTCCTTAACATCTATCACTGTGTATATCACCATTCAAACATCTTTTAAAAGTTGAACAAACCCCTCACAGCTCAGTAAAGACTGTGAAATGTTGACTTTATTTGATCATTTCAGTAAAAACTAACGTTCATATTTCTCTTTTTGATTATAATACTGATGAACGTTCAAAACAAAGCACTTTGGCAACTTACCACATACGTTTTAAAATGCTTAATAATCACCGTAACTTTCATGATATAATTTCTCCGTCATAATCGGTTGTTTCCGTGAACGGCCGACTGTTGAGTGACGGCAAATGCTGCGGCTGCAATACATTGTGGGGCAGCATTTTCTCCTCTCCTTTCGGTTAGGGAGGTCCAGTGGTTCCTAAGCTAAAGGAGGTTATAAAGGAAGTTTGAAACCTCCTTTCCTTTCATTTGGAGAATTTGAACGGCACTTATCATGGCTGCCAGTGAGGGACTTCCGGGTCATTTCACTTGGTTAGGAAGGTTCCTAAGCTAAATGGACTATTGGAATGCAACTCCAGACCTGACGGTGAACAGAAAGTATCGGAGGAAATTCACCCTCTTCCTACATCATATCCTCCCAACCGGCATCCAACAGGTGACTAGATACCAATAAACCACACCCACGTGACCATTGCCGGAAGTGATAAACAATAAGAATTAAACGCGATGCAAACAGAAATACAAGATAATAATACGACTAATAATTAAGGCAAAAACAAGCATTTTGGCTCCTACATTGACTCTTTGGGGGGGTTATGTGGGAAGAGAGAATTATGAATAAATTGAACAAATTCCAACAGTGTGTCTGTAGCAACTGTGTTTCACATATCCCCCACACTAGTCAGGCCGGCTGCCATTAATCTATCGGTTAATAGGCAGCAGGACTTGTTGCTTCTGTTTTTAACTTATCGGTTAACAAACAGAGGGGCTCGCCGTATAAGCCTGCAGTATTTAACCAGTCGGTTAATAGACAGCAGGGCTTGACATTTAAATCGGCTACTTCTATCCTGTCGGGTAGCAAGCAGCGCGGTTTTTCATTTGTCCCAGTTTGCCTACACACAGTCGTAATAAACCTAGCGCGGTTATTACGCATGAGGTGAAAAGCACTGCACACACCTCCGCGAGTTGGAGCGTGAACACGCTTCAGGGTCCTGTTTATGAGCCTTCTCCTAAACAGAGACAGGATGAGAGCCGGTGTGAGGTGCAGTGTGTGGAGACCCCTTCACAGCCCTTTCGGGGGGGGGGGCCTTGGGTTGCTTGCTTCACAGGCAAGGGCGGCAAGGGCTCTGGCATGGCTTGTCACCATGACTACCACAGCACAACAAGAACAGGTACGCCCACTCTCAGAGTGGAGGCGACTATGTTTAATGGACGGATGGATGAGCAGGCTGATCAGCAGAGGGTATTCTCTGCAATTTGTCTTACCCTCATTACCTCTGCCCGCCCTACCACCTGTCCTCTGGACCCTATCCCTTCAAACCTCCTTCAGACTATCGCTCCTGATATTCTACCGTTTCTCACCCATTTCATCAACACTTCTCTAACTTCTGGTCACTTTCCAAACAGTCTCAAGGAGGCAAGAGTAAACCCTCTCCTAAAGAAACCTACTCTCAACCCGCAGGCGTCAGCTAAATGCAATGTAATGTAATGATCATTACCAATATTCTTTTTCATAAACTTCATGAAGTGCCCCCAGATATTTTCAAAAACTGCCAGCTGACAGATCCTTAATATTTGTATTCATATTTGGTTTGTTAGTATTTCACTCTTGTAGATAAAGTTCTGATTGACTTTTTGTAAAGTCATTTGACTTAAAGAGTTAGTCCACTAGTTTATATATGATTATTTGCCTTTTAAATGTAGTGTAGTAGAAGTATAAAGTAACGTCAAATGGAAATACTCAAGTAAAGTTCAAGTACCTCAAAATTACTTAAGCACAGTACTTGGGTAAATGTACTTAGTTACCTCCCCCCTTGGCCAATGCCATTATTTCTTTGATGTCTAATGTCGAGTTAGTCTAACTGGAGGAACCTGCTTTCCCTTCATTCAGAAAATGAATTATTGTTGTTTGCAGTACTACCAGGCTCATATACATACTTTATACAGCAGAATTGCAGAGTCAGGGATCACCGTGCACGTGTTCGGAACCCCCCCCCCCCCCAGTGACCCTCAGCATATCAGCATACACAAACAGCCTTTAAAGCTGCTTTCTAATGCCTTTGTTTTTCTGGTTTATGAGCAGATCCCTTGTTGCTGAACCCAGATGAGCGCCTCTCAACACTTTGTTCTCCTCTTATCTCCCAGCAGGAAGTCAAACAAATGCATCTTGCCCAGCCCCTGCCTGTGTTACAACAATGCCCTGTTTTCAGTCCAAACCGATGCCCCCCCCCCCCCCCCCCCCGCAGACTTTGAAGTCAACATCAGAGGTGTGAAACTTTGACACAGTGCTTCTCTTCTTTTCATCATGATGCTGGTTGTTCCTGCAGTGCTCATTTGAAAGAACGACTGAGTGTTGGTGTAGCTCAAGTCTCTGCTGGGGGGGGGGGGGGTTTCCTAACCCCAGAACTCTTGATCCAATACTTTGATTTAATAGGTTGAATTAGATCTTAATTGAAAAAGTCCTCGAGATACATTTTGAATCGCTGTGAGCTGGAATGAGTTAGAAACAACAAACTTGGAAGAAAACTAAAGATGAGGTTGGATTCCAAAGAAAATCTGAGCACATTCACCAAATGGTAGCTCTGTTATTAACGGCAAAAGACGATATTTAGGAAAGGCTATGTCTCATACTATAAGTCAAATTCATGAAATGAAGTTTTTCACACAAATTCAGCTAAATGTGCTCCACAACAAAGTATAATTAGACCATACATGTCTGCCTATAAATCATGTTTGCCAATTTGTGTAATTAGAAACTGTTAAATAAATATAATCTTTAAAAATGTGACTATAACAACAAAGAGTGTGGTGTACAGCAGGCTGACATGAAAACACATTTATATTATTAATAGGCAAGATAGGTGGGAAAAAATGTCCATCATCAATAATAAAGGTTTCTGCCAAAGGGCATGGCATTGATAATCTAGCTGTCAGATGGATCTACTTCTTCCTTTGCTTGTATGATGTTGAGGACCTGAGGAAATGTAAGATGTATAAGTGCTAATACACACATCCACACAACAGCGTGATCACATCCTCTAAAGGCGGGCACGCCTCTTTTTCTTTAAAAAAATGGCACTCCTGGGTCGCTATATAGCTCACGTGGGAATGAGAATGTGTGTGATTTTATTTAACACATTGCATCTTTCTCTGTACTGTTGCATTAAGGGTGCCTGTAACAGACTTGTAATGGCTTAACTTTGACCGTCTCATTCCCACTTTAATGTCAAGGAGAACGTGTATTGGGTTTTAATTGTTAATCTTTTGTCTTATAAACCCTTGAATATGTTCAAAATGAACATGACAAATTAAGCTGGAAACAAATTAAGGTTTACTTACTTTACTTTTGTTATAAATGAAACACTTCTTGGCAACACTTTAAAAGAAGAGTACAAAACATTAGCTTAAGTAATGCAAGGTGCATTTCTGCTCACCTTTAACTGCACCAATTATTCATACCTTGGCCAAGGCTGCCACATCTCTCTCGATATAACATGTTATGTTTTATATACAGTACATTTTAAAGAATGTGTTCTTTACTGAAAATAATCCCAAAAACATGTTTGGTAGAAAAACAATTCCTGTGCTCCCGGGCTTTAAAACTCTGAAAGGTAACTTTAACAAAGCCTGTAACTGAGAAACACTGAAGTTAATGCCAAGTCTGACTTGTGAAGAATGGTGCCAGCAGTGTAGAGCATTCCTGCACAGACATGCAACTCTAAAACAGATGTTTTTTTAATGGACCTCTGGTATCAGAGACACCTTGACCTTGTCTCATTTATTAGTTTTGCTCTAGTTTTATGTCCCTCTCTGGGCACAGTTTGGATGAATCCCAGTCAGTAGTGCAGGTGAAAAGAGGCCTTTCTAGCTGTAACCCGTTGATGTTTGCCTGCAGAAATTATTTCCTCTACACAGGTGAGAGGAAAGTACCAGTGGATCTGCTGCATCATGACAAAACAATATGTTTTAATTTTTTAAAAAGGGCAATTCAACTGTTGCAAAAACACTGACATGACATTTTTGACTCAAGCGTTACACTTACATACTGCGGTTGCTCAGACCACATCTGACGGATGGCTGTGGTTTCTCTACCAACCTGGACGTGATTAACACCAAAGACTGTTATAAACACACTGTATGTGATTTGTTTAATTACTTTAAGGGTTACCTAATCAAATTAAAGCTGCCTTTAGGCTATCATTTAACCTGTTGAAAAGGGAGTCAGATTATTCTCAATTTTTACATGTAGATACAAAAATTACAAATTAATTTTGGAATGTGTTTATATAAATAATAATTATAATAGTAAACTTTATTTATATAGCACATTTCAAAACAAAGTCACAAAGTTCTTCAAATAAAACAGAGAGCCAAGACTGCAGGGACGCTGCTTAAATAGATCTGAGTGTCAGCAGCACAAAAATACGATTGGCTGAAAAGAAGAAGACATCTGATTGGCTACAGATGGTAACATGCATTTTTTTACGTTGGGGGAGTCTGATAAAACCGACTTACGAATGCTGTTCAAAGGAAGTTCACACACGAAAAGCAGTGTGTGCAGAATCAACAGTTTTTGTTTATGACTGTAACACACAAGAGATACAGTGTGTTTTTAATGAAAATAAACAGATGTGGTCCAATTGCATGAAGAACACTAGGTCCGTTTTCGGGAAGGGTTTAATCGGAACCCTCATAAAGTCAATGTTGGGACTGACGGTTGAACTGCATTAAAGACAACTCCTTTATCTGTTCAGTTAGGCACTGGCTCTGGCACCGCTGATGTTGTTAAAAAACAAAGCCAGCCTAATTTAGCCACAACAAAGTCCAATGGTACCCATTAAATGTAGAGTGCACGTTCTAATTTACTTTTGTTAGACTGCAAGTGTCAAAGAGTAAATAGTTGCTGCTCTTCCAATAAAGCTGTTTTAGTTCTGGAAGGACGACAAACAGCACGCTTTGAAAAATGGTCAGCATTTCTGTCATGTATGTGCTTATAGTAAATGCAGTAACACGTGCAAAACACTGCAGTTCTTTTTAATGATGTAAAATAATAAGGGTAATGGCTTATACTTGGATTAACCTTATTAAAGCACTTATAAGGAAAAACATTTAGGTAATTGGTTACGTCCCTGGTCCCACCCAGTATGTCCGCTCAGAGCCGGGGGGGGTGCTGAAACCTGAGGCTGATTGGACTAATCACTGGTCCTGGACCTGCTAATGCAGAGTAATCCCCAGGTTTACTCAGCTGGCCTGCTGGAAGATAACCTGCCCCTACACAGGGATCCATTACTCCAGCCTTCACCCCCTCACAAATCCCCCATAATAAGACCCAGACTGTTAGCAGGTGGTCTCTGCCACGGGGTGCCAGCTTCTCACCGAGGTAAAATAGATCATTCATTAAAGCTGTGTTTGGATTCCACTGACTGGAAGATGGGTCACAGCTGTGTAAAAAACACAATGCAAGACAGAACAAGGGTCATCCTTTTATTCCTCGAGTGCAGAATACATAATAACAATATGTAGAGGAAGACGTATGAAATATGATGAGGCTGTTGGACAAATACCAGGAAAAGTGAACAATGCTAGATTATTCTATTTTATGTAGTAACATAATTGGGGCAGTCAACGTTAACAAGATTAATCTGGATACTTTAGCGCTTTAACAAAATAATGCAAATGAATCTCCAAAAAATGGCTGAATTTGGTTCCAATAATTAAAAAATCATCCAAACTAAACTGAGATGTTAGTAACCCTCAAATGTATCTTTCCACTGTCATGCATTTCATTATTACAACACCACACATGTTTTTTGGATTAATCATGATTAATTACAGATTATTATTAGGATTAACGTGATTACATATCTTCATTGATTGGCCCCACTAGCTCAAATATATTACAGAAGATGTCTTCTTCTGAAAAGAAGAAAACAATCAGTAGAGACCTGTCTGCTGCATTCGACACGGTGAATCATCAGATCCTCCTTCACACTCTCCAAGGATTTTGAGGCTCTGCACTTTCCCTCCTCACCTCCTACCTCAAAGACCGCACCTACTGTACAGGGTAACTTGGAGAGGGTCCGAGTCCGACCCTTGTCAATTATCTACAGGGGTCCCTCAGGGCTCTGTCCTCGGTCCCCTCCTCTTCTCTCTGTACACAAACTTGGTCGGATCTGTCATTAGCCCGCATGGTTTTTCAGGCTCTCGTCATCTCACGCCAAGACTACTGCAACTCCCTCCTGGCTGGTCTACCTGCATGTGCCATCCGACCTCTGCAGCTCATCCAGAATGCAGCTGCTCGTCTGGTCTTCAACCTTCCTAAATGTTCCCACACCACGCCGCTCCTCCGCTCCCTTCACTGGCTTCCGGTAACTGCTAGAATCCACTTCAAGACACTGGTACTTGCGTACCATGCTGTGAATGGATCTGGCCCTTCCTACATCCAGGACATGGTTAAACCGTACACCCCAGCACGTGCATTTCGCTCTGCATCAGCCAAACGGCTCGCTGCACCCTCGCTGCGAGGGGGACCCAAGTTCCCATCAGCAAAAACACGTGGGTTTGCTATCCTGGCTCCAAGATGGTGGAATGAGCTCCCCATTGACATCAGGACAGCAGAAAGCTTACACACCTTCCGGCACAGACTGAAAACTCATCTCTTTCGACTCCACTTCGAGCAATAGAATAAAATTTTTTTTTAAAGTACTTATATACTAACTAAACACTTATATACTAACAAAGCACTTATATACTAATAAAGGACTGGCTTACCTAAAGCCAGTTGAGTAGCACTTGAAATGTTTTTGCTCTATGAAACCTGATGTACTTATATGATTCTGTTTTCTTCTAGTTTGTATCTTCTTGCACTTATTGTAAGTCGCTTTGGATAAAAGCGTCAGCAATGTAATGTAATGTAGAGCTATAGCACAGACACTAACAGATCCCTCTGGCGAGAACTTTAAGATGTTATCCTTTGCAGACCATATACGTACATGCACACAAATGTATACAGGGTTGAGAGAGTTACTTTGAACTGGAATCTGTTACCATTACTAATTACGTTAACAACATTTTTTTTTTTAATGTATTTAAGTATCACAATATAAAAGTCATGTATTCTGATTACTCTTTGTTACCTCAATATCAAATGCAATGCCAATGAATAGGAATGAAATAAATATCAAAGGTGTTTTCTGCTTGAGGGTTTTATGTGAAGCAACCAAACAGTTTGATCGTAGAAAAGAAGAAAACAGGATACTTTGTATACAAAATGGGTCTAAGAATATTATAGTTCACAAATGCTTTATTCATTTAAAACATTAATTAAAAGCAAACACAGTATTTTTGTTCAATAAATCAGGTGTCCGCCTACTGCTTTTGAAAAAATATACAACAAATAAAATAAAATGATATTTATTTTCAAATGTATTGTAATGATTCAATCCTCCTAGTAATCCCCATTTTGGAAAAATGTACCAGTAACCTGATTACACGTTTTTGTATCCTGATGACATACATGGCTGTTTGTATAACACACTACAGGAAAGGAAGAACCCCAAAGGGCACATCAGGGCCTCTTTGATCAGTTGAACCTGTTGGGGGTGATCTGGTCATGCTGTTAGCAGATATGGCTGAAATGTGTTTGTGTGCTCCATCCTGTGCAGTATATGTAAAATCAGAAAAAAATGAATAAATAACTCCGATCTAACCACTACAAAAGTCTGCCATGTTGACTTAGAGTCTAGTTTAATACTAGTTGAACATTACATTTTTATATTTGTATGTGTTTTTTTTTTAATATGTTTCTAGTTATTGTGCTTTTTATCATGTTTTTAATTATTGTTTTATTATTGTACTCCCATTGTCCATCCATCCATCCATCTTCTCCCGCTTATCCGTGGTCGGGTCGCGGGGGTAGCAGTTCCAGCAGAGAGCCCCAAACTTTCATTTCCCTGGCGACATCAACCAGCTCTGACTGGGGGATCCCAAGGCGCTCCCAGGCCAGCAAAGAGATATAATTCCTCCATCTGGTCCTAGGTCTACCCCTTGGTCTCTTCCCAGCTGGACGTGCCTGGAACACCTCCCTAGGGAGGCGCCCAGGTGGCATCCTAACTAGGTGCCCGAACCACCTCAACTGGCTCCTTTCGACGCGAAGGAGGAGCGGCTCAACTCAGAGTCCCTCCCGGATGACCGAACTTCTCACCTTATCCCTAAGGGAGACACCAGCCACCCTGCGGAGAAAACCCATCTCGGCCGCTTGTATCCGCGATCTCGTTCTTTCGGTCATGACCCATCCTTCATGACCATAGGTGAGGGTAGGAACGAAAATGGCCCGGTAGACAGAGAGCTTTGCCTTCTGGCTCAGCTCCCTTTTCGTCACAACGGTGCGGTAAAGCTCCCGCTGCTCCGATTCTCCGGCCCATCTCACGCTCCATTGTTCCCTCACTCGAGAACAAGACCCCGAGATACTTGAACTCCTTCACTTGGGGTAAGGACTCATTCCCTACTTGGAGTGGACAGTCCATCGGTTTCCTGCTGAGAACCATGGCCTCAGATTTGGAGGTGCTGATCCTCATCCCAGCCGCTTCACACTCGGTTGCGAACCGATCCAGTGAGTGCTGAAGGTCGCAGACCGATGAAACCATCAGAACCACATCATCTGCAAAAAGCAGTGGTGCAATCCTTAGTCCACCGAACTGCAGACCCCCTCCCCCATGACTACGCCTCGAAATCTCGAGATCCATGTATATTACAAACAGGATTGTTGACAAAGCGCAGCCCTGGCGGAGGCCAACCCTCACCGGAAATGGGTCCGACTTACTGCCGAGCACCCGGACACAGCTCTCGCTTTGGGAGTACAGAGATTGGATGGCCCTGACTCCCATTGTGTTATTTAATATTGTAGTTATTGCCTGTACAGCACTTTGGTCAACTGAAGGTTGTTTTAAATGTGCTATATAAATAAATAAAGATTGAGATTAGAGTCCCCCTGTCTCCCCTCCAGTGTCGAGCAACCCGTACACACATCACAAGTTCGGGTTAATCTATCCACTTCTTGTGGCTCCTCCTCACACATTCTTCTTCCCTTCTTCTATTTCATTTACTGTCAAGTTAAACATAACATATTTGTTTTTTTGTCCACTCTCAGTCCAGGTCTTTCCCACTCTGCACACACACACACACACACACACACACACACACACACACACACACACACACACACACACACACACACACACACACACACACACACACACACACACACACACACACACACACACACACACACACACGCACACACACACACACACAACCCAGTGTAATGTCAACACTGTCTCACTTCTCACCTTTCCTTTTACACCCCCTGCTTTCAGAGAGTGTCGAAGAACACTTAAGGTTTGTGTTTGATGGACTGCTACGAGGAAGGGGAAAGGGAAATATTTCAAAGTGGGTCAGAAACGAAGCAACTGTGCCCAAACAAGAACTAATACCAAAGGGATAAGGACGACTTCAAATAAACAGGAGACCCTGATCACACTCTGGAGATGTCAGTGTGATAATCCTTTCAAAGGGGTTGGAATACACTTGGTCACTGACTATATGGTCTTAAAACTGACTAATATAGAAAGGCAGAATGATAATTATCCATTTATTCGGAAAGGGCATTTAATCTGTTTACAATGGATATTATTAATTGTATTGCTACTGTTAAAAAATAAGGGATGTCTGTTTTCAGTTTATAAAATGACCACAACAGAAATCCTCTTCATAAAGGTTTTTTCATCACACCAAAAGGCACCATGCCTCATAACTACTTAAAAAAACTTGATCTGAACTGGAACAACAAAAGATGTGGTCAGCTCAGCGGAGTTAGCAGGGTGTTGCTAAGAAGGAGGGGATGTCAGCCGTACCACCAGCAGGGCAGAGGAGCAGGAATATGCCGGACCGCCAGCTGAGCACCAGCAGCAGGAATAGACCGGACAAATGTTGACCTGTCCACCAACGCAGATACTTGCGTCCGGTAATTCCCAATGCTGGAACTGGCTTGGTGTCAGCTGAAGACCTTGTTGAGGAGTAGAATGGAAGAAGTCAAGATGGAGGCTAGCAAACTGGGTTTTAAAGGGGACCTATTATGCTAAATGCACTTTGTGATGTCTTTAATACATAAATATGTGTCCCCAGTGTGTCAGGGAACTCACAAAGTGTCAGAAAATAAAACCCTCTCTCTTTTCCTCCGTACCTAGATCTCTAAAAACGGGGGTAAAACTGAGCTGATCCAGATTTGTCATCCGATATGACATAAATTACATCATATCGGCCCTATCAGAAACGTTGCTATCAGAAACGATGCGCGACGTGTTATTTGACGTGTGATCAAATAAAACCATAAGTACAAATCAAAACTGGCCAGGAGGGAACAGAAACATAATAATACATAAAATAAAATAGCTTTCAGTGTTGTCCATCACAGCAACAGCAGATGGGCCCCCCCACACAGTGTGTGGGTTACTTTTGTCACCTAGAACCACTTGTGTCTTTAACTCTGTCAAACAACTCTCCACAGAGGCAGGGGCAAGCACATCTGTTATTATGTACGCTGCTTTTGTACGACCACATGACATTTTCTTTACTATCTCAGAGTCTGGAAAAATGGTCGGCGCTAGCTTGTTACCAGTCATTTGACCGGTATGATTGGGAGTGTTGCACTGTATGGTAACACTGGTTATTTCTGCTGCTGTTACCTTGTCTGAGTGGCCATCATTTTTTGGTTTGAGTAGGAATGTCTCCATAGAGTGGGATGTCTCTTTTTGAGCGACACGTTTCTTGTGAGAATCGCATTCTCTGTGTCTTTTGACGTCGTATTAACCGCCATGTGAAATTTAAAAATTACTCTTGCAAAGATTGCAAAAAACTCTGAGAGTCGCCCTGCACTGGCTTCACCTACGGGTAAGTGTCTTCCCAGTCTTTGTTGTATGTGCATCTTCTTTTCTTCTTAGCTGTAGTTTCAGTTTCCTCCATTTTTGGCGTGGCCGCGGGGGGAGGGGGGGGGGGGGGTGTGAGTGAGTTACTCTCATTGGTTAACACTTGACCAGCACCCGCCGTGTGTTACAGTTTGATTGACAGCAAACACACCCCGTGATGATATTCTTCCCTGCTTTCTCAACAGCCATTGGATGAATCTGATTTTAGAAAAGCGTTTTAGCCAATCAAAATGAAATATGCGGGACATCGTCTCAATTTGCGGGACGCACCAAAAGTCGTGAAAATGCTGTGCAGTCCCGCGCAAAGCGGGACATCTGGCCACCCTACAGTAGGGTAGTTTGTGAACTACCTCTCTGAAAGGTCCCAATGTGTTCATTTTGATGGGCTGTCTTCTGAGTGGTTAAACATTGCTAATGGTGTTCCTCAAGGTTCTGTTTTAGGTCCACTTTTATTCTCCATCTACATCAATAGTTTAGGTGAAAATGTCGATGGAGCAACCTTACATTTTTATGCGGATGATACCGTAATGTACTGTGCAGGTCCCTCCATTAAGGCCCTGTCACACTGTCCCGAAATTGACACCCGATGGACACACGATAAAGGAAATGTTCAAATTCGGCTGTGATCGTAGCAACATCGAGGCATTCGTGAGGGCATCTTAAGCCATCGTATGACCGCCGGTGGAGTTTCTCAGGCTCCGGCAGCAACTTCGTGAGCGGCAACTTCGTAAGGCATCGTGAGGGCATCTTGTCAAATCGTGTCATCTTCGTGTTATCATCGGTGCATTCACCCTCACTCTGATCGGGGCGAATGCCCGATGGCACCGATGATAACAAGATGCCCTCACGATGGCCTTACGAAGGGCACAATTGACACACGAATTCAACACGAAAATGAACCTTCGCAAGGTCCTTCGGCAATTTTTTGGCATGCCAAAGATTTTGCCACCGCTCACGAAGTTGCTGCCGGAGCCTGAGAAACTCCACCGGCGGTCATACGATGGCTTAAGATGCCCTCACGAATGGCCCGATGTAGCTACGATCACAGCAGAATTTGAACATTTCCTTTATCGTGTGTCCATCGGGTTGTTTTATTGCACAACAAAATCATGTAAATATATTATGTAAATAACCCAATTTGTGTTCTGTGAAACTAAAAAGGATATAATATATTATTTTGAAGGACAGTTGACAGGAAGTTGTTGTTGTTATGGAAACAACATTACGGAGAAAACGTAATATTTTGTACATATAACGACGGATAAAGTAAAGAACAAAGTCTGAAGATATCAGTACAGTATCATAGTACTGTAACATAATTGTTTTTGGTACTTTTATTGCAGTTGTATGTCTTAAATGTAATGTAAATGTTGCCTTCGTGTGTGGTTCGGGGCCATCTTCGTGCGAAATTCACAATTACATATTCGTGTGTCCATCAGGTGTCAATTTCGGGACAGTGTGACAGGGCCTTTAAGGAGGCTGTTGTTGAATTGCAAGCAGTTTTTAACATTATTCAGACTCAGCTCTCTGAACTAAAGCTTCTTTTAAATGTTGATAAAACCAAGGTAATGTTCTTTTCAAAAGCTAAAAAGACACCAGAGTCTGTTGTAGATATTGTAACTACGCAAGGAATAAAAATTGAAGTGGTTACCTGTTACAAATACCTTGGTATCTGGCTTGATGTTTGTCTCACTTGTAAAGGTCATGTCAATAACCTGCTTAAAAAGGCTGAGGGTTAGGCTAGGTTTCTTCTACAGGAACAAGTCCTGTTTCTCGCTTGAGGCCAGGAAAAGGCTAGTCACTGTGACCTTTTTACCTGTGCTGGACTATGGTGATTTGATGTATATGAATGCACCTGCCAATTGCCTGGTCAAGTTAGATGCTGCGTATCACAGTGCACTGAGATTTGTGACAAACTGTAAAGCATTAACCCATCACTGTACCCTGTATGCAAGGGCTGGTTTGCTTTCACTAACTGTACGGAGGCTCAGTCACTGGTACATTTTTATATACAAAGCCATGTTAGGGAAACTTCCATCTTATATCTGCTCCCTGATCTCACGGCGAATTGTAAGTGGCTACTGCCTGAGATCGAATGCTGTAGTTTTATTAAATGTGCCAACTGCTAGCACTGTCTTAGGGAAGACAGCTTTTAGATGCGCAGCTCCTCTGTCTTGGAATAGTCTGCAATTGAAATGGAAACTGAGCAATCTGGTGCCACTAAATGTTTTTAAAGCTCGGTTGGATGCTACTCAATCGGAAGCTGTTGGTACCTGCTCATGTGGATAGTTATTGTAAATTGTAATCCCTGTAATGATGCTGTAAGATGTCCTTTTTGTTGTTCTGTTTATGTTTTTATGTTTCATGTGGAACCTACTTGAGCAGGTCTCCCTTGAAAAAGAGATCAATGATCTCAATGGGATACACCTGGGTAAATAAAGGTTTGAAATGAAATGAAGAAATAATCCTTGATGTGGTTTAGAACATGATGGCGTTTAATCACGGCAGAATTTAACTGTAGCTGCTGGGTCATTCTGAGCAGGCATTAGCTCCCCCTCCTCTTTTTTTTCATGTTAAGGAACCAAAATCTGTGTTTTTCTAACAGGGCTGAAATAGAGGGATATGAGGGATATTTAAAATGCATGATCTGTTTGGTATTTTGAGCAAAACACATCATATACATTTTTATATATTTGTATATATCTGAGACCATAATATTATGCCTAAAAATAGCCTAATAGGAAACCTTTAAAACATTTAGCATGTGTCTCTTTCGAGGAAGACTGGGAGACTGGCTTAAGCTTCAAGGACCTCCAAAGACCAGGTGGGTTCCCAGGACTTGGTATGGGACTGGAGCTGGGTGAAGAGAGGTGGGCTGCAGAGTAAAGGTTCCCAAGCCTGACTGACTGAGAGGCGGGCTGGGGTTGAAAACGATTGCTAGCAGGCAGGTGGCTAGCAGGGTCCAAGCTAGCAGACTGAAAGATAAGCTGTCTATCAGTAGTTTTACCAAAGTCACTTAGACACACAGCAAAGGGATCCTCAGACAGGGCTGATAAGAGACTCCGACCTCCTTACAAGACACTCTCTTTAACTCTCCAGAACATGGTCAAACGTGTATACAAGTACAGATTAGAATCCATCTGATTGGTCTATTTTTGGGCTGTTTGTACTGTCATGGATTTAGCAGGCAGTTGGACCCTAATGCAGAAATAATAATCTAGTGAACATTGGCAGACTGACAACAGCAGGTAACTTTGATGATCTGATGAACTGATAGAGAACAATGGTATGGTAAACAGGTACCTAACTAATCACATTAACAAGACACAGCTGGAGAGGGTAGGCAAAACCACAAGGGCAGCTGGGTATAGAGAGGTACAGGGATGACGTATTTACTCGGAAGTAAACTGCGAATGGGTTCCCTCTACAAAAAAGCAATGGGATTTCTCTATAGGATTTTGGAAAATAGCTCGAAATAAGGTCTGTGGAAAACGAACCTGTTTGTTAAATGCACGTTTTGTTCAGCCGGATAATATCCACTTGTCTACCCTACTTTTATAATTTTCGTATCATTAATATAATCGCCAGAACGTTATGCTATAAACGAACTACTGTACAGCAGGGTCGCACGATCTTCAACGTCACGCCAATTTAAGATCGATATTCAAAAATACAGATTCAAAATTGTACAAGTTGAAGTGTTTGTTTTCACAGTTGGCAAGAGCACAGGTACTTGCTTTCAAGCAGAACAGGGGCAAACAAACTTAGCGGGAGTGTTTACGTGTTCGGCGTAATGACGTACAATGTCCTCCACAACTTCTATAATAATAATAATACCCACAGGAGCAAATTAGGGTGAAGTGTCTTGCCCAGAGCCGTATAATAGAAGAGTTACGACAACGGAAGTCCAAAAACGGTTATCGTCACGTGGTTCATGTAGACGAGGATCGTTCCCCGGAAGTTCATGGCGGGCAATGTGAATGCACTGATAACAGGAGATGGAACTACGATTTTTGGTAATTATTAGTGAATAAAGGTTTTGATTTGCAATATTTATACAACAAATTGATATGTGTATGTATTTACATCAATATGTTTTAAAAAATAAAATATAATTTGCTAATATTAAGTGATAATATTAGGATTAGTGTGAACAACTAGTTTACATGGTAGGCTAACAGTGCCTTGGTTAAAGAGCCTGTTGCTGTTTATTTATAGCTTTGAATTCTTTAAAACCAATATTATCTTCTTAAACTTGTATGGTAGTCAGGAGCATCACTTTCTAATGTTTATTGATATATTTAGAGAGAGGGGATCTAAAGTAATGCTTTAAAATTCAGATTAGATTAATGTCTACCATTTTCTTAAATTCATGGTAGTTTCAGTAATCCCATGGTAATTGAGGACACAAGTTATCTAAATGACTAATGTCATCTTTATGGCTTTCAGAAAGGACAGGAGACAGACAGGTGACTATCAAAGGACTAGCAGCAGCAGCATGATGATGATGTTAAATGTGTTGTTTTAGGAACATCCATTGCAAATACATGGAATTCAATAAACATTGAATAGCATATCATGCAGTTTGTCTGTGCCTTTTCCTCCGTGTTGTCCTGGTTTGCTGTGCTGCCTCCCAGTCGCCACCATGGTTTGCTGTGCTGCCTGGGGATGCTCAAATCGCTCCGAGAAAGGAGTACGAATGTACGGCTTCCCCACTGACACAGAGCGGAGGAAAAAATGGCTGGCTCAAGTCAGCAGGAGCAATTTCACGACCAACAGCAAAAAAATATGTGAGGTAATTATATACAAACACTGCATTTGCACTTTTTCACAAAACGAAAACCACACCATTGGGAAAGCTTAATGTTTTGTTTAATACAAAAAAACAGGGAAAGGCTTGAAAAACACAGAGTTGAGACTCAGGGTGCAGGGTGAGGGTCTCAGTGCAGGTATTCAGGCTCCATTGAATCCCCCTCTGGTTCTTGTGCTGAAAGAGGGATAAACAGACAGGAGAAAGGGTTATACACACACCTATATAGCACACCTATTGGATGGGAAATTGCCTTGGGGAGATAAGGTGTGGTCTTTGTTCCCAACTGAAGTTATGGAACTTTATTATTTGTGAATTTAATAAAGTATGACAAATGGCATCAGTAACAGATGTGATATGAATTTCTATAAAGTTGTCTCACATTCTTGGTCATATTTTATATACAGTATGTAATGAGTATAACATGTCCAGTAAGTATAAAGTGTTTCCTAATACTGTGTATTCAACCACTATGGAATATGTATGTGGGCAGACAAGATTCAGACACAGTTGTTCTGTGTGTGAAGTAACCTCAAGTCACTCCGCAGGCACATTTTGATGCAGACCAGTTTGTCAAGACAAAAAGGGCAAGACTAGGCTGAGAGCAGAGGCTATACCCACCATCTTCGTGCATCGCCCTGTGGTCAAAAAGAGAAGGGCCCCTGCACCACGATTCACCCCGGGACCTGTATCTACAAAGCCCATAGCTCATGATCACAGCTATAGTGTGAAAGGTGACACAGGTATAATAAGTATGAACTCTTAGTAACAAAAGTAATATTTCTTATTTTTAAGTGGTATAATATTTTAAATGTTCGAACATTTACAGTGCCATGTCTTCTACTTACATTAGTCTCAAAGATTGAGGGAAGAAGGGATGAGGAGACTGAGAGAAAGGAAAGTGAGGGTGAAGAAAGAGAGGACATGGCTAGTGAGGAGAGACAGGGAGGGCGGACACCACCCACTCAGCCAGCAGCCAGTCAGCATACGAGGGAACCAGCAGCCAGTCAGCATACGAGGGAACCAGCAGCCAGTCAGCATACGAGGGAACCAGCAGCCAGTCAGCATACGAGGGAACCAGCAGCTATTCAAACAGATCTATTACAACAATTAAAGAGAAAATTAAAGAGCCAAGAAGGAATCACCAAAAGAGCAAAGGCTGCACTAAGAAAAATCAGGAAGGAAAATGCAGCTCTCAAGAAAACAATGAAAATTAGGGACAAGAAATATAAGAAAACGTTTTCAAAAGACCAACTGAAGGCATTAGGCAGACTCACCACAAAGGGGATGAAATGGAGCAATGAGACAATTAAGAAGGCTTTAAAAATTCGCTTTGCGAGCGGACCAACGGGTTACAAAACTCTGCAGGAATTGAAGATTCCCCTTCCAGGAATAAGGACACTGCAAAGAAGGATGCAATGTGTTAAGTTTGAGCCTGGTGTGTTGACAGAGGTCTTTGATTTCCTAAAATTGAAGGCAGATAAATTGACAGACCTTGAAAGGGAGTGTGTGTTGACCTTGGATGAAATGGCAATCACACCAAGTGTGGAGTTAGACATGATTACAGGCAAACTGTACGGTGATGTGACTTTACCAGGTCACACAGGGGTGGCAACACATGCTTGTGTGTTTATGTTGGCTGGAAACACAACACGGTGGAAGCAAGTAGTGGCATATCATTACACTGGCAATTCTACCAATGGAGCAGAGTACAGGCCAATCATTATTGAGATAATACAGAGGGCAGCATCCATAGGGCTACATGTGCTTGATGTCACCACCGACATGGGTAGCCCTAACCGAGCCATGTGGAAATCCTTTGGGGTGGACCAAAATAAAACATCGGTGCCACATCCAGCAAAACCAGACAGGCAGCTCTATTTCATGCCCGATGTCCCACATCTGGTAAAATATTTAAAAAGTGCCCTTGTCCGTGGGCAGGTCTTCATAATTCCTGAGGATGTTGTTAACAGAGAGAACCTCCCCTCTAACGAGTTTTCTGTGGTCCCCATTAAGGACTTATTGACCTTTCAGGAAGGGATGGCCTTAAAAATAGCTCCCCATCTTTCAGCTGCAGCCATCGAGCCAAGTCACTTTGAAAGGTGAAGGTTGGTCTTGCTCTAAATGTGTTCAGTAAGGCTACAAGTGCTGGGCTGAAATACATGGTGCAGCAAGAAAACCACCCTCTGTCATACCTGACGACAGCGTGGTTCCTGGAGCAGGTTGATCGTTGGTTTGATCTGATGTCATCTCGCCATCCAATTACAGCCCTGAGCAGGCTCAAGATGGAGGAGTACCAAAAGGCCATCACCTTCCTCCAGAACATCGTCCATCTGTTTCGTGGGATAAAGATAGGTCAAAAGGGAGGTTGGAAGCCTGTTCAAACAGGGGTGATAATGGCAACAACATCAATTTTGGCCATACAAGAGGAGATGCTTACACAAGGACACAGGTTTGTGTTAACGTCAAGGTTCACACAAGACTGCCTTGAAAATACATTCAGCTGTGTGAGGTCTAAAAATCCTGTCCCAACTCCAGTGGAATTCCATCATGCACTGAGAATCATATCTGTGGGGCAGTTCCTCACCACCATCAGCTCTGGGAGCTACCAGGAAGACCACAGTAGCTTTTTGGCAGACTTCCTGGACACAGGGGAGCCAAAAATCACTCCATCAGTCAGAGTGGAACAGCTGATGGCGGTGAACAGAGCAGCAGCACCTGACCTCACAAAAACTGAGAAATGTATTCTCTTCCATCTTGCAGGCTACATCGTCCACAAAATCATCAAGTTTGCCAGCATCTGTGAAAAATGCAAAATTGCAACAGAGCACCATGGTGAGAGTCCTTCTGGTGACAACAGCTTGTTAGTGGACTTGAAAGACTTCAAGGCAGGTGCTCTTTGTCGTCCCTCCCAAGAAGCCTTTGACTTCATTCACCAAATTGAGGAACTATTTAGGACCAAGACTGGTTCCTCCCTCATGCAGCTCCCCAACGCAGTGGGTGTCTTGGAGAAAGAAGCTCAGGCCCTCTCCAGCAGGCTTCCGTCATGCTGTGGAGTACAACAAAAACTCGTAAAAAGATTTATACGGCTGAGGCTGAGAATTGAGGCAAAACAAATCAGAAATGACAGAAAAAAAATAAAATTAAAAGATGGCCATTTTGGAAGAAAGAGCCAATCCAAAAAGGTGAAAAGGAACAACAGCAGCCAAGCTACCACATCCAGCAACCCCCAAACAGATCCACAGCTGCAATCATTTCCATTAGCCGTTGCAATGGAAATATTTGGACTAAACATTGCTCTTCCACCTGCCAGCACTCCGCTAACATCACTGCCCCTCCACCCGTAACATCACTGCCCCTCCACCTGCCAACATCACTGCCCTCCACCTGCCAGCACCCAGCCAGAGGAGAGCAAACAACAAAAACAAGCAAGGTGTCCCGTCATGTACCTGGAAGTTTGGGTTGGCAAAATGGAGTAAGAGAGGGACTTGAAAAACCTTGGTGGCTCTCTACTCCTGTTGTTACAGTTGTCTTGGTTACAGCTCTCACGTGTTTTTTTGTTGCCATTTCCACATCTTTAGAAAATATGAAATAAAAAATTGAAGTGAAATCAACCTCTTCTCTGGAGAACAAACTTTGATTTCTCTGTCTTGTGAGTTTGCAGTCTTGCTCCTCCACCTGTAACATCACTGCCCCTCCACCTGCCATACAGTAGGTTACTAACAAGATTACTTATATAATACAGTGATAGAATACATGTTTAGTATGCTTACTTATATAAAACAGTAGTATTAAACTTACCTTGTGTTTTCACACTCACTTAAGTCCCTCTCCCTTTGCCATCAATCCAAAATCAGCTGAGCTGCAACATTATACAGGCAGGTAATAATCAACATAATCACAAGGACACAATATGGCTCTGCTAAAAACACTCACTCTTACACGCACCAAAGTTATATTTATCTAATATTTAACTCCCTCCACCCCCGCATACAATCCCGTTTAGAAGCCCCTCTTCTCTAATTCAACAACGTTGGACCAAATGACATTAAGAGAACGGCATTTACAATTAAAAGGTTGTTCAACGTCTGTTGCTAACTTGCTTCGGTATCCTAGCTTGATCTGTTATCTGTAAACGTTCCCTAAATCTACTGATTTAGGGATAATCCACTGACATCCTTTAATACACATGTTAATTTGAATCAGATGTACTGATAATATCCGCAATATAAATCTTTAAACTTCTTCTTACCTTTAAAAGTCCGTCACGAACGGTTATTACGAACTGGCTTCCGGTAACTGCTAGAATCCACTTCAAGACACTGGTACTTGCTTACCATGCTGCGAATGGATCTGGCCCTTCCTACATCCAGGACATGGTTAAACCGTACACCCCAGCGCGTGCACTACGCTCTGCATCAGCCAAACGACTCGTTGCGCCCTCGCTGCGAGGGGGACCCAAGTTCCCATCGGCGAAAACACGTGGGTTTGCTGTCCTGGCTCCAAGATGGTGGAATGAGCTCCCCATTGACATCAGGACGGCAGATAGCTTGCACATCTTCCGGCGCAAACTGAAAACTCATCTCTTTCGACTCCACTTCGAGCGTTAGAACTATTAACGAAGCACTTTTATACTAATAAAGGACTGGCTTACCTAAAGCCAGTTGAGTAGCACTTGAAATGTTTGGCTCTATGAAACCTGATGTACTTATATGATTCTGTTTTCTTCAAGGTTGTGTCTTCCTGGTCGAATGTACTTATTGTAAGTCGCTTTGGATAAAAGCGTCAGCTAAATGCAATGTAATGTAATGTTATTATGCTGCAACTCTACCGCTCTGCTAGCCTTGGCGCTAACTTCCGGGGAACGAATGAGAGGCTCCACGATCCGCCATTGCTGTAAAAAAGTGGTCCATTGGAGTGAACGGAGATGTCATAACTCTTCTATTATACGGCTCTGGTCTTGCCCAAGGACACAACGGCCTGACGCAGTGGGGCGGGAGCAGGTTTCGAACTGGAGTTCCCCAACGCCCCCTTGATCTGATGATCAAACGCACAGACCACTGCGCCACCGTACTTCTGTAGTCCTATTCAGCCACTTGTTAACAACCGTCGTTTTTCAGACGCGTGAAATCACCAGCGGGGTCACTGCTGATGTATTTAATGTCGTAGAACAGAACGTGATCCGTCACTTAAATTTGTGTCAACCACAGACCTTTTTTTCAGCTATTTTCCAAAATCCTATGGAGAAATCCCGTTGACTCTGAGACAAGGGAACCGGAAGTAAAATGCTAACTCACTTCCGGGTTTTAGGACTCGTCATTGCACTCTATAGACACAACTGGATAGAATCAGGGCGTTGCAAACTAATACAAAAAGGCGGGGCATACAAAGACAGGAAGTCAAACCAGACATGACACTATAAGAGTGATTTAATAAATTAAACAGGAGAAGGAAAAAGCATAAGCATAGATCATAACACAGGCAGTTTGCTTATGTCTGGATCATTATTCATGGCTCTACCTGTTGCTTTAGTCCGTTATTTTTGATTTAATTTATGGCATCCGGAAGCTTTGTGACATCCCCTTGGATCCTTCATTTTCAAATATGTTCACATATACAGTACATTGTATACTGTACATGGTTTGTCCATGTTGAAATTGTATTGCGTTGTTTATTCTGGAACAAGATGTCTTTCACGTTCTTGGAAAGGGATCATCCTGAGTTTTTTTTTTCTCCCCATTAATCGATAATATATTGATCCATATGTCTACCCTACTTACTTATACCCAACAGCTGGCTAAAACCACCTAATGTTGTACAGATGCAGCCATCATAGATTTAGCCCTGGTCAACAATCATGGGTCCATCTAGAAAGTAGATCCTGTGATGACGCAGTGAATGCTGGGTCGTAACGAGAAACCATCCAGCAGATTGGGCAGTGTTTACATAAGCTGGAGCGGTTTAGACCTCTTTAATCAGTGAATCTTATCTTATTTCATGAGAGGGTTTGCTTCCCCGACACAGTATACTTCTAAATTATTATCCTCATGATTGTATTATGATTATCACTTGATGATATAATGCTGACACTTGTAAGACCTTGATAAAGATTTCCTTTTTTTTTTGCATAAAGTGGCTAAATGGTGATACTATACCTTCCATCCGTGACCATCCTCAATAACAGCCTGTTTAAATAAGTCTTCACTCTAAAACACACACAGACACACACACCTTGACTCAAATGTAAGCCCCCTTTTCGAGACTCAAAGACATTCTGCCACCAACAGCTAACTTGAATGTGTAGTGAATGATTTATTATTAATAAAACCAATATTTTAATGGACTGAAGCCAGTGGAAGAACAAACCCCTTTTATTAAGACTGCCACTTAGTCACTTTAAGATGATTTGTGTTTATGAATTGTATGTTAAACTGTGTATGGTGAGTGTTATTCTATCTTATTTGCCAGTGCCAAATACTGTACACATTTCCATTGTATGTAAATGTAATGGACAATAGAATATTCTGAATGTGAATTCTGTTCATAAGTTTTGATTTAATGAAATTCGAAAGAACCGCATGAAAATGAAAGCAAGATTTACTAGGTTTATTACGTTTCCTCCATCTCAAAAACTCTTAATGTTTGAGTCTATGGATTTCCTCCCATGGTGAGAATCCATAGCAAATGTGTGTTGGAGCAGGAGAAGACAGCTGTTAGCGATTGGAGCAGACAAGAAATAGGCAGGATATTTGCCAAGTGGTAGCAAATGTACAGTGAAGGTTTCACTTTTATGAACAAATATATCTCCCACAACGCCTGCTCAAAAAATAGCATGCAGTGATCAGTAACCAGGATACTGGTATTTATCCTGTCAGCTGTTGTAATTGGTGGTAGTTTAGGACATATTTGAGGCAATAGACTGTGATACTTCTACATAAATTGGACAATGTGATGTGTGAGTTAAACATGCTGCACATTGAACCATGCTGTTACAGTACGGTTGCCAGGAGCGGCCGAAAAAAAGGGTAAATTCAGTCTGGCAGCATTTATCTGACATGTTGTTGTAATGTGAGCATATCTAAAGCTCAACAAAAAGCCTAACGTGTGAAAGCACAATAGTCCATTTAAAACAAATGCAGGGGTGACTGTAAAAGTGTAAATCTCAGCCTTTTTAATTGCTGTGCTACAAATCAAACCATACAATTGGTTATACTTGAATAAACACTATCATTTATGATTAATCCAATCTTGAGGTGACAACACAGTTCCTTTAAATGCCCATATAAGTTATTTTGAAAACGTATATAAGAAGTTGTTTAAAGCATTTATGTAAGGGAACTGCAATGGTCCACATACGTTTATGTATGACAGCTAGAACAATTTAAATTCAATTCCATCTGATGGTGTAAATTGCCTTTTGTAAGAAAGACTATTTTGTAATTGTGGGTATATTTTTGTGTTTCCTTATTTTCCAACAGCAATGGATATTCTTAAACTCTTTTAATGCAAGTTTAATCAAAGGCTTACACAATTCAATATATTTTGTTTTAGATATGCACCCACCTAAAGCACCAAAAGTAGGAGGGTCCTACTTCCAACCCCAACCCTAACCTGAACCACCCTTCGGCCACAGTAGCAAGCTAGCTGCAGCCGCATGCGCACCTCTACCAAAAAAAGAGCACGTTGCATATGAACTCAGGGCCGGCCCGTAGCGCTGGCGTTATAGATGTTCGCCTAGGGCGCCAGATCTGTGGAGGCGCTGCGCTGGCAGCTCTGGGAGGGAAAAAAACATTTTTGACCGTTGGGGCTCATCCTAATTTTCTGCCTTAGTATAACAATATTCATAATTAAGTAAATGTAACACCCTTTTCATCCCGGTTACACTTTTAATTTGCCCTGTACGATGGGCGCTGTAAGTGATGAAAATGGGGGATGTTGGCTTATCTGGCGCCCGCAGCTCACAGCCAAAGTGCGAGTGAGGGAGGGTGCACCGGTTCCGGCGCTGTTGTTATTAGCATCTGGTGCTAGCTGCTCTAACGGATATAAGAAGAAGATGTTTCTACAATGATGTGGAGGGAGAGTCCTCTCCAGTCAGACTGAGAGGCTGATAACTACAGCTCAGTGAGGTAAAAGACTCCAAGTGTTTAGATAGTTCACTTTAGTCTAAGTTATCTCAGTGGGTCTCAAACGTTTTGATCACAATTTATGTAAACACATATTTTCAAGGCACTCCTTTATAATTATTGAGATAGACAGGTTTGAAATCATTCCAATGTAAACTATAGGACACTAAACCAAAAATATCCTTTAAAACTGGAAAGATTAAAAAAAATGCATAAATAAATAAATGTTAAGGTAAAATAAGATATGAATGAACAACAAAAATAAAATAAGTTACATTAATTTGTTATTGGCTATGGTAGGTTATTGGTTATGTTCACATACTTATTTGATTACATCCACTTGTCTAAGATGACAACAGAGACTTTCGACCCAAACCCAGCTGTTGACTTGTGGATGCAAGCAGCTAATCACAGACTCAACCAGAGAGAAAGTAGTAGGCCTACATCATCAGCTACCATGTCTGACAGAGAGGAAGACAGTGAGGAGAACAGTCAGGAGGGTAGTGATGACAGCTTGTAGGATTACTGGTCGTGCTAATGTTGTCTTGTGTTCACCTCTGCATGTGTGTTCTGTGTTCACCTCTGCATGTGTGTTCTGTGTTCACCCCTGCATGTGTGTTCTGTGTTCACCTCTGCATGTGTGTTCAATGCCGTGTGTCTGGCAAATAAAGTCAAGACCCCCTCAAAAGTTACGGTTTATTTCATTTTAAGGATGAGCACCAAGCAACATCTCCAGGTGCTCCTTTGAGAACCAGGGCAAAAAAGTTATGTGCACCCCTGTCTATAGGCATATTTTAACAGTCATGAGAGAGTGGAATAGAATGCCAAAGTTTGTGATCTCGAAAGCCATCTCTGTGATCGAGGTATGAAAACATTCTTTATGTTCCTAAGTGTTGCCTTTCAGCCTTGAGCTGGATAGACGCAAACATTGATACTAACCTGTCTGTCAAGGAGGCATGAGTGTTAGTTTTATGGTGTTCATGTGTGAGTTTTCGATTCACAGCTTTAATTTGATCCAAACATTAACACACACATGTCAAGTATTTTTAATTAGGAAGTAAAGACGGATCTGAAACCAACATCCACAGCCAGTGATGTAACATCAGCGTACATTTTTCTTGCAATTCTTGTATCTGACACATGTATCGAGTTGATACATGACATCACCTGGTCTTTCAACTTTTCAAAACCTCTTCATCAGTGACACACATGCATTCTATTATAGTCTCAGAGATGTTATAGTTGTCTACTGACTGGTAGAGTATTGTTGACTGTAATAGTCACTTGTAGTTTGCTGTTAGTTAGGATTTGTTTTGCTTAACATCCCTACAGAAAATTATATTAAACACTTGGATGCTTTTTTTTTTTTTAAATGACTCAGCAGTTTAAATTCTTTACAACAGAGATGCACTTATTGCAGAGCAAACACACTGGCTTGCCCTCAGTGATTTCAATATTCACATATCTCTCAGTCCTGATGCTATTTTTGGCATCCTCATCAGGGTTGACGGCCACATTGAGCCATCTGTTATCCAAATTCAACACCGGACGCTTGCTAGCCAGCTAAATGTGCCGTTACTTCTACAAGCGCATGTAAGGTGGGCTGTCGTCAATTATGCATGTTGGGATTGGCTGATGACTGACAGCTCAGGACACCCTGCCAATAGAGTGGCGAAGTCACGACCATCGACTTCCGGTCCATGGGACCTTATTTCGGAAAAATTATGTAGGCTGAAGTCTTTGCGGTGTGTTCCAGTGCGAAATATGGCCAAGACGCAGGAGATGTGAGGCGACGTTCCGTCGGGACGTGTTCTTTGTTGTTCTTTGGTGTCAGTTTGGTGTGTAAGAGGCTTAAGAGTTGAAAAGGCCTGGTCTATGGTTTAAGGACAACTTAAATAGTAAACTAGCAATTATATTGGTTAATTTTTTAATAAATAACAGCCCTATGAGTCAAAGGGGATTGAACCACAACACATTTTGTTGAGTCTGGTTATAGTATAAACAAGGGGTTGGCCCCTCACTGGCTTCCCGCCTACCAACATTTCAATTGGGTGAACAGATGCCAACATATTTCAATTGTTTTGACATGTTAGTATGGATGGCAGACCTTGAAAAAAATGTAAAACGGAATGTGAATTGAATCCCTTTTGTCATTGGGATATCACATTTTGCATCAATGCTGTAGACATGTTACAACCTTTTAAGGAAACTCTACCATATACAACATGATCCAGATGGGGCTGCTCCTAACTCGCAATTCCTATTCTTATGTTTTTTTGTCGTGTGAGCATGCATTGTGTAGCAAATTAAGACATGGCAGATGTTGACAGGAAGAGAAACGCCAGACCTGCTCTGGCAACAATTTTGTCAGACTTTGTAAAGATGAAGAAGTAGAGCATTTAAAGTCCAAAGTTCCATTTGACTTTATTGGCTGCATACCAGCTAAACAGGAATGATTTTCTGATTAAAATAGTTCAGGGGCCAATAAATAAGTACCTCCTCTCACACTGATACTGTACAAGGTCAAGTACAGTATCAGCAACATACAGGACCAGGGATGAGCTGACAAGTGTCCTATAGAAATGTCTTTATAACATTTGCGTTTACCAAAGTAAACCAAGTTTACCAGCCAAGTGTCAGTTGATGCTAGAGGCCATGAGGTTGGCAGAGTTCATTCATGGCCGAAGAAACGTTGTATTTATGCAGTTCTGTCTTGCTGTGCTTGTTCAGGATGGAGACAATGGTTAGGGGAAATTGGATTTTAATTGCCAAATACCATTAATGTGTCTTTGGTATCGACCCTCTGCACCAAAGTCCTTCAGCTTGCAGAGTTCATGTATCGTCACAGAAATGCTGTATTAGCATCTTGACAGAAATGCTGAATCAGCATGTAGTTCAGCTTTTTTTAGCTTTTGCAGGATGGAGACAATGGAAAAGACATGTTTTACCATCATCCAATAACGTCTCTGTGCTATTGACCCTTCTTGTCGGGCTGCAGCTAAGAACTTCAGCTGGCTGCAGAGTTCATTTATCGTCACAGAAATGCTGTATTTCAGTTTCTCTGTGCTTGTGCAGGATGGAGACGATGGATTTCCATCAAGTTTCCATGTTATCGTCCATTCTTGTTCTAACTCCAATACTCTCAGTACTCCCTGGCCTCTTTAAGCTCTGTTTGGAATACCTGTTCAGTGGGGTTCTCTAAACAGCTCAGCCCATTGTTAGGCGGCCTCACTGAGTGAAACAGACTCCAGTCTCCCTTGCACAGGATCCAGGGTAGAACATCCACCTTATAATGAAGTTCTGGTGAGAACTCAGTACTGATCAGATTGGGTGCTCCTGCTCCTTTCCCTCGTGTTATCAGTTTCAATTGATCGTCGTAGCAACAGTGCTGAGCGGCCAGCGTGGTGCTATCGTACGACAGCATGGAGCGGAGGCAGAATCTGGCGGAGGGTTTGTAGATGTCCAGGCGCTCTTTGGGTCCGCTGGCGTCCCTCCAGCGATAGGTCTTACGGAGTGGGCCGTCCTGGATGTTGACGGCGCTGTAGACGGCCTCTGAGGGGAAGGAGCACGGGCAGCTGGGCAGCTCTGTCAGCATCTGGTGCAGGTACATCTCCAGGAAGTCGTTCTTACAGCTGAGCCACTTCTCACAGCTGTCCACGTCTAGGTATGGGGATTGGAAGAAGTTTGATTGAATTAGTCTTTACATTCTTATAATTATTGGAATACAATAACCAGTCAGATATAGAACGATAGCAGGTAATTGCAACTGGAACCCAACAAGGAAATGGCAAAAACAAGGAAAGTAATACACCATTTCCCTGCAGTAACTTTCCAAGAAATAATTTCAGGAACTGTACAAACAAATGTGGGGCTTTCTGGTTTATTTTGCTATTAACCTGAATTAGCTTAACAACAGGAATGCGCAAACTTCCATTTTTCTTTTAAGAGATCCTTGCTTGAAACACCAACGTTCATGGATAGTTAAGAGAACATCAAGGAAATCCCTTTGAAGGAAACCTTGGAGAACATTTACATGCACAACAACCTATCTATCACACTACATAGGGATAACCCTAAAAAGTGTAAAAACGTTTTTGTTCATTGTTATATTAAAAGCTTCTCTCTATATTTGCTTCCTATGGTGGATGTGGGTTAAGAAGGAAAATGTCAGACACTGGATTGTGTTCTCCTTTCCTGCTCTATCTCTTGTTATGTTTGCAGAGTGAAGAGAACTATCGTGTACTCTGGCCGCTGCCTGCAGCAGGAGAGCAATAAAATGGAAACTAAAAGCAATTCAAACGTTTCTGGGAGGCAGGGTTGCGGTTTCATTGTTTCTCTGACATACTCAGCAGTGCAGCTCTCAACATGGGAGGTTTCTAAATATCAAAATCAGAGGTTTTTCCCCACCACTGAATGGAACATAATGTTTCATATGCAGGTCAACATACAATATAACATTTATCCAGAAACTCAATACGTACTTGTGTCCAGGGAGTCTGTGCTGTTGTCCTTCTGGATGGGTGTGGGATCACTCACTGAAATTGCAGTGTCTATAAGACAAACAAAAAACGAATTGTCTTTAATTGTGTGTTGACAAACATACTGTCATTTTACACTTTAATGAACAAAATAGGAATTGTTTGTTTGTTTGTAGCCTTTATTTAACCAGGTGAAAGCCCCTTGAGATCAAAAGATCTCTTTTTCAAGGGTGACCTGCAGGACATTAGTTACACATGTAACGTAAAAACAACAGAACAACAATAAGGATGACAAACAACATAATGTACAGGGTACAGTTTACAAACTCTATTTACAGAGACAGGTACCATGAGTATCAAACAGCATGTCACCCAGCTGAGTTTTAAAATGATGCAGGGGAACCAAAGTGCTCAGTTTTAAACATGTTTGCAGACTGTTCCAATTTAGTGGAGCTGCACAACTAAAAGCTTTCTTCCCTAAGACAGTCCTAGCACTTGGCACATTTAATAAAACAACATCATGAGATCTCAGGCAATATGTACTTTCAATTCGTCGAGAGATCAGAGAGCAGATATAAAAAGGTAGTTTACCCAACATGGCTTTGTAAATGAACATGTACCAATGACTGAGCCTCCGTACAGTTAGTGAAGGCAGACCTGCCTTGGCATACAGGGTACAGTGATGAGTAAGTGCTTTACAGTTAGTAACAAATCTCAGGGCACTGTGATAGGCGGCATCTAACTTTTCCAGGCAATGGGCAGGTGCATTCATATAGATCAAATCACCATAGTCCAGCACAGGTAAAAAGGTCACAGTGACTAGCCTTTTCCTGGCTTCAAAAGAGAAACAGGACTTGTTTCTGAAAAAGAAACCTAGTCTAACCCTCAGCTTTTTAAGCAGGTTATTGACATGAAGTTTAAAAGTAAGACAATCATCAAGCCAGATACCTAGGTATTTATAACTGGTAACCACTTCAAGTACTTGTCCTTGCATAGTAACAATATCTAAAACAGGCTCTGGTGTCTTTTTAGCTTTAGAAAAGAGCATTACCTTGGTTTTATCAACATTTAAAATAAGCTTAAGTTCAGCAAGCTGAGTCTGAATAATGTTAAAAACAGCCTGTAATTTAACACCAGCCTCCTTAATGGAGGGACCTGCACAGTACATCACGGTATCATCAGCATAAACATGTAAAGTAGCTTCATCCACATTTTCACCTAAACTGTTGATATATATAGAGAATAAAAGTGGACCTAAAACAGAACCTTGAGGAACACCATTAGCAATGTTTAACCACTCAGAAGACAGCCCATCAAAGTGAACAATACTAATAATAGTGGGTGAATCTGTTTTTTCAGGTTTGGTTTTGTCTTTTCCGTTAAAGGAAGTTTTCCTGGCTGCTGGTTTGAAAAGATTATTGATACCTCATTGTTGAGAATACGGACAGATTTAACCTTATTTCCGTCATATAGATGTTTTCATACATTGCCAAAGCTGGAAAACAATCTAGTGTACCGAGGTAACTGATGTATATGTTGTGTTGCTTTAATGCACAGTGTTTTTTAATTCATCTAAGGGGGAACCACACTTGGCCCACACTGGGGGTAAAAAATGACAACAATGCAATGAAGTAAAGAATGTCTGTTTCCAAACCATAGGTGTGTTAAGTTTCATTCAATGTTTCTCTCTAAATCCAACAAATGTGTTGAATATTCTTGCTTCTATAAGTTTTGCAAAGCTCCTTAAGTCTTACTTAACTTTTAAAAAAATGGTTGCTTCCGATAATATTATTACATCAAACAATACAAAATCTGATATGTAAAATGCTGTTGCCCCTTTTTTGTATTAAACACCTTGGCGCAAATCATTGTATGCTGATGATACCTTTAATTGAATAGTTAAAAAGTCATTTTCTGCTGCTAAATCTGGATTAAACTGAGATGTTGATCATTGGCTTTGCTCAACATAGACCAGTTTCAAGGGTTTCTTCAAGTAACAATAACTCTTGATTACTGTGTGATTTTTCATAGTTGCTGCGAACGTGATTATGATTTTCGGTGGTTAAGATTCAAGAACCTGTTCTTACAAGTTTGTCAGCATGCTTTAAGGACAAGGGAAGAAAGCAACATTTACATCACCCAGTTAAAGCCTGTTCAATCTGGTTAGGGTGGTAAAGACTACTGAGAACATGGTTTTGTATTATTATGTTACTGGTATCTGTTGTGTACTCTCAAGTCTTGAGTGTTGTATTGGTCTCTCTGCTGTGTTTCTGAGAATAAAATGTCTTCCCTGGACAAATTGTCTTTGATCATCTGAACTGAATTGGCATTCTTGTTCTTCCTCACTTAAAAAACACAAAACTTGCTATCACTAGTTAGCTTAATTGCATGGGTTGCAGTGGCTTGGTAGCTCATCTAAAATTGGAATTCATGCCACTTCTTATCATATCCGCTATAACAGCTGCTGTTTTGGGTGATAGTTGACCTAATTTAAAACATTTTTATGTTACTTACTGGCACAGTCCTCCAGGTCACACGTGCGTGACTCCGTGGCCGTACATGCGTAGCCACAGGAGCGGGTGCGTTTCTGGGTGCCGTTTCCACATGTGACGCTGCAGGGAGCCCAGTCACTCCACTCCTCGTACTCTGAGAAAACACAGGGAGAAGAATGAAGGACAGACAGCGCACAGAGAGGAAAAACAAAACTATAGAGTAATATATGAAGAGCGGGCTTTGAAGTTAGGTTGTGAATTCCTCTCCCAGCTGGTGTATGTGTGTTATGTAATTAAGGAGAGCAGAAAAAGGGCCAAGTAGCGACAGCGTGGGACCTCTGAGACACGCTGCTCTGTGTTTAAACAGTGCTCGCAGGAGGAGGACTTCAAAAGCCTCTTCTTGCAGTGAGAGTGATGACAACTCTATGCTAGCAAAACATTTTATCAACAACTGAGCCAGAATGACTTGTTTTTCCTTTCCTTTTTTTCTCTCTGCAAAAAGGAGCTTAAAATAACAGTGTTAGATCATATGCTAACAGAGTAGTAGAGTGATGACTTATTTTTGTAGGCTGACCCTGAATTTAGCATCACAAGGACTCCCTCAACGAAAAGCAATGGGAATCCATTGGAATATTGCAGAAAATAAGCTCTGTCGCTTTATGATAAGTTTATGATATTTACACGTTTTGTTCGGCAGGATATTCTCCATATATTTAAACCACTTTCTAATTGTTGAAATATGAATGAAATCACGAGAAATAAAAAGTTAACGCTAGGCTACAAACGAACTACATCATGACTCGTCAACACCGCTAAGCTAAAGGCGGCTAATGTTTGGAACGATGACCGTAAGCAATTTACTCACTTGTTAGCAACCGCTGTTTTATAACACAAAGAAGGACATTTATGAGAGGGGTATTTACTGTAGTGTAAAGGAACAAAATGTCCACAATTCTTGGGTACGAAAAACACTAAAATAAAAAAATTCGGGTTTTAGGACAGTTTCTAGTGGAAGAAAGTGCAATGCCCTTAAAAAAGTAAAGGTCTGGGACAGTGGCGGCCGGCCCATAGGGGCGCTAGGGGCGCCTCCCCACCTCTTCCCACATACAAAAAAATATATAAAAAAATTAATTAAATATATATTTAAAAAATATATATATTTTATATTTTTATTTTTAATGAACAAGGTAAATATCATACAATTGGTATCAGTAAAATGTATAATCTACAATAAAATCTCGTTTCAAATTGTGTTACGATGTCTAAAGTTACTGATAAGTCACATGTTTCCTGCCTGGCCTTGCCCGTGGCATTAGTTTATCATTACCGGGCACCGTGCAAGGAGCCCCCGAGCCAAACAGCAGCAACCAGCACGTTGCAAAAGTCTCAATAGTAAACTGTGCCGCCGAAACATAATATCAGCCAATCAGCGCCGTCAAATATTTTGGTCACGAGGGCGCTCACGTTGGCGCCCACGTTGCTTACGTGCGTTGACGTGAGTTGTTTTTTAGACTCGTGAGTGACCAAGGTGTTGGATGAGTTGGATGAGAATGGCTTCGTGTGCAGGTGGAGTCGCCGGACCTCGGCCCCCGCCCAATTCCGTTCAAGAGCTAATCTCCAATCCTTTCGAAAGGAGAAGTTTGGGAGATAAACTGTTGCTTAAAGACCTTGGACCGGACCAACCCGATTTGTATATATCGCAGCAAGCTCGTGAAAAAGACAAAACGTATCAACGAGGCTTCTCACGTAGCTGGTACACCAGAAAGGCATGGCTAGCTGGATGCAAACAGGTAAATGCTGTCTTTTGTTTCCCATGCTTGCTCTTCAAACAGCCGGGGACAGATACGATCTGTTCAGAAACTAGACAAAAGTTAAACAAGTACAAACCACAGACTGTCTGTGTCATGGAGAATACAGTCGCTGGTTTATTTATGTCTGTATATGCCGTTGTTGTGAGTGTGGACGGTCAGAGCATATATAACGTTAGCTTAGCCAAGCTCCATTCAGAAAACAAGCATTCTAAAAGGTTTTTCGCCTGCCGTCTGTCTTCAGACTTGTCAAAGCATTAATTCATGGTTTTTACTAACCGGTGTCAGTACGTTGTTACGTCGGCATCATTTAGAAACGTGTATTACAATTTAATCACGGTAAAATATGTTCATTTTGTTGTAGTTGTAGCTCCCGAGCCAGCGCGTCTTGTTTGAATGATGCGAGTAAACACAGCTGGCAGCCGCGGTGAAACTCGAGCGACTAGAGCGATGCGATAGGAGCGTTTAGAGCGAAGCAAATATTCGCATCGCGTTCGGTCTGAATGCAGCATTAAAGCGAGCTCCGCGCTGCACAAGAAACGCGCCATTAAATCACCAGAAGTCCTAATTTAAGGGGTCATTTCTCCCCAAAACATTTTTTTACTCACTATATCAACAGCCTAACCCTAACCAGCCACCAATGGTCTGGGAGTATTCCCCTGTTCCACACAGAAGATAATGATGCTCTGTGACCAATCAAAAATGACATTCTATTGGGGAAAGTCATTAGGCTCAATTCCAAGTCGAACCCTACACCCCCTGACTCTTTGATGGTGAACTCCTTCTGCAGTCTCTCTCACAGCTGAACGAGGCTCATTCTTTAAGGCGGAACGTGTCAATACAGATACGGAAAGAACTCTACAAACACATACAGCGCTGCACATGGTCCGGTAGGGCAGCAGGTTAATCAGGACAAATGCAGACTCGCTGTTAAGAGGGTTTAAGATCGATTTGGAACGGCTCTTAATGTGGCGAACACGCAGACCTGCAAAAGGAGTAGAAAGTGGGGGGGGGGGGTAGCGGTCGGTTTGGAACTGGGCCGAACACACTAATGATCAGGCAGGAATTACTGCCAGCTTGCTTTGAGTATGAGAGTGAAAAGTCATCTGGAGGGTGAGCACATGAAATGTGTGTGTTCTTGTGTCAGCACACTGCTACATACAAGGCATACAGTTAGCTAAGCGACACATACGTTCAAAGTCTGCAGTGAAATGCCTCAGAGGTTGTCAAACTCCCCCAAAATCAGACATTAAGAACAGCCTTTTTGAGTGACGCACAATAAATATTTGACGTTAAAATAATAATAACAATATAACTGTAATACCAAATATTCAAAGCAACATTGAAGGGTTCCAAGTCCAGTGTTGTTTTTAAAATCGGATTTACTAGAAGTCCTGTTTGGATAAGTATTAATAAAGGGCACAAAGCCATATTTTGAAGGGAGCATGGCTTACTTTAAATAGTTATTATCTCCGGGGGATCAGCAGTGCACCCATGAGACCAGCAATCTGGGAGAATTTAGACTTTCTTCATGCTTTTGCCTCATTAATGCCTCATAAATCGATAAATCACCTTTAACATGTACAAAATAGGCAGATATGACACTGATTCAGTCTTTTCTCCTGTCTGAAAACCAGGTGGCCACACAAATCACTGCTTGTTTTGCTAAAATCTCTCAATGGATATCTGCACACCATGTAAAGCTAAACCTTGAGGAGACTGCTCTACCCATGATCCTACTATCAACATCAGGCCAAAACACACTAACTGTCACTGCTCCGCCCAACATTGCTGCTACAACCCTGCAGATACACTCTTTTCAACATTGGGAGAACATGTTTTAGAATCTGTTTGGATACACTGGTACTGGCTGGATATGTCAGTGTCCTCTTTTAAACTCATTTTGATATGCATCATCTTTTAACTGTCTCCTTATTGTGTTGTGTTATTTTGTTAATATGTCTGTGAAGCACTTTTTAAATCAGATGAACAATCTCACCATAGTTATCCTTTGCATCCCAGCCTGTGTTCCAGTGACCGCCCCATTCTCCGCCCACTCCACTCAACACGGGCTCCTCTGGGTCGTAGGTGTATTCCTCAGATTGTTCTTCCTGAGTGGATTTTTCCAGCCCGTTCTCCAGCTGATCCGGGTACTCCCAGAACAGCGGCCAGAACAGCTTCTTGTGGCTGTTGGCCCATTCTGAGGAGGACACCGACCAGTCGTTATGCTGCCCCCCTTTCACCAGGTCCATCTCCACCTCTGTCTCCGTCTGTGAGTCCCCTACCACCTCGATGGTCACCTGAAAGAAAAACACAAAATACTTGCTTTATAGTTTAGCCAGATGCAGATGATCTAATTTAGACTGATACAAATTGTTATCTTCTACTACAATGTCAGACCAATAATACTCTTATACTCAACAACTTGCTTCAGTGGAACAACTTTGACAAAAATGACCTCAGCAGCAAAAACAAAGATTGTGTCATTTGAGATAATCGTCATTACCTAGAATATGCATTCACACAGAAGTGTCATATAATGATGGTGACAGAGCTAACTTGCTCAAACAAACGCCTCTACAAAGCAGTTATAGTACATGGGTAATGCAATGAGTAATACTGAAGGGAACCAGAGTCCGACTTGCAGTAAGGGGGTAGCAACCCGATTGGCCAAGGCAGGGCAATGCAAACAGGATGGTTTAACCACGTCGTGGATGTTTGATAGGCCTGATCCATTCACAGAATGGTGGGCCAGTACCAGTGTATCCAAACAGATTCTAAAACATGTTCTCCCAATGTTGAAAAGAGTGTATCTGCAGGGTTGTAGCAGCAATGTTGGGCAGAGCAGTGACAGTTAGCGTGTTTTGGCCTGATGTTGATATTAGGATCATGGATAGAGCAGTCTCCTCAAGGTTTAGCTTTACATGGTGTGCAGATATCCATTGAGAGATTTTAGCAAAACAAGCAGTGATTTGTGTGGCCACCTGGTTTTCAGACAGGAGAAAAGACTGAATCAGTGTCATCAATGTTGACATTCTTTAGCCGTGGTAGGACAAGCCATGAAAGCAAATAAGAGAGCCGAGTCAATTGGTGTAGAGACAAAAAAGAATTGGGGCCGAGGATGGAGCCCAGAGGGATACCAGTGGTGAGTTGACAAGGGTCTGACACAGACTCCTCTCTATTACCCTGTAGGTGTGGTGTTTGAGGTAAGATTTGAGCAGGGAAAGGGCAGAGCCTGAGATTCCTACTTCCTGAAATTTGTAAAGGAGATGTTGTTGTTTAGTTGTGTCAAATGCAGCAGAAAGGTTTAAAGGATGATTACAGAGGAGAGGGAGACTGCTCTTACGGTCTGCAGTTCCTCAGTGACAGCAAGGAGGTTAATATCAGTTAAGTGGCATGCCATGAAACAGACTGGTAGGAATAACGACGGCTGTTTTGATGAAGGTATGAAGAGAGTGGATTAAAGACAGCTCTCTCAAGTGTGTTGGATTGACAGGGGAGAAGAGAGACAGGTCTGTAGTCTGTTACATCACAAGGGTCAAGTGTGGATTTCTTTAGGAGAGGGTTAAATCTTGCCTCTTTGGAAAACAACCATTAGTTTAGGAAATGTTGATGAGATGCGTGAAAAAAGGAAAATGATTAGGAGCAATAGACTGGAGATGCTGAGAGGGGATTGGGTCCAGAGAGCATTATCAGGGTTGGAAGTAGTAACAAGGCTTAGAATAGCTTTTTACTAAGCAGTTGACAGAATCGCTTGGTAGAACGCAAGAAGGAAATTAGGAACTGAAGAGATCGAGAAGGTGGAGAAGATACAGAATAGTTTTTGGGGGTTGCAGAATAGGGTGGAATTTTAGATTGAAAGTAATTTTTGCTGTAGAAATAGAAGAAGAGAAAGAGAAGATATTGGGAATGAGGTTGTCAAGGTGTTTGGACATCCACCATTTCCTCTCAGCCCCCCATAGGATGGTTCTGTCAGCACTTATCGAGTCAGTCAACCAGGGAGCTAAAGGGGACTGACAAACCAGCCTTGAGGTGAGAGGACAGAAAGAGTCTAGAGATGAGGATAGACTAGTATTTGTCACAGAGTTTGGAGAAATGAGTGAGAAACCAACAGCTAAGGGAGCACTGAGAGCACAAATGAAGCAAGAGAGGAGTACCCATAACAGTATTAGAGGATATCGTTTTGTCATAATGGGAAAGGGGCAGAGTGAAAGATATGAGAAAGTGATCAGAGAGGTGAAGCAGGTTTGCAGAGAGCTTTGAAGTAGAGCAGTTTCTGGTACATTTGAGGTTGAGGTGCTTGCCAGCTTTATGGGAAGGTGGAGATTGAGACATTCAGATAGCAAAGGAGTTTACCAGAAGTAGGAAGTCAGAGGACGGAGGGACATTTTCTTGGACGTTAAATAGCAGGGCATGTAATTCTTCCAAGAATTCCGGATGTTGACCAGGCTCTGAATTCCAGAGTCACATAATTGTTTCTCTAAATCAACTCCACAAGTCCTAAACCCATTGTTCGTCAAGCCAACTCCACCAGGATTTGGTTTCAGAGTCATACTTAAGACCTTTTGAACTATTATATTCGGCTGTCATATGTTTTATATTTCCACTTTTCCCCCTTTGTTCTTTTATTCCTCCAAATACCAGTGTAGATGTCTGGTGTTCATGGACAAGTTGGAGCACCCTACTGTTAAAGGTCCTGCATGTGGTAACTCAAGACTCTGTCCTTACTCAAACCAGATGTACACAGAGATGGTTTTCACAGAGCGAGAGGGAGATACATGGTGCTGAGAACAAAAACTGAGGGGAAAGTGATGGTGGAGGACTCTGCTCAATCCCCACCCCCTGTGATCAATGATTTAATCTGAAACACCTGCACCTTACCAATATGAACTCTTCTTGACATGAGGAGAATGACTTGAATGTATTTCCAATCTGGGGTTGGAGATATGACCTAAAATGTATATCATATCTGATTACCAGAGGTGGAAGACATACTTAGAACCTGTATTTGAGTAAAAGTAGAAGTACCAGAATGTAGGAATACTCTGTTACAATAAAAGGCCTGCAATCAAAATGTTACGCAAGTAAAAGTAGAAAAGTTCTAACGTAGAAATATAATTAAAACACCAAAAGTAAAAGTAGTCATTGTGCAGATTGGTCCATTTCAATCAATCAATCAATCAATGTTTATTTATATAGCCCAATATCACAAATGTTACATTTGTCTCAGTGGACTTCACAGTTTGTAGAATGATATATATGATATGTTTTATAATGATTGATCATGAAAGTATTCTCAAAGCTGGTAAAGGTGCAGCTAGTTTGAATGACTTTGTATACTGCAGGGTAGCTTGTGGATTTACTCCAGGTGGAACTAAAGTCTGATTTAACACTTGGTTATATTTCACATCATTCATCCACATCTGTAAAGTAACTAAAGGTATTAAATACATGTAGTGGAGTAAAAGTACACCATGTACCTCTGAATTGTAGTGGAGTAGAAGTACAAAGTAGCAGAAAATACTCAAGTAAAGTACAAGTAAAAAATGGTACAGTACTTGAGTAAATGTACTTAGTAACTTTACTTCTGGATTACAGTTAAGGCTATAAAATAACACATTACTGTAATCAGATTACTTTTGTCTGTAACGCAATAATGTAACGCGTTATTGTTGATAACAGCAGTAATTACATTACAGTTATTCAGCACAAAATGATCTCATTACTTGCATTTCTATAAGGTCTTTGACTATCTGCAAAACGGGGGGACAGAAAAACGAATAAAACGTCCCTTTTCGCTCGGCTAAACTCACGACTTCATGGATAGCTATTAGCTACCTGGACCAGTGTTATGATGGAACCTGAGCTAAAGAAAACATGGCTGATGTTCAAAGAGCAGAAACAGAGGTATGTGTACAGTACTGTCCTGATTAGATTAAGGATGTATGCTGATCTGGGTTTAACTTTATTTAGTTATGTGTCATTTGATTGATGGTGCATCTCAGGTGATGTTACAGAATAGTCCATTCATGTAACTAGTAGTGTAACTAAGTAAGTAAGGTATTCAGATGTAACAATTTTTGTGTAATGCAATACTTTTTGAGTTACTACCCCAACACTATTTATTTGTAAGTATTTTCTGTAATGTGATGCGTTATTAGGGCCATGCCTGAGTTGGGAGTGAACTGTATATGGCAATAAGACGTTTTTTTCTGTTGTTTTATTACTTGAGTTTTTTCACCTCTGAAATAGAGGTGGCACATTATTTTTGGTCCGAAATACCACAGCCAGCTGAATTACATTACACTGCACTTGAAGATAAAAGACACATGTGGACCCTGAAACATGAAACCGTTGCACCCCTACCTGGATGTTGGGGTTCTGGGAGCTCATGTCGGCGTTGGCCAGTTCTGGGAAGTTCCTCAGGTCCAGGACGAAGGTCTCAGAGTCCTCCTTGGGTTCAGGCAGGGGGAGGACACCCGGGGACCAGCGGTGTCTGGACCTGGGGAGGGACGGACCCGAGGGAAGGGTCTGCAACAGGTTCTCCTGCTGGAGCTCCTGGAGAGTCTGGAGATCTCCGCCATTAGGCTCTGCTTTCACCTGACAGGAAGACAGATGCAAAGTCATGCAAAGAGGACTTTGCCTGTAACTAAGTGGATTTATCTGCAGAAATTGGTAGTCATTTAAATACTTTAGAAATAAGTGAATAGTCTATGGAAATAAAAAATTCCCCCATGTGTAATGCCCTTATTAACAACCAGAGGTTCTAATGACAAGTTATTGTCATATTAACAACCGCTCATATCTTTATTGCGTCAAGTTACAGTCTGTATCCGCTGTCATTCAGAATCTATTGATTTGACTGAACGTGTTGTCTACCATTCATCCTTTGGGGGAAATATTGACTCAAATAGAAGGAAATTGATACAAAATAAACTGTATGTTTAGATTTAGACCACTACGAAAGCTGTAGAACCATTTCTTAACAAGCGTAACTTTTCCTTGTTTGGTCTTCCAGCACCTTGGGCGTTTCAAGGACTGGGAAATATCCCGCTCTATTTTTAATCCAGCGAAACGTCAAAGTAGCTAGATATCCAATATCCTAACACTGGGTCTCCGGGATTATTCTGCTAACCCGGCACATCCCGCCCACACCGATGGGTTTATTCAACACTTATTTGATGGCAAACTCCGCCCAGCTGAATCAACACCAGCACACCCCGGGATAGTAACCAAGTGCACCTACTCCTGGCTGTGAGATGCAGATATTAAAGGGAGTTATTTGATTCAATAAATGTCTTTGATTACTATGAGAAGCTATTTTATAAATACATTTTATTATCATTATTAGATGATTAATTAATGGATCTCTCTTTGTAAATGATTAACTCATTTAGTTTTACCATTTAAAAATAGCTAAAGGTAGGAAGCATAAGCCATTGAATTTAAGACTTGTGTCAGTTTTAATGTCATTTGCATTCTTATTCAAAGTGGGCAGTGTTCTGACATGTTTTCAACTTGCACCTTATTTCTTTTAATTATTTACCAAATCATATTTCCTTGTGATGTTTTTATGCTGTTCATGTTTTATCATTATATCAGGGTGTTTGCTGTCATGGATGGTAGTGATATTCTTCTGTGCTCTCTGCGCAAACCCATCCCACTAGGGGCAACAAAGGTTTTATTCATTGAAGGTATGATAATAATGTACTCATCATAATAAAAAGTAACTTAAATAAATGCTAAAAAGGACATTCATTTACAGTGACCTTGATAAAACTATTGACAGTCTGTGACTTGAAAAATAAAATGTTTTACCTCCAAATATTAGCATCAGTATAAGCCTCAAATCCAGTATGAGTTGAGGTATCACGTACACAAAATGAGATTTATTTAAAGTTTACTATCATAGATATATTACCCGCAATAAGCAGTTATAATTAAGGCAACTAGGTTCCAACTGCAAAACGTCTCAGAAGTGCCTGCCTACCTCTGTGAATAAGCTAAGTCGATCATTTTTGTTACCAGAACACAACACAACTGTTGTTGGTCATTAAAAAACCCACTGTTCCACTAAGCTGTTTTTGGATGAACAGGAGTATCAGCCTATCACAAGTCAGCTGTTCTGTTTTCTGGCTGCTTGTATGAATCACAGAAATCAGAGGATTTGCTCACAAAAGCAAAGTAGATCTCTTTGTATAGCGTTCAATCTTTTTTACTGAGAAGAAAGATCTATACACTTCTGAGGGAATGGAACCATGAACCCTGTCATTACTGGACAACCTGCTGTCCCTCCGCGCCCACAGGCCCGCTCACAGTTGGTAGTAACAATCATACAAAGAAACGCATAAATATAAACATACAACTTTTAGCAGTTACCAAAGTAAGAACAACTACTTTTTCAAATAAAATTAGCCCGGGTAATCACAGATCCCCCCCCCTTTAATGCACTTTGAAGCAGGTGGTGGAGACCAATGTTCTTAATCTCCATCCGTTTATAAGTGACTGTTATTTTTGTATATATTGACTGTTGCGCTTTATATTTTTTATTGATGCATTTTAATGTGGAAATGTGTATATATGTGTCTATGTTTGATTATGTAGGAGTATATATACATATAAAAAGTGGGTGTACAGGAGTATGTATATATATATACCTCTGTCTGTATCTCACACAGAAATTTGACAATAAAGTTGACTTTGACTTTCCCTATTCTAGAACATTATGTCTCTATATCCTCCCAAACTTTTCTATAAGGTGTAGGAAATGTATGGCTAGTTTGTGAAATGCATGGATAGTCATTTTTATCTTGTGGCCATCGACCATGAACAGCAACATTTTTAATAAAGAGGCTGTTTGTCTCGTGTTCATATAGCAGCCGCAGGAGAGGTCAGGCTTAAGGCTCCCTGTGAGCAGAACACATTTTATTAAAAACCCAGAGTGGAGCTGAGAGACCAGAGAGCAGTGGAGCCAGAAATACCTGAGCACATATTCACACACATACACAGCCACTGAGGGACAGGAGGTATAATCAGAGGTTATATTGATGTATGACTCCTTTCCTTCTATAATAGCTTTAAAATAAACTATTCTAATATAATATCCTGTAGTAAATTGGTTTATTGGTCTTTTAGAGAGCCTTCTAACTTATCCAGAACATGTTATATTTTTGCATTATTTGTGATACATGTATTTTCTACTGCAGATGTATTTGCGGTTTATGTTTATTTTTAATTTGTATTTAATAATGTTTCCATTTGTATTCCACCTTTCAAATATTTTAATGCCTGAACCCACTGGTGCTGTAACAAAATAATTTCGCATTTGGGATGAATAAAGTATCCATCCATCTACCATCCATCCATCTTATAATATCTGTAGAATACAATCATTCAAACTTCCAGTTGAGTTCCTTTCATTGCATGACGGGGACAATACTGCTAAAACTTTGTTTTACGGTGACCCTCAATCTTTATGTTAATATTCCGTTTGATTTTGTACATTTTTTCTTTGGGCATTCTCAGAGATTGGTGTTATTTATAGCTGCAAGACAGACTTGCTTACCTTCTTGTTGTTGGATGATTAATATGACTGTCTTGGTGCACTTGCTTGATGTTTTTTAGCAAAGTTCCGCAAAAAACTAAATCCGACCATTCAACATAGATTATTCCTCTCAAACATTTGATGATGAATGAGTTCATGGTTTACTTTGCTGCATATAATTCAAGAAAAGGGACTTCAGTGAGGTTCTTGTCAGTCATTAATACTTAATAGGCTAGAAGGTGTCAATACGTTGTTTATTTAATACTATCTCAGTTATCTTCATGAGTCGGATCACTTGTAGTTTTCAGTTAGCTGAGCCAAGGACAAAGTGCATGTGTTTAAACCCCATAGTGGCCGGTATCAGTAACATATTAAATCAATGTGTCTGAGCTGCAGTGTATGTTCACAAAAGTTGAGCAAAGTTCGATTCCCTTCGTGGTTGAACGCTCCAGCCTGACTCCAACAAACATGGAAGAACAAAGTTTACCATCAACTTGAGCATGATACAAACAATGGCAAATAGAAAGGATTTTTACTCCAAATAAGTTTGAAGTGGGCATTCATTTCAAACTTTCACATTTGAAGTCAGCAGTCTAATCTTCAAGCTATCACTCTTCCACCAAAATCCAAGCTTGTATCTGATCAAACCTGATCAACCATCCCAAACTGGCCAAACTTTGAAGGCAATTTCAAGTCCTTTTCCTTTTTTTGCTCAAGATAGTCATCAAAAACACTGAAAAACTGGAACGTTGACTTGAATTAAATGTATTATGTCAACACATTTCACATAACTGTATTAGGTTAGTAGAAAGCAATAATATTAAGTTGAACCTAGTATTTTTAAACTAAATATTTTTGCTTTCAACTAACCTAATACAGTTATGTGAAATGTGTTGACATAATACATTTAATTCAAGTCAAAAAGCGTGGTGCTAATAAGGCCAATGCCATGGGTTCCACTCCAATACTGGCCGGTGGCAGTAACCTATAGAGTCAATGTGTCTGCAGCATGTGGTTCAGAAGGTGAGCACTAACTTTCATATAGGTCAGCATTCTACCCTTCATCCTATCTCTTCCTCTTTGTAACCATGTGGCCTAATGGACAAGGCGTCTGACTTTGGATCTGAAGATTGAGTGTTCGTTCCCTATCATGGTTGAAAGTTGAATAGACCTGTTGGAACAATATTTGCTGGCAACTTGAGCAGAATACAAACAATGTTGGTTAAGATTAAAGGAAAACATTTGGCTTCAAATATTTGGGAGAAAGTGGGCATTATTTCCACTAACTTTCTCTTGTCAAGTCAGCAGAATACAACTGCTATCTCCTATCATCAACTCCAAGATTTAGGCAGACCTGATTGATACATTTTTATGTGCACTCCAAAACAAACTAAAGACACCTGGGGGGTATACTACGAAGCAGGATTTTCGCTTAGGCGGCTAACTTCAGGGAAAACTCGGGGTTTCCGGTCCTACGAAGCTGGTTCTCTTTTTAGCAGGCTAGATCTCCATGGTAACTTATGCTGTGCGACTAACCTGGGGGGTATACTACGAATCTAGTTCAACCTATCCTGGATATGTTTGAGTTATCCGGTTGGCCTAATCCAAAACAAAGCCACTCTCGCTAAACTGTCCTACAACGCTGGCTATCAACTCGTTCGCTCAAGCCAGCCGTGTCCTATCTAGTGAGGTGCGCGTTCACATGAAAGGGGTGGTATCTGGAGCATTCGACCAATCACAAACCTGGAGAAGCGTACTGACAGCGCAGCGTCATACTTCCTGAATGAAAAGTGAACTTTAATATTAGTCAAATATAAAGAAGTTCAACTTTAAACATCCATGACTTAAACACTTTATCCAGGATCAAAGCCACATAGCTGCACCTGCAAGGTGAATACAGCTGGGAACAGAACAAGTGTTTGAATGCGTACATTAACAGGTTTATGATATCACTGCCCCGTCTAAAACACGAGTGGATCTGACTTTAAATGCATTTGACTCGAGTGTTTCGTCAACGTAATGTGTTGCTTAAAATAATACTTCTGCATACAGTATGTGACACTGTGAGTGTTGCACGGCCAGGTACGGCTCAAGAAGCTGACTCAGATAAGGAGATATATGATACATTATGATGTGATATCAATGATAATGGGACACATTGACGTCTGCACTCACAGTGCCGCGGACTGTAGGCTACGTAATGTTACTTTGATCCGGTTACTTATGTTGTGGCAGATATTTAATTAAGCTTTCTTAACGCTAATGTTATAATAGTCAGATTGCTCTGAAGATGGGAGGTGATATTCTATTAATGTTCACTTTCACACAGTCAGTGATTTTGGCCGGCTGTCTTTCCTGCATCGGCAGTTTAAACTGTATTTCCTCCGCACACTGAGCTCTGATTGGTCAGCAGGCGTGGTGCTTTCGCTGAGTTGATCTCTTATCCTGGAGAGGTGGGGCTATGGCTTCATCGTTATCAGGAAATGATCGTATAGGACGTACACACGGAGCCGTTTGCCCCCCAGAGCGTTCCGTCCACAGATCTACCCACCTTGGAACCCATTATCGTTTGAGGGGTCCGTTTTTGCGGTTCCGTTACGGCCTCGTGTGAACGAACGAGCTATACGAAAGAGAAAAGTATCAGATACAACACGAACCGGGGGTCTTAGTCTCTCTCCATTGGTGCGCTGGGCTAATGCTAATAAAGCAAATAAAATGGCGGCTTCACAAAAACTTTTCAAAGTTTTACGGGCCGTGGTTTGCAATTCGCCCAGCCAATCAGAAATTGGAACCTTTTTCTCACCAGGAAAGTCCCTGCTCTCTAGCAGGGAAAAAAAAGGGGTGAAAAGGTTTGCCAAAAAAAAGTTCTAGTTCCAGATCTTTTTGGTGTGAACGCAAAATCCCAGGAACTATCGGAACTATTCCTGGGAAAAGTACTAAAGTAATAATTGAACATACATTTTGGGACGAAAATAGATATGTTTTCAACATCAAGAATAAACTTTCAACCACAGCTGGTGCTTAACTGCCCTGTGGGACTACATCTTCATCAATTGTAAATGTTGTATGAACAGTCAATCATAACAAACAGCATTCTTACATTTCCAAAACTGGTCAAAGATTCTCTGAAGTTTTTAACTGATTGAAAAACGACTATGATTAAAGTTATTCTAAAAAAGAATACAGGTGTTAGGGCATTAATATCTTCAATATAAATCTGACATTGGGAGAACTTGAATTTCTATTTGCTATGTTTGAATAAATATAAAGTATCAAAGTTTTAGGGTTAAGTCTTCTTATTTACTTGGATGTGGAGAAGGACAAATCACAAAATAAACGTAAACCTGATTATAAACTGAAATCTATATTAGTAAGACATGATGTCAATGTTAAATCTCAATAGAATAATATCATTATTATTGTTTTAAGTAGACAAAGATAAAAATGTCAGTTTACACAATTCTTGCAATGCTTTACTGTCATTTACTGCATTTTCACTGTGTGTATGTTCACTGTGTGAACATTCAATACATTACAAGCACCATAATAATCGGACGGTACAGCATGGGGGGGGGGGGGGGGGGGGGGGGCTAGTCTACCTGAGGAGCGGATGCTGAGCTGTTTCTGTCTCTGGAGGTTGTGGGGAACCCGCGGACTGACACCCACAGCAGGGTGAGGGTCAGGAGCCGGAGACAGGACCCTGTCTCCCGCCGCATCTTCTCCACAGCTCAGGGTCGATCTTCTCCAAAGTGGCGGAGCTCCTCAGTCTGTACCCGCGGAGGTGAGGGGGGCGTCCTGCTGTCCGTGCGCTCTCTCCGCTCCGCCTGGAGACGCTTGATCCCAAATTGTTATAATCCCTGGTGTCCGATTCCTTATTCAGGTATGGTTATTCCATGCACATGTAGAATGCAACTAGTAAACCGACGATACGTTTCCTCAGGTTGTGTTCTCAGTCTTTAGGCAGAACTCTCAGTACGGCCGGGTTTCAGCGCGCAGAGCGGGGAGGTGTGCAGCTCTCCCCGGCTGAGCTCATCCTCTCGGTCCGGTTCCTCTGGTTGCAGTCCAGCTTGTAGTATTGGCTTTGCCCCGGATGACGCAACGGAGGGAGGGGAGGGTAGGGGGTCAGCAGGGGGGGATCCTGGGGAGGGTAACGCAGGCACGCAGCGTCATAGTCCTTAATGCTGGAAGTAATCTGATCTTTAATACAGGACCCTAAACTTTAAAGAGGTGGAAGAAGTACTTAGATCGTGTACTTCAGTAAAAGCAGTAAATAAGCCCTGCATTGAAATTCTTACTAAAAGTAGGCCTACCTAAGTATTGGCAATAACATCAGTGGCGACTGGTCATTAGGGGCAGGTGGGGCACAGTCCCACCTAGTGTCAGCAGAAAGTCATTCAAATAATAATTCAAAGAAAATGCAAAAGAAATACATCTTAAAATATATTTTAAGATCATGTTTAATCATCTGATTCGTCTGTATATTGCTGTTTTAGTCTGTGTTCTTCTAATTAGTGTCTGTGTACCTATTGAGCCGTAAAACGACACTGCGCATGCTCAGAGTATTTTTCTATTCAATAGAGGTTTTTCAATACTCTATAGGCTTCTCAAATTTCCCCTCCTCGACTCCTCGGTCCTCCGGTAGTGACCCGGAAATGGATTTCAGCGCCATGTTGAAGGCAGAGGCGCGGAAAGGTATTTTGAGTGGGGGTGCTGAGGTGCTGGACTCCAGTGAACACTATTACGGGCACTATAAAGCACGCGCAAAAGCACTCCCCACACGCAAACACACAGTACACCCGCGACTGTTACAATGAAGGCTCGATAATCAGCTCACGGCATATAGGCAGGGGTAAAGTGCTATTTTTTTTACAAGTGGGGAGCGGACCTCACCTCCTTTAGGGGGGTCTGGGGGGATGCTCCCCCGGGAAGATTTTTTTTAAATATTGAAGTTAAAAGCATCAATCTGGTGCACTTTGATACCTCTCTCAACACCCAGATGAAACACAACTGTAAGCAGATGTTCTTTTTCTTTATGGATATTTTACAAATCACTCCCCTTTCAAACTGCATTCTTGTTTTACTGCCATATAGTATTTCATAACTGTTTTTCCTTTATTCTCTTGTTTTTTTTATAACGATAATGATCATATGAAGGTGTGCCGCGGAAATAATCTTTTGAATAATTTGTGACCAAACCGTTTGAGACCCACTGAGATAACTTAGACTAAAGTTAACTATCTAAACACTCAGAGAGTCCTTTAGCTCACCTGAGCCTCTCAGTCTGAGAGGAGAGCTCTCCTCCAGCTTGTTGTGGAACAAACAGCTCCGTATGTCCGTTAGTGCAGCTAGCTAACTGCTAACCAGATGCTAACAACACGGTCCCTGCTGTTGGCACCGGTCCCCTCTCTCTCTCTCCCTCTCTCTCTCCCCTCTCTCTCTCTCCCTCTCTCTCTCTCCCTCACACACACTAAATGCGCTATTTCCGCACACACAGAGCCGAGCTTGAATGACACCAGCACAATTGTATTTCCATGCAACTCTGCTTGGTCTGGGTCTGGTGTCTTGCCTCTGTTGCATTCACTGAACACGGGAAATTACAGTCCTCTCTAGTGTCTTGATGAGGTTCACGTAAAGCAGGTTCATGTATTATATTATTGAGGTAGAATTGTCCGGGGCTACAGAAAAAACATTCGGGGCAAGCCAAAATATTATTTTACCAACAATGTGGAATTTATTGGCTACATATTACACAGATTATGCACAGCGGGAGCAGCAATAACCATCAAATAATAATTCAGACAGGGGAGCTCCGCACCCCTTGCCTACCGCTAGGGGGTGCTGCAGCGCCCTCAGCACCCCCCTTCCCGCGCCCATGGTTGAAGGACATCTAATTTCTCTAAATGCACATCGAGGACCGCACATCGAGGACCGCACATCGAGGACCGCACATCGAGGCCGGTGCATCGAGCATCGAGGAGGCGTTACGCACGGCCGGACTTATCTCAGCCAATGACAGCTCTGCATGCATCCCCTGGATATTAGTTTAGAAACTGCTTTCATCGCGACGCGATGTTTACAGTAGAGGCTTCTCAATTCTTAAATTTCCCCTCCTCGACTCCCCTCCTCGAGACTTAGTCCCGCCCACAGGAGATGCGAACGGAGGACGGAGGAGGGGAACCGAGGAGAGAGGAGGGGAAGCAGCAGACGTTTAAAGAAATGAGAACTCCTCTCCTCTGAGCGGTCATATTAAAGCGACGTCCGTTCATTATTACGTGGCAACAGCTGCATCAGCTGTTGAGTGTTTTGTCATAGCGCAATATTTTATAATCTCTGTTAGATCAGCTGAACATTGTTCCCCCACATATTTACTTTGAATTCATTGAGAGTGCGGTATAATGAGACAATAACAGGCTACAGATGCGGACACACACACACAAATATATTTATATAAATATATACAATTTAAAGTATGAGAGCACTCTCATAATAACGTTTTGTGGGTATGTCAGCACAGTGCCCCACAGTGATTCTACAGCATCTACGCACTGTACAACACCTACACACTGTACCACACACACACCTATACACTGTACCACACACACACCGTACCACACACACCTACAGCTCCTAAAGCACAATCAGGCTACAGCCGTTGTGTATTTTATTATGTGAAGCACTAAATGGTCTTAGAAAAATATCGACTCTTTGTTTGTAGATATCTACTAAACTAAAGCAAATAAAGAGAGTAGGCCTGTTATACTGAGTGATATATATTATACACACTGCTCTGCTTTCTGCATGGACCTCACAGCTGTTCTCTCTGGAAACATGGTGACGCGATGAAAGCAGTTTCTATAAAATAATATCCAGGGGATGCATGCAGAGCTGTCATTGGCTGAGATAAGTCCGGCCGTGCGTCACGCCTCCACCGTTCCCTTTCACACTCTCGAGCTATATGGCCAGGCTGCTGACACCTTCTGCAGATCAAAGGACCATTACAGGACGTTTGACCTTGGAAGCAAGGGGCCTGCAGGGAGGCTTCAGTCTGGGTGAGTTGGTTAAGCTGTTCTTGCTGATGCTTCAAAAGGTCCATCAGGTCACTCAACCCTGGCTCAGGCAGAGTGACAGGAGGAGTGTGTTGGAAGCGTCCCTGCTCCCCACACTGAAAACCATAAGCAGATGGCAAAGAAGAGCTGCGCGCCCTGGCACCCCCTGGAAGACCCTCCCTCTCCCACCTAATAGCCTCACCACAAAGGTCCAGCAAGGTGGTATTGTGGTGGCGACGGACAACTTGTTTGAGTTCCCTGGGAAGAGAACTGTCAAGAACGTGCTCAATGAACTGATCACGTAGTAGGATATCTGCGTTGGGCATCCCATCAGGTGCATGTTGCGTGACTTGAGCCATTAAAGCCATAAGGGCTAAGGAATACTCCTGCAGGGTCTCACCTTCGAGTTGGTGACGAGAAAAGAAAGCCTGTTGTAAGGTGACGTAAGACTGAGCGCAACCATATAGCTCCTTTAAGATAGCGAGCACCCGAGTTGGGTCTCCTCGCTCTGCACTAGTGCAAAACGTGATCTCTTCTTTGGCTTCGCCCTCAAGATGATCAAAGAGGAATAGGGCTTGGTCGGCCGCAGAAAGATGGCGGGCACACGCACATGCCTGCACCTCCTCTGACCACTCAGCTATGCTTATGCCTGTCTTTCCGTTAAACATGGGACATTTACGGTCCCTTGGAATAACAACTAGCCGCTCAGTGACAGCAGCAGCAACCCCCGCAAGCGGGGCCTGACTAACCGTAGCAGAAGAGGAAGAAGCACCACCAGAGTCCGCCAGGGGAACAGTACGCTCCTGACGAAGTCGCTCGTTGTCTGCCCTAAGCTCATACACTAGGTCCCAGAGCTGCTGCATCTCCTCCTCCATAACGACGAAAGCTACACCAAAGCTAAGAAAATGGTATGGAGGGGTTAATTTTGGGATTACACACACACACTGCTGTTTTGGCTCTATAATCACAGTGAAAATACAAAAAAATACAATACACTGCTGAAACTACACACAATTTAGCAAAAAAAACTAAAACATGTCTCTGCCCTTTTTATGTGGCTATCCTGCCGATAACGCCAAATGTGACGGTGTGGTGTATAGGTAAGAGTTTGTGTTGCCAACAACGCCACCTAAGGGAGTTTCACCCCTAGGAACTAACTATTGATTATAAAAGATTTACCACACAAGGAACACAGGCTCGTTTTACATAACGGGCCAGAGACGGTTTCAGTTAACACAATTACTTTATTTTATAACAATCAATTAACTATTCTAAAAACACCAGATCCACATAATACAATCAGCTAAAAGGTCATACTGGGGCATAGGAGGTACAAGACAGGGCTGGGGCTTACCAGGCGGCAATAAATAAATAGGGGGGAAGGGTCCAACTCAAAACTACCCGTGACACCGCAAACCAAACAATAGGACTTGTGAAGACCACCACCACCAGGGACTGGGGTTGCCGCCTCAGGCCGACAGCACCTGTCTGACAAGAGGAAGATGGTTAAAACCTCCACACAGTATTACACTCAAATAAACAACTAAATAAATACTCAAACAAACAAAACCAAATGAATGAAGGTATCCAAATAAAGTCGGTGCACCATGGTTAATATAAAATAAGAAAAACACTAGTATATAAACTAAATTAACAAAAGAAAATAACAAAACCAAAATAACAGTTTCTCAAAGTAAACAGTGAGTTATATCAGGGAGACTTGGTTGGCGAGTTCCCTGAGAGCCCGAAACGCTACAGAGTCCCGAAGGGACTGGTGACACTGGTGACCCCGTGTCACCAGACACGGGGCTCGCTACGCAACCGCAAGTTATTCCAGTAGTGAGTCACTGCAAAGAGCCAAAACAGCAGGACCAGTTGTCCGAAGGTGGGCCTAGCAATTAATAGCAACCCTGAAAAGGGCACAGGTAGCCTACATATAATATTATTTAGAGGCCAATTAAACACATGGATATCAATAACTGAATTTACAGGTTCCCATACAATCTATTCAGCCACAGCATAGCACCCGAGCCGTCAGGGGAGAGGGGCGCACAGGCCATGGAAAAATCCCGCTGCCGCAATAAATAATATAAAATAAGCCAGGAGCCAAGTGTCAGATGATAAAGGGAGGCAGACAACGGCAACTCACCAGGTGATAACAACACTGCGCCCAGGGGAGTCCTCAGCGGAGCAATTTATCCGCCAATGCACCGGCAGTCAGATGCGCTGTCCAGATGCGAGTGTTGCCAAACGGCTGCCACGACAAACAATTCATTTGGGCCACGCCGTGCTCCAGCCACCAGCGAAGGGGTTGACAGCAGCGCCATATATACTGAGAGTTATGTCATCTCCGTTCACTCCAATGGACCACTATTTTACAGGAATGGCGGATCGTGGAGCCTCTCAATCGTTCCCCGGAAGTTAGCGCCAAGGCTAGCAGAGCTATGGAGTTGCAGCATAATAGACCGTTCGTGACGGACTTTTAAAGGTAAGAAGAAGTTTAAAGATTTATATTGCGGATATTATCAGTACATATGATTCAAATTAACATGTGTATTAAAGGATGTCAGTGGATTATACCTAAATTAGTAGATTTAGGGAACGTTTACAGATAACAGATTAAGCTAGGATACCGAATCAAGTTAGCAACACACGTTGAACAGCCTTTTAATTGTAAATTCCGTTCTCTTAATGTCATTTCGTCCAACGTTGTTGAATTAGAGAAGAGGGGCTTCTAAACGGGATCGTATGCGGGGGTGGAGGGAGTTACATATTAGATCAATTTAACTTTAGTGCATGTAAGAGTGAGTGTTTTTAGCAGAGCCATATTGTGTCCTTGTGATTATTACCTGTCTGTATAATGTTGCAGCTCAGCTGATTTTGGATTGATGGCAAAGGGAGAGGGACTTAAGTGAGAGTGAAAACACAAGGTAAGTTTAATACTACTGTTTTATATAAGTAAACACCTTATCTCCCCAAGGCAATTTCCCATCCAATAGGTGTGCTATATAGGTGTGTATAACCCTTTCTCCTGTATGTTACTCAGTGGTGTAGTCTACGTGATACGCTGGTATACGCCGTATACCCACTAGAAAATGCCAGTGATTTCCGTATACCCTCTTAAAAATGAGCGATGATACGTAACAACATCATTTTGTGACTGCGCTTTCACGCTTTCGCCCCTTCTGTGTTAATACTTTTGGATATCTGGGGCTTCCGTCGCCTGTGGCCTGTTGCTAAGCAACAGCAACATACTTTGTTCGGCTCTGATAAACCCCACGTGTCTCTAACGTTATCAGAATTTGATCCGTCCACCATTCAAGTTCGCGGAGCGCTAAACAGGAAGCAAACATGAAACGAAAACAGACGACAATATTTCAATGTTTTCCGAAGTTTCCCCTATTACCACTACGGAAGAAGAGCCAGGTCAGGCGGCTGTCCTAAAGGTGACAGAGAACGAGCCCGGCGCTACCGCAAATGTACCCGGTAAGTGAAATTAGCATGGTTATCATTAACGTAACTGTAGCTAACTTGCTAGCTAACTTGATCAACGTTAGTGTGGTGGATCAATGGAAGAGAAAGGGAGTGTGTGTGTGTGTGTGTGTGTGTGGTGTGGTGTGTGTGTGTGTGTGTGTGTGTGTGTGTGTGTGTGTGTGTGTGTGTGTGTGTGTGTGTGTGTGTGTGTGTGTGTGTGTGTGTGTGTGTGTGTGTGTGTGTGTGTGTGTGTGTGTGTGTGTGTGTGTGTGTGTGTGTGTGTGTGTGTGTGTGTGTGTGTGTGTGTGTGTGTGTGTGTGTGTGTGTGTGTGTGTGTGTGTGTGTGTGTGTGTGTGTGTGTGTGTGTGGTCTTAAACAGAACACAATGTTTATATTATCTCCTTGTTTTGGACACAGATGAGAGCTCCTGGCCAGCCTTGTGGACTGAAAGTCAGGCTATGGAATTTAAGAACAGGCATCCTTGGTTAGAGTGGAGGGACAGAAAGTTAGGTAAATGTCAGCACACATGCAAAGGAAAGCTGATCTAAACAACAGAAATTGATAAAGTCAATGACTATGCAAATGAGAGTTCATTCATGGTCATGTTAAAAGTGCATTTAAAACATTTGCACCATTACATTACTATATGTTAGTTATCAGTAGTTGTCAAATAATTAGCTATTGAAAAGTGGAAAATGTTTCTCCATTTATCTGCTTTTCATGCATTTGTTAGCCATGATGTAAATATTGTAAGCAGTTTATTAAATACTTTTGAGTAAATCTTGTCTCTTTTCTGCAGATGTTATTGGTAAAAACGTGTATTATGCTAATTAGTCATGGGTTTGTTTATTTCCAGGTTGTGCTCTTTACAGCGCAACACAATCAACAGGTGTCCTCACAGAACAACGAGTGTCTATGTCTGAGGAGTGGGTGCACTTTAAGATCCAGTCCTCAGATTCAAGCAGATCAACATCTCTGGCCTCTTTGAGAAACAAGATTAGACGACATGAGACGTCCAGAGCACACAAAATAGCCCAGGAGCTCACGGAGAAGGGTGGACAGGATGTAGTTGGAAATGTGGTGAGAGCTGTGTCAGAGACTGTGTTTGCAGAGACAGATTCTGTATTCAGAACAGCATAATATCTTGCGAAGATGAACCGACCTTTTACTGACCATGATAGTCACATTGAGCTTCAGGAAAAAAATGGTGCCAACATGGGCACTAGTCTGCACTCAAGGTACAGTTCCACAAAAAGTGTAGAACACATAGCAAAAGAGATGCAGAAAAAAATAGTTCACAGTATTGTGACGTCTTCTAGCAAGTTGTCTGTTCTCATTGACGAGGCTACATCTATCAGCCACAAATCTGCAATGATTGTCAACTTGAAAGCCTCAGTGGATGGAGCTACTCCTGAATTTGTGTTCCTGGAGCTGGTTGAGCTGGAGAGCCAAAGGGCAAAGGATATAGAAGAAGCTCTGCTGAACTGTTTGGACACTGCAGGCTTCACTGAAGAGTGGCTTCAAAAGAACAGGGTCTCATTTGTTTCTGATGGAGCCAGTGTCATGTTAGGCAAGAACTCTGGTGTGGCAACCAGGCTGACAGCAAGGTACCCTAACCTCTTCACATGGCACTGCATGAACCACCGTTTGGAACTGGCTGTATCTGATACTGTGGATGAGGTTCAGGCAGTCAACCACTTCAAAGTGTTCCTAGAGAAGATCCACAATCTCTACAGTCAGTCCAATACAAATTCACGAGAGCTTCTGGAAGCAGCACAAGAAGTGGGCTCGCAAGTCCTGAAAATTGGCAGAGTTTTAAGTACGCGATGGGTGGCCAGCAGTTTCCGTTCTGTAAAGGCTGTGTGGACATCATATGAAGTACTCAATAGACACTTTGAAAATGCTGCAGGCGACCAAACAAGAAGCAGCAAAGAGAGACAAACTTATAGAGGCCTGGCACGTCGAATGCAAAGCAAGGAATTCCTGTGTGACCTCGGACTCATGTTTGATGCACTGTCTGAACTTGCAAACTTGTCTCAGCAACTCCAGGCCCATTCTGTCACACTCTTGAGAGCAGACCATCTTCTAAAGCGCACCATCAGAGTGCTGGCATCATTCAAAGATACCCAAGGAGAGAAATTAGAGGAGGCACTGACTGCACAAGCTTTGGGACATTTAGGATCTGTTCCCTTGGAGTCAAATGCAAAGCTCACACCAATCAATGCAAAACAATTCCTACAAAGTCTGATCAACAACTTGGAGAAGCGTCTCTCATTTGATGGTGAAATGCTTCATTACATTACATTACATTACATTGCATTTAGCTGACGCTTTTGTCCAAAGCGACTTACAATAAGTACATTCGACCAGGAAGACACAACCTTGAAGAAAACAGAATCATATAAGTACATCAGGTTTCATAGAGCCAAACATTTCAAGTGCTACTCAACTGGCTTTAGGTAATCCAGTCCTTTATTGGTATAAAAGTGCTTCGTTAATCGTTCTAACGCTCGAAGTGGAGTCGAAAGAGATGAGTTTTCAGTTTGCGCCGGAAGATGTGCAAGCTATCTGCCGTCCTGATGTCAATGGGGAGCTCATTCCACCATCTTGGAGCCAGGATAGCAAACCCACGTGTTTTTGCCGATGGGAACTTGGGTCCCCCTCGCAGCGAGGGCGCAACGAGTCGTTTGGCTGATGCAGAGCGTAGTGCACGCGCTGGGGTGTACGGTTTAACCATGTCCTGGATGTAGGAAGGGCCAGATCCATTTGCAGCACGGTAAGCAAGTACCAGTGTCTTGAAGTGGATTCTAGCAGTTACCGGAAGCCAGTGAAGGGAGCGGAGGAGCGGAGTGGTGTGGGAGAATTTAGGAAGGTTGAAAACCAGACGAGCCGCTGCATTCTGGATGAGCTGCAGAGGTCGGATGGCACATGCAGGTAGACCAGCCAGGAGGGAGTTGCAGTAGTCTAGGCGTGAGATGACGAGAGCCTGGACCAGAACCTGAGTCGCTTTCTGAGTCAGCTGGGGACGTATCTTCCTGATGTTGTAAAGCGTGTATCTGCAGCAGCGGGTTGTAGCAGCGATGTTTGCAGTGAAGGACAGGTTGTTATCTAGGGTCACACCCAGATTCCTTGCAGTCTGAGTCGGGGAAACAACTGAGGTGCCGATGTTGATTGTCAGGCTTCATGATCTCAGTGTTCTGGATACAGGCAACTGACCATCAACCCCTGGCATACGGCATGGTGAGGCACAAGTGAAAGGACTCTGCAGGCGGTTCAATCTTGGTGAAGAGCAAGCAGTTAATGGTATGAGAGATTTCCTTGAGCACCCAGACAGTGAGCCTGAAAGCTTAAAGCCACTCATACAATGCATGAAGACCATCCCTTGCAGCACTGCTGAGTGTGAAAGGGGCTTCAGTCTCATGAACAATATATGCACAGACAAGAGATCGACACTGTTGTTGTCAAATGTAAGTAATTTGATGATGATCAGCATCAATGGGCCCCCTGTAACACTTTTTGAGCCAAGGAAGTACGTCACAACATGGCTGAGAAGCCATCGCTCTGCCACGCAAGCAAGGAGGCAATGCACACCTCAGATGCCTGAGTACAAACATATCTGGAAAGCTCTGTAGACTACCAGACTATGTCTAGAAGTGTTCCATCCTTTTTCCAGGGCTTGTGGACTAACACAGTGAACCCAGTATGGACATGTTGAGTGCTTTTTCAACCCTCATTTATTGAGGTGAAGCTTATTTGTTAATTTGTTTCTTGTTTGAAGCTAATTTGTCTTGTAGCACTTCAAGGATGTTTGCTTGTTCATTTAAGCTGATACAGTACATAGTTTGACAATGATTTATGGAAGATAATAGGGCTGAACAAGTTTGAATAAATATCTAATGCATTGAAAAATATGTTTAAAATGATTATTGTGTGATATTTGTGCAGATCTATGCGAAACAAAGATGTTTTTTAAGTGTAGAATATGATGTGTGGGCCAGGACATCTGTAGCATGACCATATTTATTGTATATTAATTGCAGTAGGCCATATTGAGATTTTGATAAAAATGTCGATTAATTGTTCAACCCTAGAAGATAGGTGGGCTTTTTCCATCATTGTTCATTCTTTTATTTTGTTATTGTTAATGTCACTGGCAGTTAAAAGTCACATAAAAATGATTATAATACATTGACATGTTGATAACACATAACCAGTCTCAAGACTAGTTATGCATTAGTGAGTGTGATGGTGTTCATGAGGTGTTGCTTCGAGACAGGTGTCGCTCCGCGATGCGTCGCTCTAGGATGGATGAATACAATTATTACAGTATACCCACTACAAAAAAGTAGACTACACCACTGCTCCCTCTTTCAGCACAAGAACCAGAGGGGGATTCAATGGAGCCTGAATACCTGCACTGAGACCCTCACCCTGCACGCTGAGTCTCAACTCTGTGTTTTTCAAGCCTTTCCCTGTTTTTTGTATTAAACAAAACATTAAGCTTTCCCAATGGTGTGGTTTTCGTTTTGTGAAAAAGTGCAAATGCAGTGTTTGTATATAATTACATCAGATATGTTTTTGCTGTTGGTTGTGAAATTGCTCCTGCTGACTTGAGCCAGACATGTTTTCCGCTCTGTGTCAGTGGGGAAGCCGTACATTTGTACTCCTTTCTCAGAGCGATTTGAGCATCCCCAGGCAGCACAGCAAACCATGGTGGCGACTAGGAGGCAGCACAGCAAACCAGGACAACACGGAGGAAAAGGCACAGACAAACTGCATGATATGCTATTCAATGTTTATTGAATTCCATGTATTTGCAATGGATGTTCCTAAAACAACACATTTAACATCATCATCATCATGCTGCTGCTGCTAGTCCTTTGATAGTCACCTGTCCTTTCTGAAAGCCATAAAGATGACATTAGTCATTTAGATAACTTGTGTCCTCAATTACCATGGTTACTGAAACTACCATGAATTTAAGAAAATGGTAGACATTAATCTAATCTGAATTTGAAAGCATTACTTTAGATCCCCTCCCTCTAAATATATCAATAAACATTAGAAAGTGATGCTCCTGACTACCATACAAGTTTAAGAAGATAATATTGGTTTTAAAGAATTCAAAGCTATAAATAAACAGCAACAGGCTCTTTAACCAAGGCACTGCTAGCCTAACATGTAAACTCATTGTTCACACTAATCTTAATATTAGCAAATTCTATTTTATTTTTAAAAACATATTGATGTAAATACATACACATATCGATTTGTTGTATAAATATTGCAAATCAAAACCTTTATTCACTAATAATTACCAAAAATCGTAGTTCTATCTCCTGTTATCAGTGCATTCACATTGCCCGCCATGAACTTCCGGGGAACGATCCTCGTCTACATGAACCACGTGACGATAACCGTTTTTGGACTTCCGTTGTCGTAACTCTTCTATCTATATGGCACTGGTTGACAGGTAAGTTACGAGCTACGCCACACCCTTGTATTTATACTTCCGAATATGCAACTAGAAAGACTACAAATCCCAGAGTCGCATAAGTGAATTTAGCTAGCTGACATTAACGTTACACATTACACTCGTGTTACTCACCGAAACCTTGTAAAGCCGGTCCCGCATGCTGGAACCGGCTTGGTGTTGGTGACGTATGCAAGACCAGAGTTGTAGTTCATTGAGCGCTTCACACAACAAAATGTATTACTTCACAGTTTTACGGTACATTTGTATTTTTTTTACTAGCAAAATTATCTTTTAAATTGACAAACATCATATGTGTAATTCGTTGCACAATTCAAACGGGATCAAAAGATAATCTTTCTCTCTCCATTGACTTCAACCGGAAGGGGAGGGACTTCGCCGGTGTGGCTGATGTGTTTTAACCACACACATCTCTACAAACACACACACACACACACACACACCAGTGGCAGCTGGTGGAAACAATTTTTGGTGGGGCTATGGAAATAGGGACCAAACCATACTAGGGCGGTCCGGGGGGATCCTCCCCCGGAATACTTTTTTGAGAAATGACCCCTTAAATTATGATGGGGGAGGACAACTTGAGGCTTAAAATATGAGATAATCCATAATCTTCAATGTGGTTAGCTATGAATCTTCCAAAACTGCAACAGTACAGTAGGCCCACACAAACTGCAGAACACTGGTGCTTTGGGAACACTCAAATTATGTAATTCCCATTTAAAATCAGGAGACTAAATACGGTGTGTGTGTGTGTGTGTGTGTGTGTGTGTGTGTGTGTGTGTGTGTGTGTGTGTGTGTGTGTGTGTGTGTGGTGTGTGTGTGTGTGTGTGTGTGTGTGTGTGTGTGTGTGTGTGTGTGTGTGTGTGTGTGTGTGTGTGTGTGTGTGTACTCAACCCGGTATCACGGCAAGACGTGAACATGTGACGATTTACCATGCTGGGAGACGTGAAGATGTCACGGTTTCGTCCCCTTCAAACGTGACAGCTACACGGTATTGTTAACCAGTGGAGAAATAACCGGAAATACCAAGCAAATGCTACCCCGACGTAATGATTTATTTTTTAATAGTCACACTCGATTACAGCGATTTTCTTGTTGCCCCAGCTGGTCGACACCTCTTTTAGCATAAACAAAGGCTACATTCATGTATTAAATCGATGTTAATACATGCGTGTGGATGTGGAATTAACGGACGTGACGTTGTGCGATTGAGTTGCCAAGCAACAGCTTCGGTTCATGTTACATTTATTTTCACACAATGCGTCTCCTTGCAGTATCAACACTAATTTGGCTGACTTTTATATTTGATCCAATTGGTAGATAGGCTGTATTTAAACCATAACCGTGCAGAGCTGATAGAAAGGGACACCTGGTGGTCAAAGCACGTTATTGAATTTTATTATTAGATATTAATAGGATCTCTATAAAGTATATTCATTACTCGTTATTCTCTACTAATAGTTCATTAAAGACTGTATATAATGACTAGTTTGAACATCCCTTTCAAGATTTCAAGATTTTATAAGCTAAGGTTTATTGACATATATTATACACAACTACTGTGTAGTTATGCAATGAATGAAAAACTTGGGTCGCAGGTTCCTCAACAGTGCATTACAAGACATCTATCAATATGTGTGTATACTCCACCATTAAACTGTCATTCTGCACATTTCTTATACTATCTACATACATCTTATAAGAGTATAATACATATGTATAATATCAGTTTAATAATAAACAAATAAGTGCTTAAACTTAACATTGCAGGAAAGCAATATATTAGACGTTAAGTACTTTGTCAGGCTTAATATTTATCTGTAGATACAAATGTCACTGTGTGTGCTGTGTGCTCTGCATGTGTGACCATTAAAGAATCAGAATCAGAATACCTTTATTAGTTCCACAGAGGGGAAATGTGCAGCGTTACAGCAGGAAAGAGCCACAGACAGCTTAGTGTTGCATATCTTACATGCGTTAAAAAAGTACTAAGTTAGAATAAAATAAACAATATGCTAAAAAAGTACTAAGTTATAATATAATAAACAATATGCTAAAAAAAGATAAAAAGTTACATAATTTTCAAAAATACAGATCAAAAACAAAACGGCATATATATTGATTTAGTGGCCAGGTATAAATTACAGTTATTAATGGCATATATATATATTGCACATATAGCACATATTGCACAAAGTTGGTTTGTATTTAGCAGCAAGGGGTGTTATAGTCTGTGTTGTGGTGTGTGTAGGAGGGTCTACAAGGGGCAGTGCTGGTTGTAAAGTCTGACCGCTGCAGGAAGGAAGGACCTGCGGTTTCAAGAGGGTTTCATCCCGCCATATTCTTCTTAAAGCTTTTTTCTTATTCAAAATAAGACCTTAACCTAAAGTACTCTTTAATGTTTAAATTAAGCCTTATTAGTTTGTCTGTTTTGCACATCCTCCTTTTAATATCTAATAATAAAATAATACAATTCAATAACGTGCTTTGACCACCAGGTGTCCCTTTCTATCAGCTCTGCACGGTTATGGTGTAAATACAGCCGATCTACCAATTGGATCAAATATAAAAGTCAGCCGAATTAGTGTTGATACTGCAAGGAGACGTATTGTGTGAAAAATAAATGTAAGATGCTGTTTAATTGCTTATATATTTCTGATCCACGTCACATCTTCAGTTTTGGCGGAAGTTCTCCTGTTTGTCTAGAAGTCTTCTCAGCAGGGCTCTATAAATAGAGAATTACGGCAGATATGTCATATTTAATGCAGCCGAACCGTGTATTACAAAGCCGTTATGTGATGACTTTCAAAGAGAAAAGCAAGCACACTCGGAATAAAGTATTATTGTATTTTTAAAAAACGTTTTCAGATTTCACATCACATAAACACCAAATCCCAGCATGCATTGCGGATAACCATCCAATCATCGAGCTGAGGATCTGTTTCCGGTTTCGTTTAATGACCGATGTATTTTGTTATACACACATTCCTTCACATTTACATTTTAATGTGCATTAAAGTATTTCGTGAGGCCTTCTAACATGTTTTTAAATATAACTACGGTTGTAGTTGAATAGTTTGTAAATTAACATGAACCGAAGCTGTTGCTTGGCAACTCAATCGCACAACGTCACGTCCGTTAATTCCACATCCACACGCATGGATTAACATCGATTTAATACATTAATGTAGCCTTTGTTTATGCTAAAAGAGGTGTCGACCAGCTGGGGCAACAAGAAAATCGCTGTAATCGAGTGTGACTATTAAAAAATAAATCATTACGTCGGGGTAGCATTTGCTTGGTATTTCCGGTTATTTCTCCACTGGATAACATGGGTTAACAATACCGTGTAGCTGTCACGTTTGAAGGGGACGAAACCGTGACATCTTCACGTCTCCCAGCATGGTAAATCGTCACATGTTCACGTCTTGCCGTGATACCGGGTTGGTCATACTTGCCAACCCTCTCGATTTTCGCGGGAGACTCCCGATTTCATTGCCCTCTCCCGGTTTCCTCCCAGGGTCATATTTCTCCCGATCTCTGACAAAATCAGATTTACTCACGACTGTTTCCACTCGGACACACCATTGTTTAGTTTCCATGGTAGCGCGTCTCTTTAGCAGCGCGCATGCATTGCCCTTACAACTACAATAAGCATGTAAATGTTAATCTACAGCTCCGGCGATCCACTAGCACCGGAGTCTCCACCTGCAGACGCAGCCATCCTCATCAACTACTGACTGTAGCGTCACCTTGGATACGAGTCCAAACAACTCACAGACACACAGGCCAGGGCGCTGACAGGGCGCCCTTTGAGCATCAGATCTGACAACGCTGATTGGCTGATATTATGTTTCGGCGGCATAGTATACAGATAGCAACAGTCAGCATGTTGGCTGCTCTGGCTGAGGGCTCCTTTCTACCGCCCGGACGAGAGAGGGTAATGATACACGCTGCGGCCAGGCAGGAAACATGTGACTTATCAGTAACTTTAGACATCGTAAAACTATTTTAAGGCGAGACACCCCAGGTGAATAGGGTAATTTTTTTAACTTAAAGGTATCAGCTAGAAATTTCTCCAGTTAATTACTTAAAATAAGGCAATTGTCTTTTGTATTACAAGTTTCTGAAATAGCATGTTTAAATATGCAAATTCCATTATCTCATTAAATATGCACATATTTTAACACATTTCAGGAATCGAAATCTGAATTTTGGATATAGCCAGATTAAAAATTCTTATTTCATGTTGTAGTCATATTAGTATCTAAGGCTTTTACAGAAGGGATATTGGATATCTCTTTGTATCACTCCATAAATCAGAAAATACTGTCAACAGCCCTAAAATATCAATTTTCGCCATGTTTTTAGGTATACAATGTTGTATAATTCAGGCTATGAATTATATATGAACAAACCCTTCAGTAAAAGCCTTCATAATATTGATAGGAATATAACTGGAAGGTTTGGTGTATGTACGTGCTACTGAAATTGAAATTTCGAACTCGGAGTAGGAGAAAAAACTCATTTTGAGAAAACGACCTTTAAAGATTGCAGTGAGGCGCTAGCTAAACCCTCCTGTTCTTTGGATGATAGCTTGCGCATCGACGCACTCCGGGAAGGTATTTCATGTTCAGGGTCATTTTTTTTTTATAACCTTGCTTCGTGCAAGTGACAATTGTTGTCGTCTTCTCTGTGAACGTTTTTTTCGCCGTTCTTTTGGCATTTTGAGATTTCAATTTCTAGCTGAAAGCTAACCAGGAAGTGTTTTAGCACACCACGTGACGCATCTGAACGAATCACGTTGTCAGAAATTGACACCAGCCAATGAGATTTTGTTTCTTGGTTTAAGACCCCTTTGTGCTTTCACGATTGGTTGCTGATACAAAGGAAATGACCATATTTGGATCTGATGAGATTGTGCAGGAGAGACACAGCTTTCCAGCGATACCTCTGTTGACATGGTGCACACAGCGGTCGCGGTACTTTATGTTACGTTAGAATGCTAACTTTTGGTGAATTTAGGAGAAATCTACAGACGCAAATAGACAAACTATAGTAAAATAAACACTTAAATGTGTATTTTGTACGTTTTCCTTCCAAAAGCCTGAAAGAAAACATGTTATGGAATCAAAATCTCAAAATTGACCAGTACTTGAAAAACGATGTTTTTGCCTGCCGTGTCTCGCCTTAAACGAGATTTTATTGTAGATTATACAGTTTACTGATACCAACTATATAATATTTACCTTGTTCATTAAAAATAAAAAGGTCTTCTTTTTTTTTTAAATATATATATTTTTTTTTATTACAATAAAACATGTGGGAAAAGGGGGGGCGGCGCCCCTATGGGCCGACCGCCACTTACACACACACACACACACACACACACACACACACACACACACACACACACACACACACACACACACACACACACACACGATTTAAACGCAGACCTTTGTTCCTCCATGTTTCGTTGTTATTGTTTCACTGCGTGGACCCGCAATTTTTTTTCAAACGCTCCCTTTTTTGGTCCATCTGCGGCGGTAATAGGTTTTGTGCGCTGTGATGATTCGGCTGTACCTTTAATATGTAATGTTGTGAGGAAATCTTTCCTCCAATAAGTCATCCAAAATGTATTCACTTCAGGTTTACGAAAGTAACTGTAATCAGATTACTAGTTTTTCAAATGTAACGCGAGCTGAATACAGTTAGGCCTACTTGATTTTTGTATTCTGATTACGTAACGCCGTTACATGTAGATCTTCTGTGTTTTGCCTATAGGCTATTGCTCTGCTGGATCGATTGATGATGTGACCTCTGTGATGAGTGTCTGTGTTTTCCTTAAATTCTAGTTGAGTAGGAATATTAGCATTATAAAAAATACTCAGGTAAGGTAAAAGTACCTCAAATTTGTACATAAGTATACTACTTTAGCAAACGTCTCAGTGTCCACTGTGGCTGCAGTAAACAACACTTTGTTACATCAAGTGATTTCTTTCTGTTGGTTTCTTCTACTTGGGGGCAGCAGAAGAAGCTCTATGAGCATTCAGTCTTAACATCACAACATCCTTTGTTTGTGCAAAGACCCCTCACCACTTCCTGTGTCTGCAGAGGACAACAATTAAAATCAGCTTTTTGGAAAATACATCCTGGTTTGTTTAATGTTGGACCAGAGTTGGACCCAAGAGCTATTTCAACCTGCAAGATGTTCCCAAATCCTTCAAACAGTACTAGATATGGCCATGTTGTAGTTATTATATTTGTATAAAATACTATAAATCAGATTTACTTATTGATAGTGTAGTATACTCCATGAAATTATCTTATGAGACAACATTAAGTGGCTGTAATTGTCCTTGTATACTAGGTGATGCCCCCATTGAAGTGTTCTTCTGTAAATTAAGTTATAATATCATTTATAATGATGAATAATTAAAATAATGATTTATGATTTTATTAAATATAATAATTAATTTTTATTTTAATTGTATTATTTTGTATGATCATTAGTTCCTCCTGATAGCCAATGTATTTTGTTTTTTATATATAGATTTTTATATATTATCGGATTTTTTTAAATTACAATTTAACTCAGGAAATGTTATTACGTTATTGGTTGTATTCAAGCTGTGGAAACCTGCCCCTACTGTATTGTACTGTGCTGTGTGTATTATCCCTCCCGCCCCCGTCTCATTCATAATGCTGTAAAGATGTATAATGTAATGCGATGTGTGTCTCCCTCTAGCGGTGGGACTCAGTACAGCAACACAGTCAACAGCTCTGCAACTGCTCAACCGACCAGCTCAGCCATAAAGACACCCAACAACAGCACCATCATCTTCCCATCACCAGTCATGTGACCAGGGGTGTTTCTGGAAACTGGATTCTGCAGTCAGAACTGCTTCTATGGCTCTGTCTGGATGTCCGTTGGGGGCTAGAGGCATCGACTTCTCTGCGTTATACCAAAGACGACATGGACAATCAGAGCCACATGCTGACTGTTATCTTCAACTGCAGCAGCTATGACGTTGTCATGATGTGTGCTTTTTTTTTTTATTAGTCAATTTATTGAACATGTCAGAAACAAAAACATACAACAATAATATATTCTCTTTTTTCCTTTTTTTCTCACTCAAATTAATAATTATAACAAAGTTACACAGCTTCGTGTGAATGGTAAAATAATTGAAAACGTCAATGAGGTCAAATACTTGGGAGTGATCTTGGATGCCAATTTGACTTTTGAAAGGCATATTAGAAGCATGACTAGAAAGCTGAAATATAACATTTTCAAATTTAAACATATTAGGAACTCATTAACCATAGAAGCATCGAAAACCTTTTTGCATGCCATGATACTATCACATTTTCACTACTGTATAACCTGCTGGTCCCAAGCAACTAAGACTGCTTCTTTATAAACAAGCCTTCAAAGTTATGGATAGACTGCTTCTTTATAAACAAGCCTTCAAAGTTATGGATAGAAAGTCATTAAAACACCATCATTGCAATATACTGTCCAAATACAAACTGTTCAGTTTTGATAGTCTTGTTCTACTTTCCCGAGTTCGATTGGTATTCAGAATCATTCACAATTCTACAACACCACCGTTGAGGGGCTTTTTTCAGTTTCGCCGTGAGCAGAGTTGCAGAAACTCCAGATCTGCATCAAATGCAGATCTAACCTCCCTCTGAGGCGCACTGCCTTTGGACCATCAGCATTTTGGTTTACGGCCATCAAGCACTGGAATACTCTTCCAGTTTAACTTAAAACCTGTACTGATTTTAACTCATTTTCCTATGGTGCAAACAAATGATATTAAGCAACCAGTCATGCCAACATGAATTACACTGTAATCTGAGTTTTTTTTTAATTTGAACTGTATTGTCATACTATATCTTAGATATTTTTATTTAAGTGTATTTGAAGTGTACTAAGTATTATGTTCGTAACCTGAATTTAAAACAGGCTTTGTAATTATTTGAGTGACCGAGATCATGTAAGTGTATTTCAAGTGTACTATGTATTAATTTATTGAGCTGTACTTAAATCAGGTTTTAAAATAGTTTGACTGACTTTTATCCATGTATTTTTTCTTTTAATGTTTATTTTATTAGCTTTTCTTTTTAATGACTGATTTTAAATGCCATTTTCTTAATCTCTTTCATTTTTTGTAAAGCACTTTGAATTGCCTTGTGTTGAAAAGTGCTATATAAATAAACTTGCCTTGCCTTGCCTTGATAGAGATCATGCAATGTTATTATTTGTTTATTGATTGTTATGAACCTGTCTGAGGACCACAGATGGAAATGAGCTATTAGCTATAATCTGGCATATTGCATCTCTTCTCTTTGCTGAGATGAATGTTTTTGTATGCATGGTCCTTCTATAAATAAATACAAAAAAAAAAGTACAAAAAAACAAAACAATAATAATTCTCAAATACCTGGTGCTTACCTCTTCCTGTATAGGGCATTAGCTTACTACAGGAAATCACCACCGTATATTGTGATTTTCAGAGTTTCTTTTAACATAAGAGCTAAAAGGAGCATTTTAAAGCTGCATTACTGAGTTAGTTTTTTTTCCACTTGGTGGCAGCAGATTGTTGCTCATTTACACATCCAGGACACAAAAGAGCTGACAGAGTTTTGCACCACCACCATGATTGATGTAAGGTGCTGTACACTCACACTGTTTTAACCTTGGTTAGATACTGGGAGTACATTTTCCACTTATTTTGTTTATTGATGACGGAAAGATCCATGTGATTTATGAAAGATGATAAAGATATGGACTGTTAACCCAACAAAAGCTATGAGAGTTTTCTTTATCAGGATTTTAAATATTACAGGTAAATACAGGACTAATGTGAGCGCTGTGATTAAATAAACTAATTGCCACGACCAGGTCCAGGTGGACTTTTCCTGTGTGTGTGTGTGTGTGTGTGTGTGTGTGTGTGTGTGTGTGTGTGTGTGTGTGTGTGTGTGTGTGTGTGTGTGTGTGTGTGTGTGTGTGTGTGTGTGTGTGTGTGTGTGTGTGTGTGTGTGTGTGTGTGTGTGTGTGTGTGTGTGTGTGTGTGTGTGTGTGTGTGTGTGTGTGTGTGTGTGTGTGTGTGTGTGTGTGTGTGTGTGTGTGTGTGTGTGCTCGAGTTACTACTGTTGTGGCAGTATTGGCTGAATGCATTGATGAGTCAGGAAAGTACTAGCAGCAGCCAGCTTTGTTGGATACCTTCATATCGATCATTTTGAGGATGGGGCTTTTGGGGGAGGCCTGAAGGGAAGGGGTTTCGGTGTTGATAACTTGGCGACTTTCTTGTTAGATTTAGCTACATTTGGAGCTAGTGCTTCATTAAAAACACCATTGCGCTGCTGGTTTAGAGTACTTAAGCAAACATACTAAGGCCCAATCCCAAACCACGCCCTACGCCCTACACACTACCCCTCCGTTTGCGCGTTCACGCGGAGGGTCCGCCATATTGAGGGCTGTTCCAAACCACCGAGTGTGGAGCGGTGTGGAGGGGGAGTGGACTATCACGCCCTCAAACAGCGAGTCTGCATCGGTGCTGACTTGAGACCGGTCTCAACGCTGTGTGTGTCCGTCAGGAAACACGCTGTTTACAAGTAGTTCTAGCAAACATCCACTGTATGTGTGTGTTTGGTGTGTATTGGGTTTGGTTTATGTGTATTTGTAATTAAGTTGTTGGCATCAGTTTTCAGAGATGAGTTTGCTGTGGTCCGGTAGATCTTATCTGCTTCTGTGTTGAATGTGTCGTGTCGGCTTTCCAGCAGGGCCCGGTTTCTTTTTTTAAATAATTTTCAGATTCTTTCGTTTTGTCTGGGTGAGGTCAGGTGAAAACTTCATTAATGGGAAGCGTATGGAGGCATTGGGGAAAGGCTAAGCGGTTAAGATGATCAGTTACCTGAGTTGTTTGACGGTCGTTGCCTGGGTTCCATGGTTCTTATCGTTGATGGCAATGGATAAATGTACCAATCTTAGAAGTGTTAATGGAATGTCTCTTTTTGTTGGTAATTGCAGAAAATACTATTAATACGTTTATTTATTATAGCACCTTTCACAGAAATATAATTTCACAAAGTGCTTCACAAGTAAGAACAACATTTAAAATTAAGACCACATAAACATGAATACTATAACCACATGAGGCAGACATTTTTAAGGTCAACAAAAAAACATAACACAGACCACGTGGAGTCCAGAAAGGAACAAACATAATAACAGAACACACCACACACATTTCAAATTAAAAGCCAAAAGGTAGGTCTTCAGTAGTTTTTTTAAAAGCTTCTACGGAGACTGCAGAGCAGATGGCTATAGGGAGAGAGTTCCACAGTGTTGGAGCCACCACCTGAAAGACAGTCACCTTTCGTTTTTAGACGAGACCGTGGGACAGACAGTAGGCCCTGGTCTGAAGTCCTACGTGACCTACTGGCAATGTAAGGATGTTGAAGGTCACATATATTTTCCGGTGCATTTCCACGCATTGCTCAATATGTAATAACCAGGACCTTAAAATGTATTCTAAAAACGAGTGGGGAGCCAATGTAAGGATTTTAAAATTGGTGTAATGTGTGTCATCCTGCTTGACCTAACAGTCTTGCAGCATCATTCTGGACCATTTGTAGGCGGTTTAGAGATGACTTGCTGAGTCATGTTCAAATGGAGTTACAGTAATCCAGCCGGGATGATATAAAAGCATGAATGATCATTTCAAGCTCTACCATTGACACAACAGACCTGAGCTTTGCAATATTTCTGAGATGGAAAAAGCATGTACGGGTCAGTGATTTAACATGCTGATCAAAATGCATTGCCTGATCAAATGTCACACCAAGATTTCGTAGATTGGACCGAACAGCTGAGGAAAGGGACCCTATACTCTTTGCAACTGTCGGAGCTATACTGTCTGACGCAATGATGAGAACCTGTTTTGTCTGCATTAAACTGCAAGAAGTTGTGAGACATCCAGTCCTTAATGGCATTTAGACAGTTGTGTAACACAGATAATCTATCAGGATTATCAGGTTTAAAAGAGACATATAGTTGAATATCATCAGCGTAACAGTGGTAGGAAATATTACTGAATTTGCTGATACCCTGACCCAAGGGAAGCATATAAGGAAAATAAAATAGGACCCAAAACAGAACCTTGAGGCACACCACGGGTAAGAGCAGCAGTATCAGATGTGAAAAGACCGTTAGACACAGAGAAACTCCTATCTGAAAGTTAGGAGGAGAACCATTTCAGTGCACTCCCTGAGACACCCACCTGCCTGAGCCTTTCCATCATTATTCTGTGATCCAGTGTCAAAAGCTGCGCTAAGGTCCAGCAGCACTAAAACGGAGCATTCAATGATAAACTTTGGCCCCTGGTAACTGTCCACTTGAATGAGTGGGTTGGTAGGAGCTTGGATTCTATTCATAATTGATCATTCCGGTGTCAGGACTTAATAAGTACCATCGATCATTCAGTCCTGTGCTTTGCGGTTGGGTCTATGTGGTATGTACGTTTGTATGGAAAGGAAGAAGTGGTTTGTGGTGGAGGAGTAGGGTTAGGGTTAAGAGAGGGTTAGGGATTGGGGCTAGAGTTGTAGGAGGGATAGAGAAGTTGTCATGAGTGATAGGGAAGTGGAGGTGGATGGAGTCTGAGTGGGATGCTATTTCTTCCGAGCCTAAAATTGGGTGGAAGTGCGATGTGTAATGTGTCAGGTTTTGTAGGGAGGTGGAATACAACTATAAATAAATAAAAAATAAAACTGGTGAATGGTGAATGGTGTGGACATGTTTAGTGTCAGTTGTACTGTGTGTATAGTGCCGGAGGTTTGCCTGGGACCATAAGGCTTTCTGGGAAAACCAATGGCGATTTAGAGGGCTGCAAGGTAATGTTTGAATCCCTCTACAGTTGTTTAGAAAATAAATGATCATAACTCCTTCCTTAATAACCAACCATTAGGCTTTGAGAAAGCAGTAAACTATCTCCATTAATTTAACTCTGGAGTATTACTTGTCAGAATTTGGCAGTATCCCTGATTTGTCGGCCTTCTCCAGCCCTCTAACTGGGGGAATATACTGTGGCAGGGTTTCTGCCAGAAAAGCTGTTAGGCCTATCACTCCTTCTCTCTCTATTGCAACCACTCCCTAGTGTTTAACACAGCCAATGCAAGTTTGGTTTATTAATAAAAGGGAATCGGAAACCCAGGTATTGGATTGCAGTCGATGAGAGCTGGATGAACTGCGTATCACTCTCAAGTTCTGGTTCACAAAGGATTTAGGTCCAACGATATTATTGCACTTACTGTAAATGGCAGCTGTGATGTAAACTCACATCCTGGCATTGATGAGACTCAATCTCCACAGGGTCCTTCAATGCTGTCAAATTCCCCACACTCGCTGCAGCCAGATGTTATGTACATGTGATGTGAATACTCAGCTAATAAGAAGACAACATTGGATGTATTCGCTGTCAGTTCTCAACTTTCTTCAACTTCACTTTAACAGCCGACTGATGGTCCACCCCCCCCCCCCCCCCCCCCTACTTCCTGTTAGCCAGCACTGCTAACACAACAACCAAGATGGCAAACAGCTGTCCAGTCTACACAATAAAGCAACAAACAGTAAGCAAAGAGCTAACTGTATTCTGCAAGATAAGCACTAACAAGCAAAAACACACTAAACATGGCTAATTACGCCACACACTTTTAACCATTTCAGGACTTGCCAGCTAAGCTATCAAAGCTAAGTAACCTCGCTCTTCATTGACTTAACCAAGTCTAAGCAAGTACACAACCTCTAAGTGTTGGAACATGTGTTAGTTAGTTTAATATTCACTGAGCTGTATTGTGTGATCTGTTAAAGTACTATAGGGTAATGTTAAGTGGTCACTGCTTAGTTTAGAGATTTGAATTGTCCTTCATGATCTTCTTAATATGTGCTTTATGGAATATGTGGCTGGTTACATTTTGCAAAGGATTTCTGACAACCTTTGGAAAAGAATCCCGAAATCCTTTATCCTTTACAAGCTATTCATTCTGTAATGTTGTTTAGAGGTATTCATGAAATTATTAACACATTTTCCTAATTCATAGTGTACACTTTATGAAAATATTTAATAAGATTACACTAACTGGCTATTTACTTAAAGTGGACCTATCATGCTATATTTGAATAATATATTGTAGGGCTATACCTATAATATAAAACATGTCTCATTTCGCTCTATTTGCTCTTTTCAAGGGCTGATTCTGTGGCAAATGAGCTGCAGCTGACCACGCCCCCTTGCAAAGGAGGGGGGTGAGGCACGAGCGACACGTTACCATGCTGTTACCATGCCACGGCAACCTCTCATTCTCCTGATAGGTGGAGAGTTGCCCATATAGGCGGAGCACCCCGTTCCTGACGTCAGAACAATTTCAAATCTGTATCAGTCTGTATCAGATCCGTTGCAGCCCCGTTTTTAGAGATTTGGGTATGGAGGAAAAGAGAGAGGGTTGTGTTTTCTGACACTTAGTGAGTTCCCTGACACACCGGGGACACATATTCATGTTTAAAAGACATACAAAAGTGCATTTTGCATGATAGGTCCCCTTTAAGTTGGTGCCCAATTGGGTGGACTTAAAGGTCTCATGTCTTGGCCATTTCTACTGATTGTAGAACATTGTTGAGGTCTACTATGGAACTATACCATGTTGGTGGGACGTTGCGGGGCTCGCTGCTCTGCCCTGTGGGGCTCGAGGAGCGGACAGTGTGAGGTGGATTACTGGTGTTGTTTCCTGGGTGCTCAGCAGAGCTCAGTAGAGTGTGTGTGTGTGCGTGTGTGCGTGTGTGTGTGTGTGTGTGTGTGTGTGTGTGTGTACAGGGTACATGGGACCTTTAATGGAAGTTAAATCATACAAATTAATATAATTGATATTTGTATTTAACATAATTAATATTATTTTATATAATTGTGTTGATATGAATAGGTTAATCATTATTAACAGTACATTTGTTCACCTTCTCTAAACTTCTGCTATTTTACATTATGTATTCAAATGAAATGTAAACACTTCAGGATACATGCTTTCTCTTTCCTCTCTGTGGAACACTTAACTTGTTTTGGTGATGTCCTTTAATAACTCAGGTAAGGTTAATAATCCTCTTCTACTTCATCTCCATCTTGGAAATGTGTTGTGACATCACCTCGTGATGCCTCATTGTAAAACAGGAGAGCAGGAAAAGTTACAAAGGCTCAGAGGTGGGAAGTAACTACATTTACTCAAGTACTGTACTTAAGTACAATTTTGAGATAGTTGTACTTTACTTGAGTATTTTAATGTTTTACTACTTTGTACTTCTACTCCACTACAATTCAGAAGTAAATGGCTCCACTCCATGTATTTAATCCCTTTAGTTACTTCACAGATCTGGATGAATGATGTGAACGGGTTAAATCAGACTTTAGTTCCACCTGGAGTAAATCCACCAGCTACCCTGCAGTATACAAAGTCATTCAAACTAGCTGCACCTTTACCAGCTTTGAGAACACTTTCATGATCAATCATTATAAAACATATCATATATATTATTCTGAGATGGACCAATCTGCACAGTACTTCTCCCACCTCTGCACAGGCTCACTTTAAAGTTACAAAGTGTATAGAAGCTATCATTCCAATATAGTATAATATAATTAGGTCCACCAGATGTTCTCATCTCATTACTTCCAGGTTTTTTCCCATGGATCAGGAAGCTCAGGTTTTAAAGCCAAGAAGAAGGGCCAGTTTGAACAGTCTCTGTTTTCCATGCTTCTGTTTTGTATTCCTGTTCTCCTCATCGTCTTTTCAACCGTCACCTTTACCCCAGCACGACCCAAGTTCTCTGTGACTTCCTGTTGGACGGCAGCAGCAACCAGGATTATACTGCCAAGATTAACACACACACACTCACATGTATACGTACAATCACAAACACACTAACACAAACAACACAAACGATAGCAGGAGTTCTCTCACAGTTTGACACACACACACATATAATGTGTGTCAATATAACAAAAACACACATGTGGTGCTGTAATGCATGCAAACTGGTGAGGGAAATCAGAGTTTTTTATCTGATTCATATAAGCTTAGTTTTGATGATTTCTGAATTGTTGGCATGAAGTCAGACACTTTTTTGACACTTTGCGGAGAAGTGCTGTGATTCCCCTCTGTATAAAGTGCGCCATACATATATACGTATTGTTGCTGAGCTATCATACTGTAAGCACTAACTGTTCCTAGAGTGGTGGCTCTTCCGTCTTCACTACACAAAACGAGTGCAGAACATTTATGATGAGATAGGTGTGCCTTTACAGCGAGGTAGTGGTGTCCATGGTCTCCAGTGAGTTGCTTTCTTTGCCTTTTCACTGCTATGCAGTTCATGGTAAATTACGGGAGGAAGTCGGGGTCAAACTTGTTGAGGAGATTAGCTTGTGTTAATTTCTTTAATGGGTTAAGGTTCCCGGATTAGAAGGGAGAAGAAGAAGTTGACCAATGTTTATAGGAGCAGTTGTTCAAAACAAATGTATGGTAATAAAAACGTTGAAGTCCAATCCAGTAAAAAGACATTACCGTGTTAAAGCAAGACTGTGTAACTTCTAAAAAGAGAAAAAAAGTTACACATACAAAACATTTATAAGACTCTTGCACATTTACATACAGTAAGTAGTTCTACTGCTAAAGCTTTACCTGATGGCTAATGTTAACAACACTGTAATGACAATTATGGGCCACATTAGCTGCAAAAGCCACACAGTATTGCTTTAAAGCTTAAGATTTCTACACCAATGCAAAGTCATGCTTTAGTCTAATGTCAATGAATGTTGGTAAGAGGAAGAAGTAGGAGGTTGGTAGTCTTAGATATATGTCATGTTTGTAGACAACTTTAATATATAGTTCATATAAATACGTATATATTTATATAAAAAGCTAAAGTTTAGCCGCCATTCTCAGAACTGAATCGGGACACTGTGGTATTTCCAAAGTCCCACATGAACCTGCCATCAGACACTTTTCTGTGAATGATAAAGAAACGTATTGGACATGAATCCATGCCTCAGTGACACATTTCCCAAGATTAATAATGTTGTCCAACCCTGGTCAGGGTGCATGACAAACTGTACAATGATATCTTTCTACTCAACTGTCAATGAGACCTTGCCTAAAGATACACTTTAGGTCACTTTTACACACAAAGCACAAGTGAAATGCAAACCCTTACAGAGCCTGCGGACTAGACTGGAATGAAACTTAGAGTTATCTGATCTATTGTGGTTGCACATGGCACTTTTTGTTTTTCAAGTTACGTTATGGTAATTGTATGGTATCGACTCCCAAGTATAGCTATTCCACCTAGTCGGGCGGCATCGCACTCTCCATAGAAACACAAGGTTAACATCAACGTAAAGCTGTTTTACTGTGTACCAGCTTAAAGAGCCTGTGACAGCCTCCCAACAACTGTTGTGCAATGAAATATTGGGCTACTAGTCATCTCGAACCGTCAGTTTAAAAAAGAAAAAGCGATACCGTTCCGTTAAATATCAATAATTTCGAACATCGCGGGAAATTCCTTCGACTCATTTTGAAGTTTTGGGGGAAGCCGGAAATGACGTCAATGCGGGAACGCTTCACTGTGCGGCGAGAGAGCCAAACACGGACAAAGTGTGTTGTCATGCGTAGAAATTGTGAATTACTGAGTTTAGGCACGTTAATAACGTTTGAATGAAGTTGACTACAGTATATTCATATTTGTCAGTGCTTTCATGTCAATTCGGCGAACATAAACATAATGATCGTGGTGAAGATGATGATTACATTAGGATTAAAATCGGACCTGCTGAATTTCCTCCCGTAGGATGTGATATAAAAACAAATCGATTATTTTTGTAGTTGTAAACTCAAGTGGATGAAACTACATTTATTAGTGCTTTCATGTCAATTCGGCGAACATATGATACATTAAATGATCGTGAGGATGATGATTAAAAATCGTTTGTTTGAGCCGGTCTGCATTTCCTGATGAGAAAACAAACCGATGCTTTGTGTAGTTGTAGTACACCAACATGGATTAAACGTGTGTTTTTTTACCACAATGTTGGGGAAATTAATGGATAAAATGCACGGATTATTATTATTATTATTCCCACTCCGATCGGGACACTAGGTCCACCGTTTCCCCGCAGCGAGGCTCCCCCCGTTGACAGTTTACGTGGGCTGGGTGCAGTGGCGGACTGGCCATCGGGACGAATCCCGATGGGCTGGTACCGAAGTGGGCCGGTTGGATAAGTCACTAGCACATCCCCCACTCCCCCCGTTGACAATTTACTAGCGGTACCGTAGTGGGCCGGTCGAGAGTCCCATGGCTGATTTTTAGTCCCATTCCACCACTGGCTACATGACCGTATGATCGCCCATATTGACGCACCTAATTCCTAAACTTCTAACAGATACAACATAAACCGATCCTTCAGCCTCATATGAGCTCTCAGACACGTTCAAAATTAAACTGTCATCGCTGTCTGAGCTTGCTGCTGTGTGCGCCATCGTGCGTTTACATGCAGATGCTGGGATCCTGAACGGTGCAGCTGGAGCGCTGTGCCCGCAATGACGTCACACATCATTTGGCGGGACTTGAAGAATCCCCGAGCAGATCCAGAAAATGGTCAACATTGAAGGGCAGATTAATGGTTATCAAAGTACAAATATTTTCAAGGGGACAATATTTACTCAAATTGATGGTTTGGATGATGGGGGAAACTCGTGTCACAGGCTCTTTAAGGGTTTGCTATGGAAATGCCCAATTCATTCAAGGTGAATTGCCCCAGAGAGAGAAGAAGAAAAATGCTTTCAGTCCAAAGCCATTGGGGGGGTGTAAACAGATTTGGGTGGGCAGCAGGCTTTCATTAGGGCCGCTGCTGTTCGGCCTCTAAGGTCTCTGATTGCTCTCGGATTGATTTAGATAAGAGTTATTTTCAATCTCTTTGGTCTTTTGGCTCTGCTCATTCACGGCTATCACACAACTAAGCTTATAGTCGTTTTTTCTCCAGTCTGTGTGATTAAAACCGTCTTTTTTCTGGGAGTTTCTTTTTCTAAGTTGTTGGGCGTCTTTGTGTGTGTGAGCAGCATCACCGTTGGATGTCCGTTGTTCTTGTTGGTAGCGACCTCGTTGGAGTCTGTGAGGGGGTCGCTGGGGCTGGCGTTGCCACAGCAGCAACACAGTATCCTACCAATAGGCCTGAAAACGACTCTGTACAGGCCGCGGCGGGCGCTCTCGCTCACGAAGCAGTACAGAGCGGGGTCCGCCACACAGTTCAGACTGGTCAGCAACAATGACAGGTGGTAGTAGTTAAATATTCCTGAAAAATAAGAAAACAGACCAAAGTTAGTCTGTTTCAGCAAAAACTTTACTGGATTACTTTGCAAAAAAGAAACTGTACCTATAATGAAGTTGCAGTCTCGCTCCAGCATGGTGCGTACCAACAGGAAGACGTGGTAGGGGGAGAAGCAGACGAGGAAGATGAGGATGGTGCTGCCGACCAGCTGCCTGATCCTGGTCTTCTGATCCGGCTGCGTCCCGGTGCTCCGACCCACGGCGCGCAGAACACACAGGTAGCTGATCTGGACAGCATCAGGGTCAAGATAAAACATTTACATATCATAATCCTGTCTTCGTCCTCTCTAAAAAGCCTAACACGTGTTTTTCAACAACTTCTTTTTACATGGGTTTGCATTTCTGTAGATAGAAATATAGGTTTGTATGGTAAATTAAGTAGAGACAAAGCAACCTTAGATAATTCATTCATTTTTTTATTACATAAGGCGGTTTTAGCCGTTTTGGAATATGTGTCCAGTAAAAATTAGCTTGGACATTAGGACTTCAGTTATATTCCTTTACCCAAGATCACCTTGCTGAAGGCAGATCTTGAGAAGAAAGCAAGCTTAATTTTGCTAATTATATGCCATTTGTTATTTTCCCAAGATTCTCAGGTCAATTGCTTTACAAACATCACCACTTTGCAGCCTGTCTTAGACAGAGTGGAGAGCAGCATCAAAAGATATGGGTTTGTAACATTTTACTTTTTACAATAAAACCATAATAATATTTATCCATTACATTCTAAAATGTTGTGTCAAAGAAGCAAGTGTAGATAAGGGTCTACCTCTAACTCAGTAGTGTTATTTAAATGAACCAGTTCACTTTTGTGATAAACATTAGAGTAGTAAAACAGTTATCATACCGATAAAATAGCCAGAGGAAACATGAAGCCAATAGTGAAGCGATAATAGTTGATGGGATACTCCCACGGCTGCATGGGGTAGTGCTCGAAGCACACTGATTGGTTCTTGATGTCTTTGCTCAGTTCTTTATGGCGGAAGAAAACCACACCCACAGCGATCTCCTTCAGCCAGATGAAGGAGCTCACCAGCCACGCTGTACGCATGGAGCGGAGGGAGGTGAACCTGGAGACAAAGGAAGGAGAAGAGGACAGGTTAATAGACGTATTGATTGATTGCAGCACACAGGAACTATGGTTAAAGGTTCAATCTTAAAAGAGAAGATTAATGTTACATTGGAAGAGACCTGCAGCAATATTTGTATCATACCAAACCGTAATTACCTTAAAGGGTAGACCACAGCCAAGTAGCGATCCAGGCTGATACAGCACAGGAAACCGATGCTGATGTAGATGTTCTCATAGAGCAGGAAACCACAGAGCTGACACAACCACTCCCTGTGGCTCCAGTCATCATCCTGTAAACAGCAACACACATTCATATACAGAAACTATAGTCTCGGTATGTAGGTAGGTGAAAAGGGAGTAAAAGCTAATCGAAATGAACTGCTACACAATTTTGTATTTGCATTGTACATGCAGGGTTTCACTTTACCTGGAAGAAGTACTGCAGCCACAGTGGTAAGGATGCCAGGTACAACAGATCAGACACTGTCAGGTTCATCAGATAGACTCCCAGCTCGTTCTTCTGCTTCAGCTGCACAGCAGCGTGGTACAGAGAGTAGATGTTGGAGGGAATACCAACCTGGGATTAGGAAGACAAATGATTGTGATTATTTTATTCTCTGACACTAGTTATGTTCTTCCTACAATGCAGCATGCTTCGAAAACGTCCCTTCTGCTTACACAACTAAACAAGAACGTTGAGGTTGGATGATTCTAACATATTACCAACGTTTATGAGCCCAATGCCTACATTTTTCTAATTCAGGCTTTTGTTGTCCAACATCTGCACATGTCAAGGTTATATTTAGCATGTAGTAAGAGTATTGCAAGTTCCGTTAAGGTTACAAAACACTTACAGAAAGGTAAGGTATATTGTGGAACGTTTCTATAAATAAACATTGATTGATTGATCCTTTCCCCGCTCAGAGACCCAGGTCGTCGCACACATCTCTGCTTGTCTAGCTGACATCTCTCAGTGGATGTCTGCTCACCACCTCAAGCTCAACCTTGACAAGACTGAGCTGCTCTTCCTTCCGGGAAAAGATTGTCCCACTCTTGACCTAACAATCAACATCGGCACCTCAGTTGTTTCCCAGACTCAGACTGCAAGGAATCTGGGTGTGACCCTAGATAACAACCTGTCCTTCACTGCAAACATCGCTGCTACAACCCGTTGCTGCAGATACACGCTTTACAACATCAGGAAGATACGTCCCCAGCTGACCCAGAAAGCGACTCAGGTTCTGGTCCAGGCTCTCGTCATCTCACGCCTAGACTACTGCAACTCCCTCCTGGCTGGTCTACCTGCATGTGCCATCCGACCTCTGCAGCTCATCCAGAATGCAGCGGCTCGTCTGGTCTTCAACCTTCCTAAATTTTCCCACACCACTCCGCTCCTCCGCTCCCTTCACTGGCTTCCGGTAACTGCTAGAATCCACTTCAAGACACTGGTACTTGCGTACCATGCTGCGAATGGATCTGGCCCTTCCTACATCCAGGACATGGTTAAACCGTACACCCCAGCGCGTGCACTACGCTCTGCATCAGCCAAACGACTCGCTGCACCCTCGCTGCGAAGGGGACCCAAGTTCCCAGCAGCAAAAACACGTGGGTTTGCTGTCCTGGCTCCAAGATGGTGGAATGAGCTCCCCATTGACATCAGGACAGCAGATAGCTTACACACCTTCCGACGCAGACTGAAAACTCATCTCTTTCGACTCCACTTCGAGCGATAGAATTATTAACAAAGCACTTATATACTAATAAAGGACTGGCTTACCTAAAGCCAGTTGAGTAGCACTTGAAATGTTTTGGCTCTATGAAACCTGATGTACTTATATGATTCTGTTTTCCTCAAGTTTGTATTTTGTTGGTCGAACGCACTTATTGTAAGTCGCTTTGGATAAAAGCGTCAGCTAAATGCAATGTAATGTAATGTAACATATTAACACCACTTTTGGATTTGTGAAGCATAAATGCAAAAGCCAGAAGTAAATATATAACGTTAGCCTATAAACGAACTACATCACAGTCACATGACTTCACACCGCTATAGGCTTAAGGCGGGTAGTGTTTGTCGTGATTACTTTATTTATTTTGTCACTTGATAGCAACAACCGTTTTTATGACACATTGGAGGTTCAGACATCCACCAGTGGAGTATTTGTTTTAGAACAAAACTACTTTGTAGAAAAGATCTTAAGATCTATTTAAAGCATCAAACCAAAAGAAAACATTGATTTAACAGACGGGTAGAGCTAAAATGTTCAATCATTTCCGGGTTTTAGGACTTATTGGCAAAATGTTCTAAATGAGTTTGTGTTTAAATTTGATGATAAACTTCACTTTCGCAAACAGCTGCCGTATAACATTTCAAATGTATTTCACTAGGGACCGGTAAGTGACTGAAACAGAGTCATTTACAGAATGCTGAGGCTACAGTAAGTGCAACATTTGTCCTAATTCTATTACAGTGCTGACAAATAAAAAACAGCTAATGCTAAAACGTACACACATCATTAAAGCGTGCACATTGGTGAATTCAAGGAGGAAATGTCAGTTTACGACCTCAACGATTACTTGTGCACTTTTATTAAGTATTCACACACCTTAAAATGTTTGTGTGGAGATATTCAAGATGCACACACACTTACCGTGAGCACCAGAATGTACACACTGGAGAAGACGTACTGGTGGACTTTATGGTTGATGGTACAGTTGGTCACTTCCTCCTCAGACATGTTGAGCACCATCACTACCCGCTCACACTCACACCACCTTCAACATGCATGTCCACAGGAAGATGTTAAGACATGCATGCTACTAAAATGTAACAAATCAGACAAATCTTCATGTCGGTTGGAGCACTCCATGGCCTAGCTCGTCATCTGGGTCAGTGTCTCTCTTCTCTTTCATTTGTGGAGCTGTGGAACACAGACAAATACATTGTCAGAGATTATAAACATCTGATCAAATATTAGATTGAACTGGATGTAAATACTTACACAAACACAGACACACACTTAACATGGTAACATTAAGGGTATTACACGGTAAAAGTCCTCACTTAGATGAGCAAAAGAATGACCGTAATCTTTCAAACTATTGTTTGAATAAGCTAAGTGTTGTAAACTATTGAATAAGCTGAAATATAATCTGGTCTAGTTGGTCAGAAATTATCAGTCAGTGTGTGTCCAGAAATTCCTCTGAGTCACTAAATTGGCAATATTGCTAATTAAAGAAGAGGATGTTTTTAAATTGTTGGGTGAAATGATTCAAATCCACCTGGAACAATCTGGAGCCTTTGATCAGAGCATAACTAGACGAATACACTATAACTATATTCCATCAGAAAGGTCGGTGAACACGTCGTAGGAAGTTATTATTTTATAGCATAAACCAACCCTGGGTCTGAAGCTATGCTAGCAGCTAGCACACAACAGGGCTTTGAGCTAAATGCTAACATCAGCATGCTAACACGCTCACAATCAGAATACTATCATGGACATGTTTAGCAGGTGGAAGAAGTGCTCACTATCAAGTTGTAATACCACTTAAGTTAAAGTCAAAATGTAGTAGCATCAAATATACTTAAAGTTCAAAATATAAAAGTACTCATTATGCAGAATGGCTTTTTTTCTGCAAGGTAAATCTAATCCAGTTTATTAATATTTTGTATTAATAATAATATATATTGTCATACTGATATTTTGTACAAACTGTAAAGTCCACTGAGACAAATGTAACATTTGTGATATTGGGCTATATAAATAAACATTGATTGATTGATTGATAATATATATCTCCAAAGTAACTACTACTCTTCTCATATAAATGTAGTGGAGTAAAAGGACAGTGGTGCTTCCAAATTGTAGTAGAGTAAAAGTATGTAGTAGCATAAAAAGCAAATACTCAAGTAAAGTACAAGTAAAATAACATTGTACTGAAATACAGAACTCGAGTAGATGTGCTTACTTTCCACCAGTGGTTGCAAGCAAGCATGTGTGCCTTATTATGAATATTCAATTCTGATTGGTCAATTTGGACATCTCAGAGGTTGTTCATTCTTGCTAACACACCGCTGCTAGGCATAACATGACCGTTGCTAAGGAGGATCATTTGCGGTCATATCAACCCGCAGAAAGAAGATCGGTCTCTGTGCATTTACTCTGTCTGATGCCAACATAAAAAAACATATTTGCAAATAAAATATTTTCTGAAATGTGTTCTTCTTACTTTATATTCCTGGCATTGCCATTTCATTGGGATGCAGTAGTACAGTGCTGTATGTAAGTGTTTCAGGGTCACTGTTTTTACTTTCAATAACACATTTGAATGAAAATAAAACAGATCTATGAAAGCATCTCAGTGCAGCGCTGCATCCTGAGCTGCAGCTTCTCTGTAATAGAGTCAATGTACTGTGATACTTCTGAGTATAATCTCCACTAGATGTATTGGTCTTGGCATGCTGGTCCATTTAGAATAGCTCCATAATGACATACTAGAAAGCATTTAGAGCCATTTTCACACAACACACTCCAGCCACAAGTATCATATCTGCGTCCATCACTCTCCCTCTGTGCATTCCTGGAGTGTCACGCTGAACCATGATTGTAACCCTTATTCAGGCAGAGGAACGGAAGAAATGATACACACACATCCAGATGTGAACTGTAGGAAAGATTTCTGCTCTGCACACCTTTTGCTCGGCGACAGAGCAGTGAGCGGGGGGCTGATGTCGTGCAGCTGTGAGTCAGGGGGGTAGAAATGCTGTTTCAACAACACCCTGTGACAGCCTGACCAATAATGTGTCAATGTGTCACAGCAACGGAAACACATTCAGTTTGCAGAGACAAAATTAAACAGATCTGTGAAAGAACGTCACAACATGCATTTGTAGTCCCTTCATGTTATAATACAAATGCAATCAAATGCCCTTTTCTTAGCATCCCCCCCCTGCATTGCAGTGCTCTCTGTCCCTCAGCAGAGAGATCAAAGTTCCTTCAGAGGAACTGAGCGCAGGAGGAAGAAGAAGCTGAATAACCCTGAACAATCAATGAACAGATGAGGGTCTCTCTGCAGAGCTATAGGCCGGTACATCGTCGCACGCATCTCTGCTTGTCTAGCTGACATCTCTCAGTGGATGTCTGCTCACCACCTCAAGCTCAACCTTGACAAGACTGAGCTGCTCTTCCTTCCGGGAAAAGATTGTCCCACTCTTGACCTAACAATCAACATCGGCACCTCAGTTGTTTCCCCGACTCAGACTGCAAGGAATCTGGGTGTGACCCTAGATAACAACCTGTCCTTCACTGCAAACATCGCTGCTACAACCCGTTGCTGCAGATACACGCTTTACAACATCAGGAAGATACGTCCCCAGCTGACACAGAAAGCGACGCAGGTTCTGGTCCAGGCTCTCGTCATCTCACGCCTAGACTACTGCAACTCCCTCCTGGCTGGTCTACCTGCATGTGCCATCCGACCTCTGCAGCTCACCCAGAATGCAGCGGCTCGTCTGGTTTTCAATCTTCCTAAATTCTCCCACACCACTCCGCTCCTCCGCTCCCTTCACTGGCTTCCGGTAACTGCTAGAATCCACTTCAAGACACTGGTACTTGCTTACCATGCTGCGAATGGATCTGGCCCTTCCTACATCCAGGACATGGTTAAACCGTACACCCCAGCACGTGCACTACGCTCTGCATCAGCCAAACGACTCGCTGCACCCTCGCTGCGAAGGGGACCCAAGTTCCCATCGGCGAAAACACGTGGGTTTGCTATCCTGGCTCCAGGATGGTGGAATGAGCTCCCCATTGACATCAGGACGGCAGATAGCTTGCACACCTTCCGGCGCAGACTGAAAACTCATCTCTTTCGACTCCACTTCGAGCGTTAGAACTATTAACAAAGCACTTTTATACTAATAAAGGACTGGCTTACCTAAAGCCAGTTGAGTAGCACTTGAAATGTTTGGCTCTATGAAGCCTGATGTACTTATATGATTCTGTTTTCTTCAAGGTTGTGTCTTCCTGGTCGAATGTACTTATTGTAAGTCGCTTTGGATAAAAGCGTCAGCTAAATGCAATGTAATTTAATATGTTCAATGAGGGGATTCAGACTCTGTCATAATCCCATTTTTTGGTTTATCTGTTTCCTGTTTTTTTTTTAGTTATTGACTTTCCTATTATTTTAATTTAACAGAAAAATACCTGATATACTGGCTTCCTGTGTGTCAAAGAATAGATTTCAAAATACTGCTGCTGGTTTATAAAGCACTGAATGGTTTAGGCCCAAAATACATTTCTGACCTCCTGCTAAATGATGAACCATCCAGATCTCTCAGGTCTTCAGGGACTGGTCAGCTTTCTGTCCCCAGAGTCAGAACTAAACATGGTAAAGCAGCGTTCAGTTATTATGCTCCAAATATCTGGAACAAACTCCCAGAAACCTGCAGGTCCGCTACAACTCTGACTACTTTTAAATCCAGGCTGAAGACTTTTCTTTTTGTCGCTGCTTTTAATTGAACTATTCATATCTTAGACTGCACTGTAACTTTTATCCATGTATTTTTTCTTTTAATGTTTATTTTATTAGCTTTTCTTTTTAATGACTGATTTTAAATGCCATTTTCTTAATCTCTTTCATTTTTGTAAAGCACTTTGAATTGCCTTGTGTTGAAAAGTGCTATATAAATAAACTTGCCTTGCCTGGCCTTGCCTGATAGGGAACAGGTGCAACTAATAAGGGCAATAACATGACACAAGGAGAGATGACTTTTCAAAATAAAAAAGGAAACCAAAAACTGGAACCATGACAGATTCACTTCCTGTTCAGCTCTACACGTGCATCTCATGAAAATGGACCCCCTCCTAATTCAGTGCTTTCACTGTTGACAATCTCCCCCCCCCCCAAACACTAAAACAGAAAAGAGAGACTATGAAACAGCCCACTGAGATGATGTAATCCAGTCATAAAGAAGCAGTGAGCAATTTCATCCAACTTGGAATTCAAATAAAATAAATCATGGAATTTACATTAAACAATTTACAATATACAAAATAACCCTGAGGGTGTTGACACAGGAACAAAAGATTGTAACCACGTCTTCCGAAAAGCTGCACAGCATGCAAAGCTTGGAGAAACAAACGGTAGAATATAAAGAGGCATAGTATGGGCACTCTGTCAGAGATAAACACAGGGATCTGAACCAATTACAGGCTCAGTGATCCCCAACTGAAGCAGAAACAGGAAGTCACTGAAACACATGGCTGCCCACAGACGATGTAGCTCTCTATAGAGAAGCACATCCTTCACTACTGTGAGAAATAACAAACCTTTAAAGGAAAGACTGATGGAATCAATCAGACCAACACTGTGTTACGGAAGGAGTCATTTCTGGAGGGGAGCAGAGTTGCAGTTTCCTAACTGCTGGAGCTCACATGTTCACACCTCCCACATGAAGTCTTGATCAAGGCGTTCAGCAGACACTTTCCTCACTAATGATGAAAGTTCTTGAGCTCTGGACTCATGGCTCTGGAAGGAAGAGGGGCTTGGAGAGGTTTTTAGAACAAATCCTGTCTGCAGACCTGCTGGTGAAGGCAGATCTGCTCCTCTGGAAGATACATCTATGTGCAGTAGCTGCCTGGAACTGAACTTGTTCAAACTCTATTGTACTGTATAGCAATCAGAACATGGACATCTGTTTATTTTGTGAGCTCTGTGTATTTATTATGTCCAAGGTGAATATTTTGTTACTCTCTTTGGCCATCATGAGGAAGGAGAGCCTTCAGAGCATCTGATCATTCTGATCTGATATATTGCAACACCAGTTTCATACCGGAGTGAGACAGATAACAGCTTACACTGAAGTGCACTGCTCATCACAGTTTAGCACGTTGTTTTTATTTCCTTTATAGGTTAGTTTATTTAACAGGGACAAAGTCACCCTAAAAACGAATATAGGTATACGTACAGTGGGGCAAAAAAATATTTAGTCAGCCACCAATTGTGCAAGTTCTCCCACTTAAAAAGATCAGAGGACTGTAATTTTCATCCTAGGTACACTTCAACTATGAGAGACTGGGGTGAAAGAATCCAGGAAATCACATTGTAGGATTTTTAATGAATTAATTGGTAAATTCCTCGGTAAAATAAGTATTTGGTCACCTACAAACAAACAAGATTTCTAGCTCTCACAGACCTGTAACTTCTTCTTTAAGAGCCTCCTCTGTCCTCCACTTGTTAACTGTATTAATGGCACCTGTTTGAACTCGTTATCAGTATAAAAGACACCTGTCCACAACCTCAAACAATCACACTCCAAACTCCACTATGGCCAAGACCAAAGAGCTGTCAAAGGACACCAGAAACTAAATTGTAGACCTGCACCAGGCTGGGAAGACTGAATCTGCAATAGGTAAGCAGCTTGGTGTGAAGAAATGAACTGTGGGAGCAATTATTAGAAAATGGAAGACATACAAGACCACTGATAATATCCCTCGATCTGGGGCTCCACGCAAGATCTCACCCCGTGGGGTCAAAATGATCACAAGAACGGTGAGCAAGAATCCCAGAACCACACGGGGAGACCTAGTCAATGACCTGCAGAGAGCTGGGACCAAAGTAACAAAGGCTACCATCAGTAACACACTACGCCGCCAGGGACTCAAATCCTGCAGTGCCAGACGTGTGCCCCTGCTTAAGCCAGTACATGTCCAGGCCCGTCTGAAGTTTGCTAGAGAGCATTTAGATGATCCAGAAGAGGATTGGGAGAATGTCATATGGTCAGATGAAACCAAAATAGAACTTTTTGGTAAAAACTCAACTAGACGTGTTTGGAGGAGAAAGAATGCTGAGTTGCTTCCAAAGAACACCATACCTACTGTGAAACATGGGGGTGGAAACATCATGCTTTGGGGCTGTTTTTCTGCAAAGGGACCAGGACGACTGATCCGTGTAAAGGAAAGAATGAATGGGGCCATGTATCATGAGATGTTGAGTGACAACCTCCTTCCATCAGCAAGGGCATTGAAGATGAAACGTGGCTGGGTCTTTCAGCATGACAATGATCCCAAACACACCGCCCGGGCAACGAAGGAGTGGCTTCGTAAGAAGCATTTCAAGGTCCTGGAGTGGCCTAGCCAGTCTCCAGATCTCACCCCCATAGAACATCTTTGAAGGGAGTTGAAAGTCTGTGTTGCCCAGCGACAGCCCCAAAACATCACTGCTCTAGAGGAGATCTGCATGGAGGAATGGGCCAAAATACCAGCAACAGTGTGTGAAAACCTTGTGAAGACTTACAGAAAACGTTTGACCTCTGTCATTGCCAACAAAGGATATATAACAAAGTATTGAGATGAACTTTTGTTATTGACCAAATACTTATTTTCCACCATAATTTGCAAATAAATTCTTTAAAAAATCAGACAATGTGATTTTCTGGATTTTTTTTTCTTCTCATTTTGTCTCATAGTTGAGGTATACCTAGGATGAAAATGACAGGCCTCTCGTCTTTTTAAGTGGGAGAACTTGCATAATTGGTGGCTGACTAAATACTTTAAATAATTCAAAGTTAATACAATCTTGCAATATAGATGCATGCCAATTAAAATAAACACAGATAGCAACAGGTGACAGCAGCACAGAGAGAGGACTGTATGCATTACAAAGTGATGACAGATCTGAGTCATAATAAACACAATGTCTTTAACTCAGTTCTTAACAACCTGCATGTTGTTCTGTATTGGTTGTTGGGATGGAGTTCCATTCAGCTCTAACTGAGAATGTAGATTGCCAATAAAGTTTTCCTGACTCAAAAAATGAGGCAGTGATGAGAATGTATTGAGTTCTCATTTTGTTATTTTTGTGTTTGTTTATATAAAGGCTGTACGAGTTTAAGAGCAATAGCAATGCTCTAAAACATTTAGCCTAAAGGCCCTGACACACCAAGCCGATTTTGGTCGTCAATAGATGTCGGGCAGTCGATGAGCGTCCTGTCGCCCTACTTGGTGTGTCCCGTACAAGCCCCCAGGAAGTGCGCCGGACTCTGATGAAAATATTCATTGTGTCCAAATGGCGGTACTACAATTTCCGTATCAGTCCTTGACGTCACTGGGCCCAGAAATACTTTTCCCCATTAGGCGCTTTCACACCAAGTACTTTGCCGTACTTAGTTCCCAGTACTTAGTTCATCGGAACTCTTTAGTTCCCGGAACTGCATTAATACTTAATAGGCTAGAAGGTGTCAATACGTTGTTTATTTAATACTATCTCAGTTATCTTCATGAGTCGGATCACTTGTAGTTTTCAGTTAGCTGAGCCAAGGACAAAGTGCATGTGTTTAAACCCCATAGTGGCCGGTATCAGTAACATATTAAATCAATGTGTCTGAGCTGCAGTGTATGTTCACATAAGTTGAGCAAAGTTTGATTCCCTTCGTGGTTGAACGCTCCAGCCTGACTCCAACAAACATTGAAGAACAAAGTTTACCATCAACTTGAGCATGATACAAACAATGGCAAATAGAAAGGATTTTTATTCCAAATAAGTTTGAAGTGGGCATTCATTTCAAACTTTCACATTTGAAGTCAGCAGTCTAATCTTCAAGCTATCACTCTTCCACCAAAATCCAAGCTTGTATCTGATCAAACCTGATCAACCATCCCAAACTGGCCAAACTTTGAAGGCAATTTCAAGTCCTTTTCCTATTTTTGCTCAAGATAGTCATCAAAAACACTGAAAAACTGGAACGTTGACTTGAATTAAATGTATTATGTCAACACATTTCACATAACTGTATTAGGTTAGTAGAAAGCAATAATATTAAGTTGAAACTAGTATTTTTAAACTAAATATTTTTGCTTTCAACTAACCTAATACAGTTATGTGAAATGTGTTGACATAATACATTTAATTCAAGTCAAAAAGCGTGGTGCTAATAAGGCCAATGCCATGGGTTCCACTCCAATACTGGCCGGTGGCAGTAACCTATAGAGTCAATGTGTCTGCAGCATGTGGTTCAGAAGGTGAGCACTAACTTTCATATAGGTCAGCATTAGGGATCGACTGATATGGCTTTTTCAAGGCCGATACCCAGGGCCGGCCCTCGGCATAGGCAGTATAGGTGAATGCTAAGGGCATCAACCCATAGGGGGCGCCGAAAATGGTTAGAAATTAAAAAAACATTTTTTTTCTTATTTCATAACACAATTTCCCGATTTTGGATAAACAAAGTACATCTTATCTTATAGTAACAGAACTACGCCTATATTGCGTACAACGCCCATAAACTATGGCACACCCCCCCCCCCCAAATCAAGTTGAACTGCCCCAGTAAAAACCAGAGGTTTATGTGAAATTGTTCCTTTTTTTAAATAATGGTTTTAGTGTGCAATTATAGGTTTTAATTTTGTATTTGTGTTAATTTAAAATAAATCAAACGCCCAAAAAACGTACACAGCTTCTGTGTGCTTTTATTAACATTGGAATTTACTGTGTAAGCGACCGCGGGGGGGAGAGCTTTAGAGAGCTCTCTCCTGAAAGACTGAGAGGCTCTGATAACCTCAGCTCAGTGAGGTAAAGGCACACCTTTATATGATCATTATAGTTATAAAAAAATAAGAGAATAGGTGAAAAACAGGTATAAAATACTATATGACAGTACAAAAAACAACAAACAAGAATACAGTTTGAAAGGGGAGTGATTTGTAAAATATCCATAAAGAAAAAGAAAATCTGCTTACAGTTCTGTTTCATATGGGTGTTGAGAGATGTATCCATAGATGTCCTAATGTTGCTCTCAAAGTGCACCAGATTGATGCTTTTAACTTCAATATTAAAAAAAATCACTTAAATCATGTTCAAATGGATAGGAAACTAAATACAGTTACAGTCTTTCTGTTTTGGTGGTCATGCCACAACCGTGCACGCGCGAGTCATAGTAAGTGTAAGTGTCTGCATTTTTGGGGGGGGGGGGGGCGCCAGCTAAAATCTTGCCTAGGGCAGCAAATTGGTCAGATACCGATACCGATTATTAGTAATCAAGGAGACCGATAACCGATATTTGGAACCGATATACATTTGCAGTAAAATCAAAAAATATTGGTGTCAAAATGTAGAATAACACAAACTCCAACACAACTTCTTTGAAATGCATTTAAGCATATATTATGTTTAATGAACTTTTAAACATCTTACAACTGGTTTCCTCTCTGTGCCCTTTTCTTTAGTGCAGCCATCTGCAATGAGTTAGAGAGAGACAAGAAGTGGGGCTGCAGGCTGACATGCTTAACTAACAATAATGCTTAAGTTATTATATCAAAACAATGCCTGTCTATCTAGCATAACATCCCAATAAGCTGCTAGCAACTGCAAAACACTAGTGCTAGCTAATGTTTTGCAAACTATTAAAAGTGAGGCTATTACAGTAGACCTAACGTTAGTCTAGTAGCCTCACTTCTAATATTTCGCTAAACATTTGCTAGATACATGTTGGCTAGCTAATGAGCTTCACATATCAACCCCCCCCCCCCCCCCCCCCTCCGCACCACAGTTACTCCGCTGCGAGACGCTGCACGCACCCCCAACTCTGACTGACTTCCCGCGTCCCTGTGTAACTGGGAAACTGATAGAATTGGATCATAAAATCGTGGTGTTTTTGCAACTTCAGCATAGGGGATAGGGATGTTTATTGAACTTCGGCTTAACACATGTATGGCTCTGCCGCTCAGCGCTGCTGCTTGCTTCAGTCTGTGTCTGCGTTCTTTCGCACCTGCATCCTGTAATTAGTGATGGGTCGTTCGCGAACGATTAGTTCTTTTTGAACAAATCTTTGAAGTGAACGAGATGAACTGATTCCTCCCACAAAACGATTTGTTTGTTTGTTTGAGTCGCCGCCTTCCGCCAAAAGCTAAAGAGAAGCTGTTCGCGAACAACGAACTTAAAGAACTGGCGGAAACAGTTCAGAACTGTTTCCTACAGTTCTTTTATCTTATATCCCTTTCTTTCAAGAGGAGGGTCCCGTTAGGGCCCCTCCGAAATACTGGATGTTCCATCTACACAGAGTTGGACTCAGTTAGACAACTACCACAAATACAATGAAGTACTTTACTGTTGGACTCAGTACTAGTTGGACTTCTACCACAAGTAGGCTACTATTAAGTTATTTTACTGTGTACTTTTTCAGTTATTCTCTGTCAAACTTCTGTGGCAGAAAATCATTTTATCTCTCATCAAATATAGCAGAAAACATGCAGTTTGATAGAGGATTACAACTGTAATCAGAGCCCTCTCATCTGTGCTCCGTTACACACACACACAGGAGCGGGACATCCTCCTCAACCTGTCCGCCATAAATGCCTCAGAGGACGGATACCTGAACCGTAGCGTCCAGCTAGCTTAGCCGCTAGCTTAGCGATAAATACACATAGCGTTGTATTCTCCTCCCCCTGTCGGCCCTAAAAGCTTCAGAGTGCGGATACCTGAGCTCCATAGCGTCCCGCTAATGTGAAACACACACACAGTGTTAGCGGGACATTCTCCTCCCCCTGTCGGCCCTAAAAGCTTCAGAGGGCGGATAGCTGGGCTCCGTAGCGTAAGGCAAGGCAAGTTTATTTATATAGCACTTTTCAACACAAGGCAAGGCAAGCACAAGTGCTTTACAAAAAATGAAAGACATTAAGAAAAAGGCATTTAAAATCAGTCATTAAAAAGAAAAGCTAATAAAATAAACATTAAAAGAAAAAATACATGGATAAAAGTTTCAGTGCAGTCTAAGATATGAATAGTTTAATTAAAAGCAGCGACAAAAAGAAAAGTCTTCAGCCTGGATTTAAAAGTAGTCAGAGTTGCAGCGGACCTGCAGGTTTCTGGGAGTTTGTTCCAGATATTTGGAGCATAATAACTGAACGCTGCTTCTCCATTAAAGCTAAAGGTAAAAATAGATGGGTACATAGAATATGAATAAATCGTCACCGATGTAGAGGATATATTTGTGTATTCACTTTGAACTCGGCCAAATGGAGTTTAATGCTTTGGGATTTAAGTTAGGCCACATAGTACGTGCATGGGTTTGAAAGTATAACGTGCTAGCCTGCTGTAATACATCGTATAGTCAGGCACACATTTATTAGATTTGACAATGGCCAATTATATTTCTTAAATAATATGTAGCCAGAGCATAATTCATGGGGCAACAAGGTGAGGTGTCAAATGTGTTTTAATATCATACATTTGACGCCAGCTAACTTCTTGTACGGACTTCGGCAGTAGTGAAGACTCACTGAACGAATTAAGTATAAAGACGAATCGTTCGCGAACGTGCAAATCACCAGAAGTCGTTCGCGAACCGGTGAACGAATCTTTAAAGTGAACTGAATCAAAAGATTCGTGTCCCCGAAGGGCAGGGCTCGAAATTAACTTTTTTCCTCAGTGTCCCACAACTGTCCCGAATTCTACTTGGTATTGTCCCGGATATAACCAGCAGTGTCCCAAATTTAAATTTGTATCGTCGCCCCCCCAATTATGCAGAATACATATAATTTGATACTTTTTTGTCACTTAATCATCACACCATGTAAGTTTAAAATACTTATTCTTTTAAACATATGAATATTAGTCTGATCAGTTGCCTCTCCTAGAGTAGAAGGGAAGAGAGTTGTTTTAAGACATGTTTTTCTATTGTTTCTCAATATCCAGACTAATTTATTATTGTCATGTCAACATTGAAGAATTCTGATTTGTATTTTTTAGGGATGCACGATATTGGTTTTTTGAAACCGATACCGATAACTTCCTGCTTCTCAAGACCGATACCGATAATAAAAAAATGTTTACGCCACTAATTATTTTAACGCGATTAACGCATGTGTATTTTTTTTTCCTCGGCCGCCCCGTAGTTTCAGAGCGCATCGAGTTTAAAATACCATCTACAAGCTGATGCTGACAGCCCCGCTCCTGCCGCCCGCTTGTGACAGACCACACTTCCATGCTCACCGGCAGACACCGACTGGCCATCTGGAGGACCGGGGAGGGTGTGTGTATGTGTGGCCCGAAGCGAGCGAGAGAGAGACCTTACGTGCATTGTTGTTGTTAGCATCTGGTGCTAGCTAGCTGCGCTAACGGATATACGGCGCTGTTTAAATGAAAACAGAGGAGCGACATTTCGCCACAACTGCGCCGAGCACTTGACTTTATGCAGGAAGCCAGACAGTGGGACATTGTACGAAAAGTCAGCACACTCAGCACGGATAGTGCGCAACATGATTGCAGCGTCCAGGCAGCTCCGGTTCGAGCATATGCCTTGAGTTGCACATAGCTCCAACGCTCATACCACCGACGACATGTTTGTTTACTGTCCTGGCTTCACGGCCGCACACCATTTACGTCACAGCCAGGCATGAGTTAGGGAGCGCTGGATTTGTGAAAAACTCCCCTCTTCCTAAACCACTAATACCACAGTACTGGCAAAACGGGAGGAGCCGAGTGAAAAACAAACGCCCCTCATCCCAATCCACCCACACCGCAGTATTTTTTTCACCCAAAAAATATATTGTATATTATCGGGGCTATTAATACTGGTATCGGGTTTATCGGGATGACGTCATAATTCCTAATATCGGACCGATAATTATCGGGCCGATAATTATCGTGCATCCCTAGTATTTTTCAATTCAATATGGTATGGCTGTATGGTCTCTGCGTTTTATGATCGGAACCCTCTATCTGGCAATAAAAGTGGTATGAATGATAATAAAAAAACAGAAGTTCCATAATACAGTTTAATAAATGTATCTGTTTTCAGTTCTAATTACAAGTTATCCTCACAAGTCAGTAGTACTATAGGAATATAAATTGATCTTCTATCTTCATTCATGAATGGCAATCATCTTGCTCTCACTCATTCACCCACCCACCCCCCCACAAAAACAAAACAAAAACAAACAAAAAAACAAACAAAAACAACTGGAACATTACTCTCTCTTAACATGACACATTATTCTCATACCAGAGTTGATTGACAAACTAAAATTACCTTGCGACCCCCTTTTTAATCGTCACCCAATCTGACTGACGTTCTTGACCAAAAAAAATAAAACACTAAAAAAAGATGAAAAGCTAAATGATTAGCTAAATGCCTTACGTTTTTGCAGCTAAAGATTCTAGCCTGGTCACTGACTGGCTGACAAAGAAAATACAAAAATGATCGGCTACACCTCTTATTCTGATCAACCGTATTTCACATCATTTTCACAAACTTCAAAAGAACATGACACCGCATTTTAGGACGTTTGTATGCATTGTAAGGCACACTTCAGTTGCTAGCGTTAGTTAGCGCTAGCTAACATTGACACTTAAGACAACTAACTTACCACAGTGGAAGACGATGCATCATGACCAGGACTTGGGATGTTTTCGTTTCGGGAGTCGGCAGAATTGGGGCTTGCAACAGGGGGCTGTTTATTCAACCACCTCAGCATTTCTTTCTTCTTTTTTAATTGTCATGACCGTTGCATTGGCGCGAGTCTAGCAGCAGTCAGCAGCAGAGTGGATGACGTAGAATGCATTCTATGATTTGACAGCCCAATGACTTTGCAAATAACACCCATTTTGAAGTTTACTTTTAATTTTTTTTTCACTGTCCCGAAATAGTCCCAGACAAAATAGATTTGTGTCCCAGTAGGAATTTGTATGGTCCCGGGACATCGGGACATCGTTAATTGCGAGCCCTGCCGAAGTGAATCAAAATTCCCATCACTACCTGTAATCTGAGAAGGTCCCGCCTCTCTGGCTGGCTCCCGCCCGGAAAATCTTCAGTGTTGATTGACACTTCAGTAATAGCCTATCAGATAGCGCTGTGGGCGGGACATTGCTCGTGTACACAGAGTGGTGACTGCAGCCAGAGAAACGGCCGCATCAGAGCCAAAGTTGTATCGGCAATTTGATTAAAAAAAAAGCCAATACCGATAATCGGTCAAATGCGGAATATCAGTCGACCCCTAGTCAGCATTCTACCCTTCATCCTATCTCTTCCTCTTTGTGACCATGTGGCCTAACGGACAAGGCATCTGACTTTGGATCTGAAGATAGAGTGTTCGTTCCTTCTCCTGGTTGAAAGTTCCTAGGCCTTTATAAATCAGTTCCAGTGTTCAAAATACACCTTTATCATATTCTGAGATATCAAATAATGATTTCACAATAATAATATTACGGGGGCTGAGAGGTGCAGACACGCCTTTATAATTCTTGAACATCAACAAGCGCTCCGGTCCCAGCTGTGTGTGTGACTTTTTAGTGTCAATGTCTCATCAGGATGGTGAAGATGTTTCTTCTTTTGCATGAGTTTTGCCACATTTGTGTTTTTATATTTGCATTGTTTCTGAAGCCGAGGTGTCTTTCTTCTAATGCACATTTTTGGGCCAATGTAGCACGTTTGCACCTGTTGGCCACCATATCATATCAATAAATACACACTTGAAGAATATAAACACATTAGGCGCTTTCACACCGGAGTACTTTTCCCCTTACTTTTCCCTTTTAGTTCCGATAGTTCCTGGGATTTTGCGTTCACACCAAAAAGAGAACTTAGTTCATGAGAACTTTTCCCCCCTTTCTAGTGCCTGCTACAGAGGTGGTACTTTCCTGGGGAGAAAAAAGTTCCAATTTCTCATTGGCTGGGCGAATTGCAAACCACGCCCCATAAAACTCTGAAAGTTTTGTGAAGCCGCCATTGTATTTGCTGGCATTAGCATTATTAGCATTAGCATTAGCCCAGCGCACCAACGGAGAGAGACTAACTTATGGCAACACATAACTCCCCAACTCCGGGGGACTTCCGGCCGGGGACTTCGGGTGACAGTATACGCCGTGAAGTTGTTTGCGGCCTGCCAGTAAAGCCAAAGCAGAAGAAGTGACGTCAGCGGATTCATTTGCGTAATCTTCCCTCAGGGACTTTTTCCGGTGTGAACGCGATCTGCTCTTTAGTTCCATGGGGGGAACTAAGTGCTGGGAACTAAGTACGGCAAAGTTGGTGTGAAAGGGGCTAATGTGCCAGTAGAAATGGTTCTTGTGCCTACTCAGTATTTTAGAAAATGCATGTTGTTAATTATGTGCAGAGGTTTGTTAAATGGATATCAGGCTGCTGCTCTAGCTGTGATCATTCATTGCCTTGATTATAATGAGACCAATGTGTACTTGTCCCGATGCAGACTCTATCAGAAGTCTCCTCGCCTGCAGAGGAGAGCAAGTCTTGTTTCTCTAAAAACAGATCAATAAATAACAAATGACCATGTGGTCACTGCCTCCATATTAGCTTCCAGCTGCAATGCCATTGTTGCTTAATCATCAGCGACCCTGACAGTGGTAACCAGGGCAACAGCATGTAAGTAGTGAATCAGGCAACAATGCGGGTCCTGTCATCACTCACTGCCGCTCCTCTACCTCACAGCAGAATGTTACCCTCATATTTAGCCTCATTATAAATGGTAGCCCTGTTATATGATCACCTATTGGAATATTGATGAAACAGTATCACATATTCAGATCTCATCGTGATAGACATATTAACACTTTTCGTCCAAGTGACCACTTTTCCTAACTTTCTTACTCCTTACTTGTAAACTTGGGAGTAAAACATAATTAGTTTGTTTTTACGTTATCCCAACACAACTGATCATAATTCCATTGTTGAGGTATACTAAAATAGATTTATACTGTGCAATTTTCCAAACTCACATTGGTTTCTCATACAGCATCTCTGTATAGTATGTGTATTCCCCGGTATTCACTAGGCTTGTTTGAGACGCGTTGCATCTCGAAAGTAGACGAGAATAGCCGATCGCAGCCGGGGGAGGTCTCAAAAAGCTCGCCTGAAGTCGGACAGCTCGGAGTCGGCTTCGTCTTATTCTTCTCTCGGTTTTTTGGCGGATTGCAAACAACTTTAAGGTGCATACCGCCACCCTCCGGAGTCGGCTTGACTCGGTTTGCATTTATAAAGAATGCACACATGTGTTTAATCGTTAATGTCAGATATGTACTAAGTAAATACATTTGTTTTGGAGTTTCAGGCTCTGCACTTTTCCTCCTCACCTCATACCTCAAAGACCTACACCTACACCTACACCTACAGGGTTACTTGGAGAGGGTCCGAGTCCGACCCTTGTCAATTAACTACAGGGGTCCCTCAGGGCTCTGTTCTTGGTCCCCTCCCATAGCCGCGGGAAGTAGGGGTGCTGGGGGTGCTGCAGCACCCCCTGTTGGCGAGTGGTGTACATTTGAAAAACTGAGTGACCACCTAAATAAAAATGATTAAACTACATAAAATAGTTATGATTTTACTTAAAATAAAATTAGCTGTATACAGTAGCATATAATAGTCATAGTATATATTTGTATATATCAGGTGGCTTGAATTTATTTTCCAAATAAAATCCGAGTCATCTAGGTCATAGGTCGTGGGAGAGTGACGTAATTGATGCGACACACACACTGCAGTGACAACTTTATAGAATGGCGCAAAAAAGGATTTTGGATTTTTTTCTCCAACAAACAACCCAATAAAAAGAGTGGACCACCAGCTACTCCTCAGCCCACCACCTCTACAACTAGAGTAATATGACACAGAAGAGACTGACACATCTGACTTTAATGCATGTCCACAGTAACATTTTGGACAATGTGGATGTATCTGCTCTAATGAGGGTCTTCATTAGTGCCACCCCAGGCTACATTTTGAGTTTTGTGAAGCCCCAACACAAGGTAAGACGATATGTTTCCTTTAATGCTGCTGCCGCTGTGCAGTGTTTTGCCTTGTCAATCAGTTAAAATTGAATTCATAGTTTTATTAATATTGTAAATAATATTTTCTGACTATTTGTAATGTTATGAGGGTTTGTAAGACCCATAGTTAGCATGTGGGCATGTGCAGCTGTTGCTAAGGTCTATACTGGTTTATTAAAGTTAAGGCGAGACATCCCAGGTGAATAGGGTAATTTCTCCAGTTAATTACCTACAATAAGGCAATTGTTTCTTATATTACAAGTTTCTGAATATGCAAATGAGCCATTATCTCATTACATTTGCGCATATTTTAACACATTTCAGGAACCGAAATCTGAACTTTGGATAAAGCCAGGTTCAAAATGCTCGTTTCATTTTGTAGTCATATTAGCATCAAAGGCTTTTACAGAAGGGATTTTGGATATCTCTTTTTATCACTCCATAAATCAGAAAATACTGTCAACAGCCCTAAAATATCAATTTTCGCCATGTTTCTAGGTATAACATCTTATATAATTCAGGCTATGAATGATCTATGAACAAACCCTTCGGTAAAAGCCTTCATAATATTGATAGGAATATAACTGGAAGGTTTGGTGTATGTACGTGCAACTGAAGTTGAAATTTCGAACTCAGAGTAGGAGAAAAAACTCATTTTGAGAAAAGGACCTTTAAAGAATGCAGTGAGGTGCTAGCTAAACCCTCCTGTTCTTTGGATGACAGCTTGCGCATCGACGCACTCCGTGAAGGTATTTCATGTTCGGGGTCATTTGTGTTTTGTATAACCTTGCTTCGTGCAAGTGACAATTGTTGTTGTCTTCTCTGTGAACGTTTTTTTTGCCGTTCCTTTGCCATTTTGAGATTTAAATTTCTAGCGGAAAGCTAACCAGGAAGTGTTTTAGCACATCACGTGACGCATCTGAACGAATCACGTTGTCAGAAGTTGACACGAGCCAATGAGATTTCGTTTCTTGGTTTAAGACCCCTTTGTGCTTTCACGATTGGTTGCTGATACAAAGGAAATGACCATATTTGGATCCGATGAGATTGTGCAGGAGAGACACAGCTTTCCAACGATGACATTGTGCAAACAGCGGTCGCGGTACTTTATGTTACGTTAGAATGCTAACTTTTGGTGAATTTAGGAGAAATATACAGACGCAAATAGACCAACTATATAAAAATGAACACTTAAATGTGTATTTTGTACGTTTTACTTCCAAAAGCCTTAAAGAAAACATGTTATGGAATCAAAATAGTACAACATCTCAAAATTGACCAGTGCATGAAAAACGATGTTTTTTGCCTGCCGTGTCTCGCCTTTAACAAACAATGTATGCGGCTCGTATCGCTGACAGCTGGGCCCGGCCCGGCACCGCCTTTTCTTTTTTTTTTAAAGCGGCTCCCTCCTCACTTTTGGCAGCACCCCCTGAGCAAAATGACTTCCCGCGGCTATGTCCCCTCCTCTTCTCCTTGTACACAAACTCGCTCGGATCAGTCATTAGCCCGCATGGTTTTTCATACCACTGCTACGCTGACGACACCCAATTAATTCCTTTTTTCTATTATTAATTTCCTGTTTTTTAAAATGCTATTGTATTTGGGATTGTGTATTATTATTATTATTATTATTATGACTTACCTGAAAAAAATTGTAATCAGTAACCAACTTGATCTAAGTATTGGGGGGGGGGTGCTAGCCGGAGCCTCGCAGCGGGGGTAGTACGCAGGCTACTGTCCCGCAGCTGCTGCCTCTATGTTGGACTCCGGTACTGGCTTGAGCCCAAGTAGCCACCCCCACTGCTACTCATACTACATCGTCAATGTGTGCCCATGTGATCTATAATATAACGTTATTTTTGTACCAGTAATCAGATTACATCTCTTTTATGTAACTTTAAAGGAATAGTTACCATTTTTTGTATCCTGATTACAATTATAATCTGTTACTCCCCCAGCCTGTACATAGTATATTAGTAGGCTACATATAGTATTTATTTAGTACAAAGCAAGGCAATTTAAAATATTCAATATTATATTATATTAACAGATTTATGCTGAATTTAAGGAATTTGAATAGGCACATTTTAAATATAAGCTTATTTAAACTAAATCAACTAGGTCACCAGACCCTCCTTCCACCAACACACTAACCTCCTTTTCCCCTCTCTCTCCAAGTGAGGTTCTTACCCTCATTACCTCTGCCCGCCCTACCACCTGTCCTCTGGACCCTATCCCTTCAAACCTCCTTCAGACTATCGCTCCTGATATTCTACCGTTTCTCACCCATTTCATCAACACTTCTCTAACTTCTGGTCACTTTCCAAACAGTCTCAAGGAGGCAAGAGTAAACCCTCTCCTAAAGAAACCCACTCTCAACCCGTCTGATGTTATAAACTACAGGCCTGTCTCTCTCCTCCCGTTCCTGTCTAAATCACTTGAACGCGCTGTCTTTAAACAACTCTCCTGTTATCTCAATCAGAACAACCTTCTGGATCCGCACCAGTTTGGTTTCTAGGCAGGTCACTCCACAGAAACTGCTCTCATTGCTGTCACGGAGGAACTGCACACTGCCAAAACTGCATCCCTCTCCTCTGTCATCATCCTGTTGGACCTGTCTGCTGCATTCGACACGGTGAATCATCAGATCCTCCTTCGCACTCTCCAAAAACTTGGAGCTTCAGGCTCTGCACTTTCCCTCCTCACCTCATACCTGAAAGACCGTACCTACAGGGTGACTTGGAGAGGGTCTGAGTCCGACCCTTGTCAATTAACTACAGGGGTCCCTCAGGGCTCTGTTCTTGGTCCCCTCCTCTTCTCCCTGTACACAAACTCGCTCGGATCAGTCATTAGCCCGCATGGTTTTTCTTACCACTGCTACGCTGACGACACCCAATTAATTCTGTCCTTTCCCCGCTCAGAGACCCAGGTCGTCGCACGCATCTCTGCTTGTCTAGCTGACATCTCTCAGTGGATGTCTGATCATCACCTCAAGCTCAACCTTGACAAGACTGAACTGCTTTTCCTTCCGGGAAAAGATTGTCCCACTCTTGACCTAACTATCAAAATTGGCACCTCTGTTGTTTCCCCGACTCAGACTGCAAGGAATCTGGGTGTGACCCTAGATAACAACCTGTCCTTCACTGCAAACATCGCTGCTACAACCCGCTGCTGCAGATACACGCTTTACAACATCAGGAGGATACGTCCCCAGCTGACCCAGAAAGCGACGCAGGTTCTGGTCCAGGCTCTCGTCATCTCACGCCTAGACTACTGCAACTCCCTCCTGGCTGGTCTACAGTACCTGCATGTGCCATCCGACCTCTGCAGCTCATCCAGAATGCAGCTGCTCGTCTGGTCTTTTCTCCCACACCACGCCGCTCCCTTCACTGGCTTCCGATAACTGCTAGAATCCACTTCAAGACAATGGTACTTGCGTACCATGCTGCGAATGGATCTGGCCCTTCCTACATCCAGGACATGGTTAAACCGTACACCCCAGCACGTGCAGTCTGCTCTGCATCAACCAAACGGCTCGCTGCACCCTCGCTGCGAAGGGGACCCAAGTTCCCATCAGCAAAAACACGTGGGTTTGCTATCCTGGCTCCAAAATGGTGGAATGAGCTCCCCATTGACATCAGGACAGCAGATAGCTTACACACCTTCTGGCGCAGATTGAAAACTCATCTCTTTCGACTCCACTTCGAGCGATAGAACTATTAACAAAGCACTTATATACTAATAAAGGGCTGGCTTATCTAAAGCCAGTTGAGTAGCACTTGAAATGTTTTTGCTCTATGAAGCCTGATGTACTTATATGATTCTGTTTTCCTCAAGTTTGTATTTTGTTGGTCGAACGCACTTATTGTAAGCAGTAGCGTGGCGTGGGGAAAAAATTAGGGGAAGCCAATAATACGTCCTTTCTTTTGGGTCGGGGGTGTGGTGGTCAATGTAATAACGTAACCAGATGAGTAATTACAGCACCCGGTATCATTTTACACACATTTGTATCAGATGCAGGACTTACACACGCCTGTTATCTAACCGACAGGTCCGCACGCACTCTCCAGCCGAAACTCTAATAAGCATTCATTCACAAACTAAATCAGGAGACCTTTTAACGCGTTAAGTCCGATTCGTTCCTTTTTTCCTCTCTGTACACAGCTCCAGTTTGGGCATTGGCCTGTCATCAGATTGTATTTGTTGTTGCTGCTGTAGCGGAAGTTTAGTACAATTACTTTTGATGAAATACTCCAAATCTCCACCCTCCATAATTGCACTTGCTTCAGTTGCTTGCTACTTTCTAACGGCGGTGAGAGTGATGCAGTGACGCTATCTATCTTCTATCGATTAGATTTATGATTCGAAAATTATAAAAGTAGGGTAGACATGTGGATATTATCCGACTGAACAAAACTTGCATTTATCTAACAGGTTCGTTATCCACTGACCTTATTTCGAGCTATTTTCCAAAATCCTATGGAGAACTCCCATTGCTTTTTTGTCTAGGGAAACCGAGAGCAGCTTACTTCCGGATTTTAGGATGCGTCACTGCAACACTAAGTTGATGCGATTTGATTGGATTGTGAGGCAAGGGAAGCGAGCCGCCTCTGGCTTCCCTTGGCATGGCCCTGACCAATCACAGGTTGGCAGGGGCATCACGTGAGCCTCATCTGATTGGTCAATCCCTCCATTTTTCTTCACCAAGGGAAGCCAGATTCGGCTGGCCTCCTCTCGCAACAGTGAGTGCAATCTACTGTTTCACCATAACATCTAGAGGGGCGCTGTTTGTTTCACTCTTTGTAAAATACTCAATGAGAATGGGGGAGAGACGGGCCGGCAGCAACACACAGCAAAGGAGAATTATCGAAACAAAACAAAGTGTTTTTATATATTTATTTAAATTATAACTACAATCTGAAAAAACAGGGGAAGCCTGGCTTCCCTTGGCCTCCGGGAGAAAACGCCACTGGTTGTAAGTCGCTTTGGATAAAAGCGTCAGCTAAATGCAATGTAATGTAATAATGTTCCTGCTCAAGATTAGATTCAACTTTATTGTTATTGCACATATTACAGGTACTGAGACAACAAAACGCAGTTTAGCTTCTAACCAGGTGCAACAAGCAGTAAAGTGAAAAGTAATATAATCTACAGAATAAAATATAGAATGAATTGAATTATGAATAAACAGTGAGGGGTATGAATACACTAGATATCAGCATGTGAGCAGTATGAACAGTGTGTATGAATATGCTAAGATATATAAAGTATGAAAACGGTAAGCAGTGCAAGTATAGTATAACATATATAGATATTAATTTCATGATGATAAACATTGTGGAACAATGATGAAAAATGGGAATGGATGTGGCGACGTAAAACTGACACAAAACAACAACAAACTTTTGCCGAGCCAATTGGAAAGTTTCATCAGCAGCACGGGGTAAAAAACACCAATGAGCGCTCAGCTCAAGATACTAGCGAGTCGTTGCCCATCAAGCATTTCGTGGAGAGGAACTGTGCAGCCTCGCCTAGCTCTCAAGGCTGCGGGCGTCTTTGTCCCGCGATATTTCAACGTCTCATGTAGGCGAGGCTCCAGAGCAAGTCGGACAAAATTACTAACCATCATGCAACGCACTAGCAAGACGTTGATCGCAACTGCGCAGGTCTCGCTTGTCTCAAACAAGCCTACTCTCTGTCCTAAACGGCTCGTTGGAGCTCTTGCCCCCCTCTCCCTGTGAGCCCAGTGTGCTCTGATTGGTCAGCTCGGCCACTCTGTTCTGATTAGTCAACCACCAGAGAGGCTCCGGGGCTGTCAGCATCAGCTTGTAGATGGTATTTTAAACTCGATGCGCTCTGAAACTACGGGGCGGCCGAGGAAAAAAAATACACATGCGTTAATCGCGTTAAAATAATTAGTGGTGTAAAAAAAAATGTCTTATCGGTTATCGGTATCGGTCTTGAGAAGCAGGAAGTTATCGGTATCGGTTTAAAAAAAACAATATCGTGCATCCCTAATTGGCATGATAATATTATTGTGACAAGTGGGGTATTCACCTGGTGTTTCCAGAAGATAGACGTAGATGCTGCCAAAATCGACCGAAGGCCACTTTCGAGAGTCGTTTTTCCATACATCTGCAGGCAGTCTGTAAGGGCAATCGGACAACCCACACAGCTCTAGTTTACGCTGGTAACGACCTAAAGCACACCCCTCAAGTCCAGAGATGTAATCCATGCAGCGATTTCTTCGGTCGTTAATTCAGAAAAAAAACCTAGTGCGCTCTGCCTGGCTATGTTAGCTAGCTGTTTATATTAGCACCTCCAGGAAAATGGCGTATTTATATATATATGGCGCGCGTTGCATTGTGGGTAGCTCGTGACGTCACTGTGTGTGAAAGAATAGGCGTTTTCGGCATCTTGCCTATCGCAGCTTTGTAAACTGGTGGGGGCTTTTTAGGACGAGCCATCAGAGTGGTCATCCCGTCATGTGTTGTCCGCCAGATATGCCAGGAGTTTCCTGATCTGGCTGGACTAAATCAAATACAAATCACAAAATATTAGAGAAACTTAGTTGTTTTAGATTTGTTAGTCGTAGTTGTGGTAGGAGTGTGTATCTATCTAATCAACACAGTTAGCGTGCGAGCTAATATGCTAACCTACGTTTGCTAGTTGTTCAGTGTAATATGCCAACCTACTATGAACAACAGTTAGTAGCCTAGCAAGAACATGTTTACAATTGCAATCTTATACGGGTAGTCTGCTACTAGGGATGCGAGCGATTATTCGATTATTCGTTACAGTCTCCATAATAGAATATTATTTTTAAAAATCGATTTTATTTATATATTTTTTTATTATTATTTATGTTTTTTTTTTTTTTCTGGCTTAGTTTCAACCAAAATATAGACTAATGCTAATAATAGTAATAGTATTAACAATTGTAAATGGCCATTGGTCACACCACCAGTTTGTTTGACTGTAAACTTGGAGGAAGCCTGCATGCAGAGCAGACTGCTGCTGCAGCACGCTACACACCGCCCCCACCCTCCCTCACACGTACGACTAAAGATGAACAAAGCGGCAGGTAAAAAGAGTTCCTCCTCGTGGAACAATAGGCTAATTATTGAATGTATTTCAATGCTACTATTATTAATACAGGCTACATGATGGTGGTTTATTTTTTGTTATTGTCTAAAGTGCCTGCCATTGCCTTTATTTGAAGATGCGCGATGCGCGCAAAATTTATTTATTGCAATGCTGCTATTATTATTAATACAGGCTACAGCCTGTATTAATAATAGCATTTCAATAAATAAATTGCTATAATAATATTTATTGCAATGCTGCACCTTACCGTGGTAGAGAGGTTTGTGTGCCCTGATGAACCTGGGGGCTGTGTTGTCTGGAACCTTGTGTTCCTGGTAGGGTTTCCCATGGCAAATTGGTCTCAGGCAAGGGGCCAGACTAAGATTGGTTCAAAAGACCTCATGAAAGACGATACAAGAAGTGAGGATACCCGGCCCGGAGGAAGCCCGGGGTCCCCTTCTGGAGCCAGGCCCAGAAGGAGGACTCGTCGGCGAGCGTCTGGTGGCCGGGCTTGCCACGGAGCCCGGCCGGGCCCAGCCCGAAAAGGCAACGTGGGCAACACCTCCGCTTCTCCGTCCCGCGGGCCCACCACCTACGGGAAACATCAATGGGGTCGGGTGCGCTGCCAGAAGGGTGGCAGTGAAAGCGGAGGGTCTCGACGGACCAGACCCGGGCGACAGAAGCTGGCTTTGGGGACGTGGAACGTCACCTCTCTGGGGGGGAAGGAGCCGGAGCTTGTGCGGGAGGTGGAGCGTTACCAGTTGGATCTGGTTGGGCTCACCTCTACGCACAGCGTCGGCTCTGGAACCTTACTTCTGAATAGGGGTTGGACTCTATTCTTCTCCGGAGTTGCTCAAGGTGTGAGGCGCCGGGCGGGTGTGGGGATACTCACAAGTCCCCGGTTAGGTGCTTCTTTGTTGGAGTTTACCCCAGTGGACGAGAGGGTCGCCTCCCTACGCCTGCGGGTTATGGGGGGGAAAACTCTGACTGTTGTGTGTGCTTATGCACCCAACAGCAGTTCAGAGTATACGGCCTTCTTGGAGACCCTGGAAAGAGTCCTGTATGGGGCTCCTGAAGGGGACTCTTTAATCTTGCTGGGAGACTTCAACGCACATGTGGGCAATGATGGAGACACTTGGAGGGGCGTGATTGGGAGGAACGGCCCCCCTGATCTGAACCGGAGTGGTGGTTTGTTACTGGACTTCTGTGCTAGTCATGGATTGGCCATAACAAACACCATGTTCGAACATAAGGATGCTCATAAGTGTACGTGGTACCAGAGCACCCTAGGCAGAAGGTCCATGATCGATTTCGTTATCGTATCATCGGACCTGAGGCCGTATGTTTTGGACACTCGGGTAAAGAGAGGGGCGGAGTTGTCAACTGATCACCATCTGGTGGTGAGTTGGGTCGAGTGGCGGGGGGAAGCCTCTGGATAGACCTGGTAAGCCCAAACGTGTAGTTCGGGTGAACTGGGAACGTCTGGAGGAGGCCCAAGTTCAGGAGGCCTTCAACTCACACCTCCGGCGGAGCTTTTCGGGCATTCCTGTGGAGGTTGGGGACATTGAACCAGAGTGGTCGGTGTTCAAAGCCTCTATTGCCGAAGCCGCGGCGGGGAGCTGTGGTCTCAAGGTCCTAGGTGCCTCAAGGGGCGGTAACCCTCGAACCTCCTGGTGGACACCGGTGGTCAGGGAAGCCGTCCGACTGAAGAAGGAGGCCTTCAGGGATTTGTTATCCCGGGGGACTCCCGAGGCAGTTGCAAGGTACCGACAGGCCCGAAGGGCAGCAGCCTCATCCGTGGCCGAGGCAAAGCAGCGGGTGTGGGAGAAGTTCGGAGAAGACATGGAGAAGGACTTTCGGGCGGCACCAAAGTTGTTCTGGAAAACTGTCCGACACCTCAGGAGGGGGAAGCAGGGAACCATCCAAGCTGTGTACAGTAAGGATGGGACGTTGTTGACCTCAACTGATGGAGTGTTAGGGCGTTGGAAGGAACACTTTGAGGAACTCCTGAACCCGACAACTCCGCCCTCTATGTTAGAGGCAGAGCTGGAGTATGACGGGGGATCAACACCAATCTCCCGGGGGGAGGTCACTGAGGTCGTCAAACAACTCCACAGTGGCAAAGCCCCGGGGGTGGATGAGATCCGCCCGGAAATGCTGAAGGCTCTGGGTGTTGAGGGACTGTCATGGTTGACACGTCTCATCAACGTTGCGTGGAAGTCGGAAACAGTACCGAAGGAGTGGCAGACCGGGGTGGTGGTTCCCCTATTTAAAAAGGGGGATCAGAGGGTGTGTGCCAATTACAGAGGCATCACACTACTCAGCCTCCCCGGGAAAGTTTACTCTAAGGTACTCGAAAGGAGGGTCAGGCCGATTGTCGAACCTCAGATTGAGGAGGAACAATGCGGATTCCGTCCTGGTCGTGGAACGACGGATCAGCTTTTTACTCTCGCAAGGATCCTGGAGGGGGCCTGGGAGTACGCTTATCCGGTCTACATGTGTTTTGTAGACTTGGAGAAGGCGTATGACCGAGTTCCCAGGGAGTTACTGTGGGAGGTGCTGCGGGAGTATGGGGTGAGGGGGTCTCTACTCAGGGCCATCCAATCTCTGTACTCCCAAAGCGAGAGCTGTGTCCGGGTCCTCGGCAGTAAGTCGGACCCATTTCCGGTGAGGGTTGGCCTCCGCCAGGGCTGCGCTTTGTCACCAATCCTGTTTGTAATATACATGGATCGGATTTCGAGGCGTAGTCATGGGGGAGGGGGTCTGCAGTTCGGTGGACTAAGGATTGCACCACTGCTTTTTGCAGATGATGTGGTTCTAATGGCTTCATCGGTCTGCGACCTTCAGCACTCACTGGATCGGTTCGCAACCGAGTGTGAAGCGGCTGGGATGAGGATCAGCACCTCCAAATCTGAGGCCATGGTTCTCAGCAGGAAACCGATGGACTGTCCACTCCAGGTAGGGAATGAGTCCTTACCCCAAGTGAAGGAGTTCAAGTATCTCGGGGTCTTGTTCTCGAGTGAGGGAACAATGGAGCGTGAGATGGGCCGGAGAATCGGAGCAGCGGGAGCGGTACTGCAGTCGCTTTACCGCACCGTTGTGACGAAAAGGGAGCTGAGCCAGAAGGCAAAGCTCTCGGTCTTCCGGGCCATTTTCGTTCCTACCCTCACCTATGGTCATGAAGGATGGGTCATGACCGAAAGAACGAGATCGCGGATACAAGCGGCCGAGATGGGTTTTCTCCGCAGGGTGGCTGGTGTCTCCCTTAGGGATAAGGTGAGAAGTTCGGTCATCAGGGAGGGACTCGGAGTTGAGCCGCTCCTCCTTCGCGTCGAAAGGAGCCAGTTGAGGTGGTTCGGGCACCTAGTTAGGATGCCACCTGGGCGCCTCCCTAGGGAGGTGTTCCAGGCACGTCCAGCTGGGAAGAGACCAAGGGGTAGACCTAGGACCAGGTGGAGGGATTATATCTCTTCGCTGGCCTGGGAGCGCCTTGGGATCCCCCAGTCAGAGCTGGTTGATGTCGCCAGGGAAAAGAAAGTTTGGGGCTCTCTGCTGGAACTGCTACCCCCGCGACCCGACCACGGATAAGCGGGAGAAGATGGATGGATGGAATGCTGCTATTATTAATACAAGCTGTAGCCTGTATTTAATAATGGGGGGGGGGGGTCGGTCGGTCGATTAATCGATTATTATTCGCCAGGGCTGCCGAATAATCGATTTTGATCATGGTCCGTTTCTGGCAACCCTATCTGCTACGTACATTCATTGTAGCTGGCATGAAAACAATGTTTTCCCTAGCATGTATAGCTCTAGGTAGACTTCTTGTTTAGCTCGGTAGCATACACGCTAGGAACGCCAACTATAATGTACTACGGTAAATCACCCGGAGTATACTGTCTATGAGTATTTCGTGTGTGAATGCAGACATTCTCCAGCTATGAGATAGATGTAAGGCCATCTGCTAACATTGGAGTTGATATATGGAAACGCTAGCAACTTAGTTAGCCCAGTTAGCACTGTGTCAATGGCTTAGCAGCCCGAAAAACGTTTACCCATTTACACAGTCGTGGTAGATATACCTTGTTTGTTTTAAACATCATAAATACACAAACAACAATGAATACATACAGGTTGTCTACCCGAATCTCCCGCTGGTCCAAACAAAGTAGGAACAGTAGTGATGGCAGTTTGACACTGAAGCTTCGAACGGAGCTTCAACCCTGGACTTCCTATTCCATAGAAGCAGTGCTTCGAAGCTTGCTTCAAATCACGTGACATATGACGTCCGAAGCAGCAACTGCTTCAAATCACGTGACATGTGACGTCCGAAGCAGCAACTGCTTCATTTCCTGAATGAATCACTTGACTGGTTCACGGTCCATTCACGCGATTCAATGCACTGCCTCGTCTCGATTCTGACAGGTGACAGGTTGAAACAGTTTCAAATTTGAGCGCTTCAACACTTTATGACCGCTCTAAACAATGCGCAATGTGTGGGTTGTTGTCGTAGTTTGCGTTGTTGCTGTTGAGTTGTTGTTGGTATTGCATTTGAATTGTAGTATCATTATAGAGCAAGCCAGGAAGTAAGATAGGTCGTTCTGGCTCGGGAAACACTTCGAAATGTGGAGAAGTTGTGAACAAAAAGACAATTATCAGTAATATAAAAACAGTTAAATATTTCAAGCAATAGATAGCCCAGTGGATAGAGCCGGCGGCCCGAATGCGGCGATGTCCTCCGCGCAGCTGGTTCAAATCCCGGAATGGACGTATTTTAATCATTGCTTTTCAACTTTAATAACTGATAAAAAGGCCCTCTCCACCCAAAAACATGTCTAGCACTCTCTAGTCTCTTCTCAATAACCCAATACACACAATTATCAATCTTTAATTGCAAATAGAACATGATATTCAGTCTTAGTGTGTGTGTGTGCATCGAATATTTTTCAAGGCAAAGATACGTTAAACCCACTGCAGCCTTGCACTTCGCCAGGAGAGGTCGCTGTAACTGAAGCTTCGAGAAATGAACCTATTTCCGACACAATTGTCCAAGTGGTTCGACGCTTCATTCAAAGCTTCATTTGCCATCACTAAGGAACAGCATCGTTCTTCAGTGCCCTACGCTGTACATATCCGGCATGAATCGCTGAAAGGTTTGGGAAGCTTTGTTTCGTGAAAGCAGTGTTGCCAACTCCATAGTAAGGAAAGTAGCTATTGGCTGTCCGAAAAGTCGCCAGAAGTCGCTAAATGACGTCATCGCCTAATTTGCATATCATGTAATGGCGGCTGTAGGCAAAAAACGTTCCCAACCCTTCAAGGATCAAAACTTGAAACCACCGGAGTTAAATCCAGACGACAGTAGATCAGAAATGTCTTTGCCTTTTGAGTATGTTTTGGGGTTTTAACATGACAGTTTGGCATAGAAATCCCCCTTACAATAAAGGCAGTATGCAGGGTGGGCGTCATGGGGGGTCATTCGCGGGCCATGCCCCCCCAAATGAGTCACTGTGCCCCCCCAACGCAGGGTGGGCAAGCCTTGCCACTTTGCCGTTTAAAAAAAAAATCATATAAGTGAAAACGTTTCCACTAAAGGTTTTTTGTGTGAAATACGTCAGAAATAAAGAATACAAATATAAAACACAGCCTGAGTGAGGTGTGCTCACTGCTGCTCTCTGATTGGTGTGTTGCTTGACCAATGACCCCCGATCTTTGTTTTCATTACGTGGCTGTGTGTTTAGATGAAAGCCCAGTGGCGATCTGTTCATCTGTTATACTGATTATACAGTAAAGCCATCGAAAATAATATGATATACAGTACAGTACAAGTAGCCTACTTCTGGGTCTCTGTGTTTCATTCAAGCTCGGCTCTGTGTGTGTGTGGCACGAGCGCATTTTGTGAGTGCGCAAGCGGTAACGTGGAATGTTGATGTTAGCATCTGGTTAGCTAGCTATGCTAACGGATATAAAGAGCTGTTTCTACACCAAGGTGGAGGACAGTCCTCACCTGTCAGACTGAGAGGATCGTATAACCTCAGCTCAGTGAGGTAAGGACTCTCAGTGTTTAGATAGTTAACTTTAGTGTAGGTTATCTCAGTGGGTCTCAAATGGTTTGGTCACCATTTATGTAAACAAGTATTTGCGAGGAATACCTTTATATGATCATTATAGTTATTAAAGAATAAGAGAATAAATAAAAAAACGGGTATGAAATACTATAGGACAGTAACACAATACAGTTTAAAAGGGGAGTGATTAGTAAAATATCCATAAAGAAAAAGTAAATCTGTGTACAGTTCTGTTTCATATGGATGCTGAGAGATGTAGGCTATCCATAGATCTCCTAATGTTGCTCTCAAAGTGCACCAGATTGATGCATTTAACTACAATATTTTTTAAATAATCTTCCCGGTGGAGCATGCCCCCAGACCCTCCTAGAGGAGGTTAGGTCCACCCCCACCTAAAACATGTTCACATGGATAGGATACTAAATACATTTGCACCCTTTTTATATGGTGGCCTATGTCCATATGTTTCTGTTTTGGTGATCGTGCCACAACCGTGCATGTATGCACAAGTCATAGGTGCGCTATACAATAGCACTACACCCCTGCAATGTGTGTGAAAGACAATAGACTTTACAGCATGTTTTTTGAAGTTGCGTTGGTGTTTGTGTGTTGGTTGTTGACGGCAGTGTGTGCCCCCCCTTTGTAAATGATTGCCCCCCCATTCGATTTGTTCTAGAGCCGACCCTGGCAGTATGCCCGTGTGTCATCTCCAATAAATGGCTTCAACCATCCTTTATACTCAGGGTTTGATTCCCACTCCTTTCTGTATTTTGAGAATACAATTTAGACTGTGCCATGATGTTTAGCTTGTCACAGAGAGGCACACACACAGTGGACGAGGTGATTGAGTGACTGAGGCTGTGTGAGGCAAAGCAAAGCAAAGGCAGTTATTTATTATAGTGTGAAAGTGAGTGAAGAAACATTTACATTCAACATTTAAATCCCGCTCAAAACCAGGACGGCTTGGCAGTTGGCGCATGCGCAATTCATTTGCAGTCTCGACGCGGGGGAGTGTGGTTGTCTCCTCTCTGCTCTGACTGCAGCAGCAGCTCTGCTGCGGCCAGGCAACTGTCAGTCTGAGCGCCTGTGAGTACTATGGGAGGGAGGCGGGGCTCACGGCAGCACCCGTGGCTCGTTAACTGCAGAACAATGTGAGTCTCCAAACACCAGAAAAGTCGCTAATAACACCATTATAAATCGCTAGATTAGTCGTTAGTCGCTTTTGACACAAATAAGTCGCCGGAGGATTTGGAAATCCGCCAAATTTAACGAGAAAATCGCCAAGTTGGCAACACTGCGTGAAAGGCTGGCAGAGGGTGCGGCCATAGCTCTGGGCGTAGCTACTGGGTATCCCTACGTCACGATACCCAGGAAGAAAACATGAAATCTCCAACGAGGCGTTTTGGGGAAGTGTTAGAGTTTTACTCGCTACAGGGTGTACTTTGAGGGGTTTTGACTCTGCAGACCGTTTACATGCATAAAAACCTTCATAACACACAAGGGGACGGCAGGGTTTCCGTTAGCCGGTAATTACCGGTTTTTAGCTGGTAAAATTTATTAAAAACCGGTCAATTCAAAACCTGCTGGTCAAAATGTCTGGTAATAATTAAGGAGGCTCCGATAGATCGGCCGCCGGTCATTATCGGTCGATATTCACTGTTAATAGTTTGATCGGTGCTCTCTATAAAGAACGATCAGGAGAGCTGGATCTGATCGATATGGACATAAACGCGAGTGAAGTATAACCAGACGCGAGAGAGAGATCAGATCAGCTGCTGAGTCAGACCGAGACACGCAGCTCTGCATAATCACCTGAAGCCCCGCCCACTGTTTAGCGAGCTGCATGAGAAACTGACGGGCTGTCAGGAGAGAGAGGGAGGGAGAGGGGAAAAGAGAGGATCCGTTTCTCCCGTGTTATTATTCAAAGTTAATGTAAACTTTTGAATAATGTACGTTATCTACTACAAGTAGTTTGTTTGAATGTAATAATTATGTTGTTTGTTGTTTGTGGAATAATTTATTGGAAAATGAATCTGAATTTTTCGATCTGTTACGATTATAAACTGAAGCAATATAAAAATGAGCCCATTAACTGAGTTTTAAACATCAGCATATCTGCTCATAGTCCAGTAATTACCTGCTAACGGAAACTCTGCTACACAACTCTTATTATTATTATTTAAATATGACCGGTAAATTTCAAATTTGTCCGATAAAATAAATTCTGCCCGGACATTTGACCGGCGAGAACAAATCCTAGCGGATACCCTGGGGGACGGGTAATAACCGGAAAAGCATGACATGGGACCTTTAAAGCAATTTGTATGCAAAAATGTCTCTTATAAATCTCACTTAAAATGTCATATGGATACAAAATATCTTTTTTTAAGTGTTACGTGTTTGAGTGATGAGTACTGTATTTTAACCAACCCGGTATCACAGCAAGACGTGAACATGTGACGATTTACCATGCTGGGAGACGTGAAGATGCCACGATTTCGTCCCTTCAAACGTGACAGCTACACGGTATTGTTAACCCATGTTAACCAGTGGAGATATACCCGGAAATGCCCAGCAAATGCTACCCCGACAGTCGGTTGTTATTGTCAATATTAATATAATAATGATTTATTTTTTAATAGTCATACTCGATTTCGCCGATTTTCTTGTTGCCCCAGCTGGTCGACACCTCTTTTAGCAGAAACAAAGGCTACATTAATGTATTAAATCGATGTTAATCCATGTGTGTGGATGTGGAATTAACGGACGTGACATTGTGCGATTGCGTTGCCAGTAGGGCTGCACGATATTGAAAAAAACTAACATTGCGATATTTTTTTCACGATATATATTGTGGGTTTTTTAACTATCTTTAACCGGATGAAGGGTTTTAGTCACGGACGTCTGGATCTTAACTGGTTGACTCATCATACCTTAAGTCATGATAATGCATGTTGCTTACCCTCAAATAAGGGGGTTCATCTATGAATGAAGAAGAGTGGTGTCTAGAAGGGATCCAAGAGATTAAACGTATTACATTAAACTATAGGAAGCTTCATTATCATATTAGGGAATTAACCAACCCGGTATCACGGCAAGACGTGAACATGTGACGATTTACCATGCTGGGAGACGTGAAGATGTCACGGTTTCGTCCCCTTCAAACGTGACAGCTACACAGTATTGTTAACCCATGTTAATCAGTGGAGAAATAACCGGAAATACCAAGCAAATGCTACCCCGACGTAATGATTTATTTTTCAATAGTCACACTCGATTACAGCGATTTTCTTGTTGCCCCAGCTGGTCGACACCTCTTTTAGCATAAACAAAGGCTACATTAATGTATTAAATCGATGTTAATCCATGCGTGTGGATGTGGAATTAACGGACGTGACGTTGTGCGATTGAGTTGCCAAGCAACAGCTTCGGTTCATGTTAATTTACAAACTATTCAACTACAACCGTAGTTATATTTAAAAACATGTTAGAAGGCCTCACGAAATACTTTAATGCACATTAAAATGTAAATGTGAAGGAATGTGTGTATAACAAAATACATCGGTCATTAAACGAAACCGGAAACAGACGTAGGCAAGATCCTCAGCTCAATGATTGGATGGTTATCCGCAATGCATGCTGGGATTTGGTGTTTATGTGATGTGAAATCTGAAAATGTTTTTTAAAAATACAGTAATACTTTATTCCGAGTGTGCTTGCTTTTCTCTTTGAAAGTCATCACATAACGGCATTGTAATACACGGTTCGGCTGCATTAAATATTACATATCTGCCGTAATTCTCTATTTATATAATAGATAATATCTCAGATCTGCTCAGGCGAAACCTGCTTTACAGCTCTCAGCACTCAAGCCTGCATTATTAACATAGGCAGGGCCAGTCTATTGATTGCGTGAAGTAGAACTGCGTGACTCAGTCATCCTTTAGCTCAAAAAGCATTTAAATACCGCATTTAGAAACTGATGAACTCAGTGTGCATCTGGACCCGGTGACAACATTACCTATTGACGCAGCAACCACTGTAAGTTATATTCTTGTTTAATTAGACTTCTCGGTTTCATTTATTCGACTCTGTATAATTGTTACTGTAGCTAAAACGGCTAAATCGCTTTTGAGAGATTTTAAATCTCAGATCTGCTCAGGCGAAACCTGCTTTACAGCTCTCAGCACTCAAGCCTGCATTATTAACATAGGCAGGGCCAGTCTATTGTCGCCCATCAGCTGTAGATAGTTAACTAATTAACTTCAGCTGTGAGAACTGAGCAATCAGGCGTCCATTTCGGGTAGCTCTTTCCTGGAGCGGCAGCTTCAGCGGCAGACAGGCTAAGACTGACAAAGACATTAGAGTCCTACAGGAGTAAGACTGACAAAGACATTAGAGTCCTACGGGAGTCACGAGGGAGGCAAAGAGGAGGCAAATCCTACTTTGATTGAGCTAAGTATCGTTGGCGTTTTTAATTTTTACTTTTGTTGTTTAGCCCCTCATGCTATAATCATGTGTATTTTCTCCATTCCTGTTCATGTGTCTTCTCGCAATTATCACTGGCCCCGTGTATCTCCTAATCGATATAACCGGCCTGCTCTCGTCTATCCCACGTGCTCCACTGAGATCCATCATCTAGTTTCAGGTGGCCTGTGGAACTGCCAGTCAGCTGTTCCTAAGGCTGACTTCATCTCTGGCTACACCTCCCTGCAGTCTCTGGATTTCCTTGCTCTCACTGAGACCTGGATTACTCCATCCAACACATCCACCCCAGCAGCTCTCTCCACTGCATATTCCTTCTCCCATACACCCAGACCCACTGGCAGAGGAGGTGGCACTGGTCTCCTGCTCTCTCCCAAATGGAGCTTTTCCCTCTTCAAGCTACCTAACTTTACTCCTTCCACCTTTGAGTTCCATGCCGTCACAGTAACCCATCCTATACAGTTAACCATTGTTGTTCTCTACCGTCCACCAGGCGCCTTGGGGGACTTCTTGGAGGAATTAGATCATCTCCTCTCACACATCCCTGAAACTGGCCCTCCCGCTGTACTTCTCGGAGACTTCAACCTCCAGATGGGGAAGATAGACGAACTAACATCCCTGTTAACCGCCTTTGCTTTCTCACTCTCTCCGTCCCCACCGACTCATAAAGCTGGCAATGTCCTTGATCTCATATTCTCAAGGAACTGCGCTACTTCTAACCTCTCTGTAAACCCGCTCCACACATCCGATCACTTCTTCATTTCATTCTCTCTATCCCTTTCCAAACATAACAAACTCATCTCTTCCCATCCTACACTTGTCCGCCGTAACCTTCGCTCCCTCTCTCCCTCTACCTTTGCCTCGTCGGTGCTCTCAGCCCTCCCTTCCTCTGATTCGTTCCAACTACTGCCTCCAAACTCTGCTGCAGAAACTCTCCTCTCTACTCTCTCATCCACTCTGGACTCGCTCTGTCCTCTGACATCTCGGCAGGCTCGTCAGTCCCCTCCGGCTCCCTGGCTAAATGATGCACTGCGTGCTAATAGAACCGTCCTTAGGGCAGCAGAGCGGAAATGGTGGAAATCCAAACACCGTGACGACCTCCTAACCTATCAAGCTCTCCTCTCCTCTTTCTCTGCTTCGATCTCTCAGGCAAAAAGCACTTTCTTTCAAGATAAGATCCAATCTTCCTATTCCAATCCTAAAAAACTATTTTCCATCTTCTCCACCCTCTTGGACCCTCCAAAAGCTCCTCCCCCCTCCTCACTTCTGTCAAGCGACTTTGTTACCCACTTTGAAAAAAAGGTTAATGATATTCGCTCTTCTTTTTCTGACTCACCTTTACTCACCGCTGGGTCACCAGACCTTCCTTCCACCAACACACTAACCTCCTTTTCCCCTCTCTCTCCAAGTGAGGTTCTTACCCTCATTACCTCTGCCCGCCCTACCACCTGTCCTCTGGACCCTATCCCTTCAAACCTCCTTCAGACTATCGCTCCTGATATTCTACCGTTTCTCACCCATTTCATCAACACTTCTCTAACTTCTGGTCACTTTCCAAACAGTCTCAAGGAGGCAAGAGTAAACCCTCTCCTAAAGAAACCCACTCTCAACCCGTCTGATGTTATAAACTACAGGCCTGTCTCTCTCCTTCCGTTCCTGTCTAAATCACTTGAACGCGCTGTCTTTAAACAACTCTCCTGTTATCTCAATCAGAACAACCTTCTGGATCCGCACCAGTCTGGTTTCAAGGCAGGTCACTCCACAGAAACTGCTGTCATTGCTGTCACGGAGGAACTGCACACTGCCAAAACTGCATCCCTCTCCTCTGTCATCATCCTGTTGGACCTGTCTGCTGCATTCGACACGGTGAATCATCAGATCCTCCTTCGCACTCTCCAAAACTTGGAGTTTTCTGGCTCTGCACTTTCCCTCCTCACCTCATACCTGAAAGACCGTACCTACAGGGTGACTTGGAGAGGGTCTGAGTCCGACCCTTGTCAATTAACTACGGGGGTCCCTCAGGGCTCTGTTCTTGGTCCCCTCCTCTTCTCCTTGTACACAAACTCGCTCGGATCAGTCATTAGCCCGCATGGTTTTTCTTACCACTGCTACGCTGACGACACCCAATTAATTCTGTCCTTTCCCCGCTCAGAGACCCAGGTCGTCGCACGCATCTCTGCTTGTCTAGCTGACATCTCTCAGTGGATGTCTGCTCACCACCTCAAGCTCAACCTTGACAAGACTGAGCTGCTCTTCCTCCCGGGAAAAGATTGTCCAACTCTTGACCTGACAATCAACATCGGCACCTCAGTTGTTTCCCCGACTCAGACTGCAAGGAATCTGGGTGTGACCCTAGATAACAACCTGTCCTTCACTGCAAACATCGCTGCTACAACCCGCTGCTGCAGATACACGCTTTACAACATCAGGAAGATACGTCCCCAGCTGACTCAGAAAGCGACTCAGGTTCTGGTCCAGGCTCTCGTCATCTCACGCCTAGACTACTGCAACTCCCTCCTGGCTGGTCTACCTGCATGTGCCATCCGACCTCTGCAGCTCATCCAGAATGCAGCGGCTCGTCTGGTTTTCAACCTTCCTAAATTCTCCCACACCACTCCGCTCCTCCGCTCCCTTCACTGGCTTCCGGTAACTGCTAGAATCCACTTCAAGACACTGGTACTTGCTTACCGTGCTGCGAATGGATCTGGCCCTTCGTACATCCAGGACATGGTTAAACCGTACACCCCAGCGCGTGCACTACGCTCTGCATCAGCCAAACGACTCGTTGCGCCCTCGCTGCGAGGGGGACCCAAGTTCCCATCGGCGAAAACACGTGGGTTTGCTATCCTGGCTCCAAGATGGTGGAATGAGCTCCCCATTGACATCAGGACGGCAGATAGCTTGCACATCTTCCGGCGCAAACTGAAAACTCATCTCTTTCGACTCCACTTCGAGCGTTAGAACGATTAACGAAGCACTTTTATACCAATAAAGGACTGGCTTACCTAAAGCCAGTTGAGTAGCACTTGAAATGTGTGGCTCTATGAAACCTGATATACTTATATGATTCTGTTTTCTTCAAGGTTGTGTCTTCCTGGTCGAATGTACTTATTGTAAGTCGCTTTGGACAAAAGCGTCAGCTAAATGCAATGTAATGTAATGTAATGTAATGTAATGTAAAGATAATAATAATAATATAATATAATGCAATAACGTGCTTTGACCACCAGGTGTCCCTTTCTATCAGCTCTGCACGGTTATGGTGTAAATACAGCCTATCTACCAATTGGATCAAATATAAAAGTCAGCCGAATTAGTGTTGATACTGCAAGGAGACGTATTGTGTGAAAATAAATGTAAGATGTTGTTTAACTGCTTATATATTTATGATCCACGTCACATCTTCAGTTTTGGCGGTAGTTCTCCTGTTTGTCTAGAAGTCTTCTCAGCAGGGCTCTATAAATAGAGAACTACGGCAGATATGTAATACTTAATGCAGCCGAACCGTGTATTACAAAGCCGTTATGTGATGACTTTCAAAGAGAAAAGCAAGCACACTCGGAATAAAGTATTACTGTATTTTTAAAAAACGTTTTCAGATTTCACATCACATAAACACCAAATCCCAGCATGCATTGCGGATAATACATTTACATAGTTATAGACATTTACAAGTGGCCATAGTATCAACGAGCATTTCATTTAGCCTAGCTTTAAAAACATGCAGAGGAATGAGATTGCTCAGTTTCAATTCTTGCTGAAGATTGTTCCAAGCAAGTGGAGCTGCGCGCATAAAAGCTGTCTTACCTAAGACAGTCCTTTCTCTTGGCACATCTAACAATACTACATCATGCGATCTAAGTGACCGGGGCTGAAGTTGAATAGTCCATTTAGCTTAGGAACCTTCCTAACGGAGTGAAATGACCCGGAAGTCCCTCAGTGGCAGCCATGATAAGTGCCGTTCAAATTCTCTAGATGAAAGGAAAGGAGGTTTCAAACTTCCTTTATAACCTCCTTTAGCTTAGGAACCACTGGACCTCCCTTTACGAAAGGAGAGGAGAAAATGCTGCCACACAATGCCTTGCAGCCGCAGCATTTGCCGTCACAACAGTCGGCCGTTCACGGAAACAAACGATTATGACGGAGAAATTATATCATGAAAGTTACGGTGCTTATTAAGCATTTTAAAACGTATGTGGTAAGTTGCCAAAGTGCTTTGTTCTGAACGTTCATCAGTATTATAGTCAAAAAGAGAAATATGAATGTTAGTTTTTACTGAAATGATCAAATAAAGTCAACATTTCACATGCCTCTCTGAAGAACCAGCACCTTACCGTGGTAGAGAGGTTTGTGTGCCCTGATGAACCTGGGGGCTGTGTTGTCTGGAACCTTGTGTTCCTGGTAGGGTCTCCCATGGCAAATTGGTCTCAGGCAAGGGGCCAGACTAAGATTGGTTCAAAAGACCTCATGAAAGACGACACAAGAAGTGAGGATACCCGGCTGTTTTTAGGCTTCAAATAATCCAGACTTCGGCAAGTCAGAGATCATTTCAAAGAGTTCCTATGGGCGGTTTGACATTTTCAGATTTGTGTCCCTGTCCCTTCTGATGGTGAACGTCTGACTTGACAGCAGAATATCCTGCAGGAACAGTTGAGATTATTTGCCAGTTGCCCTGCATGCTTTGTGTGGTTGTAATTAGAACAGTTGGCCCTATTCTATTCCCCCCAAAGCACTGGACAAACTAAACGTCTGACTTGATCACGCCACAGAGGAAAACATAACTGACAGTCCTACAGTGCTCTAAACCAGACGTAATTGAATCCACCCAATTGATGGTGAGGCGTTTCACTGCCGACCAATGGCCTCACCGACGCCAAATGAATTACGGATTATCTGGGGAGTATGAACATTCGAACATGTTTTGTCAATCCACCCAATTTGTGTCTGTATATAGTACAAATGAGCGAACATTTATAGACCTCAACTTCCATTGTTCATTGGTTACGACAAATGGGGGTTTCCCTTTCCTGTGGTGCGGTCTATAGGTTTTGATGCATGTAAATGTTCTGTAAAATAACATTTGAATTGTATCTCTTCTGATAGATGTCGTAGTGCAAGTGCAGTTTTCAAGCTTGCGTATTAGTGTTGTTTCTTTCTAAAATTGACATTTGTCGTACAGATGAAGCAATACAATTCCAAGAAAAATACCGTGTGAAAAATAAATAACAGAAGTGGTCACTGCTGCAATTCACTAACAAAGTCATGACTAAATAGAAGTTATATAAAAATATGTAATGCAATTGTTGTTGCTGATATTATTGTCTTGTCATGTGCATGATGCTGTGATTTAATATTTATATATTATATCTGCTATTTCCATATGTAAAACACGTGTACAGCACCTGAGCATTCTCTTATAGCGTTATACTACCTGTGGATATTCATATTTCAGAAGCTGACTCCACACATGATGACTGTATGAATATTTCATAAAGCTCTGCATGAGCTGCTGAAAACAGTCAGTGAAAAGTCATCTGAAGCCAGGTTGATTTCTGTGTGCTGCAGTGTAAATATAGTCCTCCAGCTCAGTGCTGAGTGACAGACTTACAGATAAGATGAATTATTAATAACTGAAGAGGCTGCAGGCATTCTGACCACAGTTCAGTCCTCATATTAAACCATTGATCCCTCCAGAACAATCCACATTCAACGGAATCCACCAAAATGCCACTTCAGATATAATTGCCAGAAATCACTGTAACTATTACAAATCATTATTTTTAAGGTGAAAAAAGACGCTTCAAACATAATCTATATTCAACAGGAATCCGCAGACATGTGAGTTGTAAATTACTTTCTTAGTTAATAACTAATCAAAAAAAGCGCTACGATTTACATTAGTCCGCAAAGGTTACACATATAATCTATACTGTGAGAATCTCAAATTCAGAAAGTCTAGTTGAACATATTATTTACATGAAAAAACACTTATTTCTTACCTAATCTCTCCGATCTGAAGGTCCGCATCAGACTGAAGACATCTCTCTCTCTCTCTCTCTCTCTCTCTCTCTCTCTCTCTCTGCTCTCTCTCTCTCTCTCTCTCTCTCTCTCTCTCTCTCTCTCTCTCTCTCTCTCTCTCTCTCTCTCTCTCTCTCTCTCTCTCTCTCTCTCTCGCTCTCCTCTCTCTCTCTCTCGCTCCTCTATGGGATTAGTTTTGTATCATAAAGATAAAGCAACACTTTCTCAGAATAAAGCAAAACTATGAGTTTAAAAGAAAAAAAAAACTGAGTCAAGCAAAATAAAATACATTTCAAAAATAAAACTATAAGTTGCAAACAAATCATTTGTGTAATCATGTAAACTATAAGTCTTTTTTCTTTGTTTTAACATAGGTTTTTGTTTGCAGTTCTTGTTTCTTCTTTCTCAATGATCAGACTTTTGCTCTCGCTGCAGCTCTCTCGTTTGCGCTCCTCCCTCATTTTTTGTTTTCGATTCTGACACAAACCTCCCAGGTGGGCGGGACTTTCAGGGGTGCGTCCCCATTGGCTACTCAGTTTTTGAGTGACAGCCCAGTCCACCAGTGATTGTACAGTGCAGGCAGCTGCGGTGCGGTAGCTGAGCGTGGACAGAAGACCTCCAGAAGAACCAGCATTTCAATTATTATAATACTACTACAAGTAAAAATATATGTAAGTATTGATCCTTTGTGTTGTTTGTGCTATACGGTCTGTTTCTTTATTGTGTTAAGTGAGAAGTAAAGCTGTGCTATGAAAGTTAGCTTGTGCTACCTTTAGATCCATAACAATGCAAGCTAAGTAGCCTAACAGTTAGCTACATAGCTAGCAGTGAGTGAGCGTTCAGACACCGGCGCACACACTCAAACGGACTCGTGTGCCTGACTCTACCAACAGGCTTTCATGATTCTGTTTAGATATCCAAGTATAAGCCATGATAGCTTATTTTATTAACACGCTAATTTGATATGAAAATCAATGGAGGCTGAGTTAACTTTGTAGGAAAACCTTCCGTCCATGATGCCCCTGAGCTGAGTTTTATTTGTTAACTTCATATTTTTCATTTCCTAAAACATTTATTTTCCTCTCATATTAACAGTGTGGATCATTGAGATAGCGTGGCATCCAGAGTCTTATCCCGTTTTCCCACTTCCTCTGAGGGGACAGCACGGAGGGGGGGCATGAAGAAAGAACTGCACCAGCTTCATCCACACTGGGCGTTGCTGTTATCACTGGCTCAGTGTCATTTCATTTGACCAAATGTCTTTACATATAGCCTACATTTAATACATTTTATTATTATCCACCTTTTTGTTTTTATGTCCTTTTATTTAAAACATTCTTTGAGACTTCATCTTCTGGTTCAAATTTCAATAAATGTAATTTGTATAATCACTCTTTTGTCTTTATTCTACATGAAAATGTTAGAGATTCCATTCAAATCTGTTGATTATTCAGATCTTCCTCAAGCTAGGAATAGTATGTAGAGTTTTTAATGCTAAATGTATATCATTTTCACACAGGATATAGAATGAAACAACACCGTTGTTATCCATTGTGTATGAATGCTTCAGCTCTTCAGACCAACATAGTAAGATGTGACCATGTTCCTAATTGTGTTGACATGCAGCCTAGGTCTGCTCTGTTTAATAAAGCAAATCTGCCACTTTTATATTGTAGAATTTGTCAAATTAAAGCAGTCTTTAATTGTTTGTCCTAAACATAGCAATATATGCTTTTGAAACATGTCTTTGAAAAATAATAGTATAGCCTACCGTTTATATTGTGTATCACCTTTAGCTTGAAAATACATAGATGTGTTTTTTTTTAATCTATAAAATAAATAGACAGACACTTTATCAATCCCAAATTGGGAAATTATTTAACAGCAGCAGTGTGTTCAGGTATTAAAATATTTCAAGTTGGAATAAAGTATAAACTACACAACACAAGTATAATGCACAGCAATCCATAAGATAAGTCCGATATTTTCATAAAACTCCCCAGGAGACACCGACACTAACGTGGCCGAGTGGACTCCGGAGTTTGTGCATGAGTTGCACTGTATGATCTGTGGTGTAGTGGGCTGTCACTCAAAAACTGAGTAGCCAATGGGGACGCACCCCTGAAAGTCCCGCCCACCTGGGATGTTTGTGTCAAAATCGAAAACAAAAAATGAGGGAGCGCAAACGAGAGAGCTGCAGCGAGAGCAAAAGTCTGATCATTGAGAAAGAAGAAACAAGAACTGCAAACAAAAACCTATGTTAAAACAAAGAAAAAATACTTATAGTTTACATGATTACACAAATGATTTGTTTGCAACTTATAGTTTTATTTTTGAAATTTATTTTATTTTGCTTGACTCAGTTTTTTTCTTCTTTTAAACTCATAGATTTGCTTTATTCTGAAAAAGTGTTGCTTTATCTTTATGATACAAAACTAATCCCATACAATTCTGGCGCACTAGCTGGTTTCTCCAAAATGACCTACCCCACCTTTAAGTGTGTTCTGTAAGACAACAGAACAATGTTACAATGACCAACAATGACATTGCACTACAAAAGCAAATATACATTCTGATTTGAGTTGCTTCCTACTTATTACGTAAAACCGTTACGTGTAGGCCTACCCTCCAATTTGTGTAAGAAATAGATATATCACAAGACACCAGTTTTACAGGCTATAAAACACATATTAAAGAAAATACATATGCTTGTGATCTCATCTTGCATTCAGTCTATCTTTATGATACAAAACTAATCCCATAGGTTGAAAGTACACAACCGGAAAAAATCTGCCTCTTTCTTCAGACTTCCTTACAGAGCCCCTCCTCCAACACACACGAACGCGCACATGACCAATGAGGGCACGAGATAAGTTGCCGCACAGATGGAAGGCTGACAGGCAGGTACATAGATATATATAAACACTAGATGACTCACCCGCGCTGCTGGCCAATGGAGACCGACGTTGCCACATGGCCGCCATCTTGCTACAGGTAGCGCTCTCATTCATAACATTATGGTTTACTATTTAAATAACCATAGCTTGCTCAATTTTCAACCAATTTTCTTTTATAAACATCAACTATGTAGTTATGATACTGCATACTTATAATCATGGACTTTCATATGAAAATAACATTAAGCTAATAAAGCAATAGCTATACACACACACAAGGTATTTATATAAAATATTTGCTGGTAGATAATAAAAATAAATGGGTATATATATATATATCCATTTATTTTATTATATTGTTAATATTTAACTGGCCCGTTCTGTCTCATTTATCACAATTATTTTGACATGAAATCTTCATATCGTCCTAGTTTTGTATTTAGTTTCTAGATTTGTAAACAAATCCAGAACCTTTGAAATATGTTACCACTTCACAGCACGGTGCGCTGAGTTCTTGTAGTCGAAAAAAGCCCTAAAAGAACAAGAAATAGTACCTACTAAGAAATTGATCTTAATAGGCTTGTCCTATGTTTTGAGGCTCTGGACAAAAATGTCTCTTTTGATTGTAAAGGTTGCCAACCCCTGGGTGTAGTTTCAATGTTTTCACATGTTTATTCATCAAAGTGTATGAGTGACAGAGCAAACGACGCTGAACCTGGCTTCCGATTCAGAGCATCCGATTTGGCAGTTAAGGGGAAAGTTAAGGGACATTTAATTTACAACGGTGAGCGAACAATCCTCCGTGTTTGAACCTCTTAAATCGCTGCATAGCCGATTTAATTGGACTGGATTATCCCAGAGAGTCTAAAGATTCTTTATAACACGGTTTTAGATTTGTGAAACCTTTATTATATTTGTGAAAATACAAAAAAGGAGATTTCAGTGCTTTTTTCACATCCTGACCACATTAGACCAGGTCCTGATCTGAAACCACTAGACCTACACTCATCAAATCTGGACTGGATTATCCCAGAGGGTCTAAAGATTCTTTATAACACAGTTTGAGATTTGTGATACCTTAATTCTATTTGTGAAAATACAAAAAAGGAGATTTCAGTGCACTCTAAAAACAAATGCCTTGGCTCAACAAAGAAAATCAACGCAACAGTTTGCATCGATGTTTATTGAGTTAAGACAACCTCTAATGAAATTGTCTTAAAGCAACAAAGTTATTTGAGTTAGGGGAGAAGGCTTTTCCTCTACAATCAGAGGTGTTTTTAATTACCACTTACTTAATAATTGGTAGCATAAACACAAGTTTTGAAGTTGATTACTCAAAATATTAAGTTGTTCCAACTTTTAAGTTGTATGTACTTAATTACCATCATTGTGAACACACGTTTTTAAGTTGACAACCATTTATAAATTAAGTTGCTCCAAATATATTGTATTCAATAGTTTTTTTTCTTAGCTTTTTCATGTTTTTGCCTTTAAAGAAAGAAATTAATTGATTCCACAACAAAGATATTAGGCAATTCACTTTTTATTTTGAACTGCAGTTGTTTATTTCAACACATGATGTTTCAATGAGGAGATAATTCATTTTGTTTGAACATTTATTGACACATGCCATATGATAAGGTGCATGACCACCTGAAATCACAGCTGACTGCAGGAGAGAGGAGAACCATTTTATAGTTTGGCTGCGGCACGTTGATTGGCTGCTGGAGAATGAGGTGAAATATAATAGGTTAAAGAGAACGCCTGTGATGAGCTGATTATATGCAGCTGCGGAGTGAATGTATATACACCCAGTCTTCCTGAAAGAACTTGCGCTGAGCTTCATTTCAATCTTGAAAAAAAAGATAAATAACACAAATTTAAATTGCCCCCCAAATAATAAATAAACACATTAGCCATATTACCATGGGAAATGGGGGGACAGCAAATAAATGCTGCCATCACAACGAAGTTAGAGGCCTTTACATATTTAAAACCAGTGCCAAATATGTCAAATTTGTAAAGTTGTTTTAAAACTACAGAAACAAAACTCTCAATGGCCACCAGTCTGCAGATCTGGGGTTACGTAATGTAACCCAGCTTCTATGAGTATAGGCGCAGCCCTCTAAGGCTATCGCTATTGGGTTATCCCCACTGCACGTGTGCAGCACTGACAGATTTATTCCACGCCCACCTATGACGTGGGCCCCACCTCCGGGCTCACTTCCGTATAAATAGGAAGTAGGCTCTACAATCCACTCCAACAGCTTTTCTTCAGCTATTCGCGGAGCCAGTGGGGCCCGAACCTTATGGCGCGTTTCCACTGCAGGCCTCGCTCGGCCTCGCTCGGTTTGGTTAGGCCTTATTAGGCCCGGCTCACTTTAATGCTGCGCCTCCATTACAGTTTAGGAACTGGGGTAGTTACTATAGTAACGCAGTGTAGGCGGAGCCGTGACGTCATCTTCAATGAGCGTCCCAAAAAACAACACAGCCGTTAGCTCTTAGCGCTCAGAGCTCACAGCTCCTCATATCTGTTCAGAAACTAGACAAAAGTTAAACAAGTACAAACCACAGACTGTCTGTGTCATGGCGAATACAGTCGCTGGTTTATTTATGTCTGTATAGGCCGTTGTTGTGAGTGTGGACGGTCGGAGCATATATAACGTTAGCTTAGCCAAGCTCCATTTAGAAAGCACGCATTTTAAAAGGGTTTTTCGCCTGCAGACTTGTCAAAGCATTAATTCATGGTTTTTACTAACCGTTATCAGTATGTTGTTACTTCGGCATCATTTTGAAACGTGTATTGCAATTAAATCACGGTCAAATATGTTCATCTTGTTGTAGTTGTAGCCCCCTTGCCAGCGATTTTCTCTCCAGTTTAGCATACTCAGCCCGACTCAGCCTGGTTGTTCCTGGCCCTAGACCACGATTTAGTCGGGCCAGAAAAAAGGTGAAAAGTAGCCCCGGGCCAAAACTAGGCCAAGTGGAAACGCAACCAAAAATGGGCCCCGCACGGCTCGGCACGCTTAAAGCGAGCTACCCGCTGCAGTGGAAACGCGCCATAAGAGGGCTGCGCCTATACTCATAGAAGCAGGGTTACATTACGTAACCCCAGTTCTATATCGTATAAGGCCTCGCCCTCTAAGGCTATCGCTATTGGGTTAAGGGCGAAGCAGGATGTAGTCTACGCCCCACTGGTTCCGTCCGTTACCAGAAGCACAAAACACACCTACTCAGTTAATAACCCATGTCCATTTCGCCATGCATAAATGGAGCATCACATTCCCAGGGAATATAGCATTTAAAAAATGAATATTCTCCATCAGGGAACGAAGGTAGGCTTACTCAGGCTACCTGTCGTTTATAAAAAGTAGAGATCGAGTCTCACTTGTTAAAAACGATCAAGAGAGGAGAATAAAAGGCAGCTCTCTAAGTGCCGACAGGCAGGAGAGAGGGCATGCAATTGAAAAACCCCGACATTACTCATTCTGGCAGGCTATTCAGTACTGAATGTGTCAGAGAGGAATGGGAGAAATCCCTCAAATACAAACGAATAAAAGAACAGGGGGAAGACCAAGATGCAGCAGTGCAAATGTCTTTCACTGTCATTCCTCCGTGCAACACCGTAAGGAGGTGAGGAGGAGGAAAGAAGCCATCCAAAGTTATCACTCTCGATCTAAACGAGCTTGTGATAACCTTTGGCATAAAAACCGGGTTAGGGCGCAAAACAGCTAAGCTGCCATCTCCTTGGATCCGGAGACATGACGGAGCCACCGAGAGAGCAGACCAATCACTCCCCATTTTAGCTGATATCAGAGCCAAGAGCAGAGCTACTTTGGCTGACAAAAACTTCAGGGGAACCTGATCTAAAGGTTCAAATGGAGCTTTACTCAGTGCGCGTAACACTAAAGCCAAAAACCCATTGAGGCGCCAAAGCGCGTGACACAGGTCTGAGTCTCTGTGCTCCCCGTAGAAAACGTTTTGTCAGAGGGTGACTAAACACCGTGCTGACACCAATCTACGTGGCAAGATGAAATGGCAGCAGCATATGTTTCAACCATGCTATAAGCCAATTCCTGTCCAGCAACAGCTGGAGGAACGACAGCATGAGGCAGGGGGCCCAACGGGGTCCAGGATTTTCCCTACACACCGAACGGAACATTGTTCATTTGGCTGTGTAGGATGTGTGTTCAGCAGCTGCACTGATCGAACACCTCCCTGGTGATTTATGTAGGCCGCCGCTGCTTTGTTGTCTGTTCGAATCAACACATGTTGATTGTACAGCAACAGGGCGAAGTGCTGGATTACTTTCCATATAGCAATTCCAGCACGTTTATATGGAGAGACATGTGACCCGGCCACTGTCCCCCCACTGCCTGCGACATGCACGTTCCTCAGCCTGCGAGAGATGCGTCTGTGAACACTGCGGTGTGTGACGTCACTCTGCTCAGGGGCACCCCCACTGACGTGGAGATTTTTCCAGTGGGTTCAATCCAAAACCCACGGAGGGAGGAATGTACAGCATGCGTCTCCTCTGACGCACAGGGTCGATACGCAGGCAAATAAACCACCTCTGGAGTCTCCTCACTGTGAAGGAGACCCAGGTGGATCACCACGTGACCAGCTGATATCATACCTAACAGCTGCATCACAGAGAGGGCTGTCACCGCCCCGCGGGGTGTGACGCGCCGGAGGAGAGCTGTCCGAGCTGCTTAAAAACCAATAGGTTTTTAAAGACAGACGGTTTATGCAGCGAGCCATGCTGCCTATAACCGACAGCTCAGGGGCAGCCGGCTTAACCGGTGAGCCTTGCTGCTTATTATTATCCATCTGTCCATTGAACACGCGCGTCGCCACTCTGAGTAATACTCTGAGAGCACGCGACCTGCTCTGGATGTGCTGTGGTTGTCACGGTGACGAGCCACGTCAGAGCCCTCGCCGCCGTTGCCCGTGAAGCAACCCAAGAGGGGCCCGGTCTGAAAAGGCTGCGAGGGGGCCTCCACACACTGCATCTCACACCGGCTCTCATCCTGTCTCTGTTTAGGAGAAGGCTCGTAAACTGGACATTGAGGCGCGTTCACGCTCAAACCCGCTGAGGAATGAGCGGAGGTGTGTGCAGTGCTATTCACACAGTGCGTAATAACAGCCCTGGGCTCATTACGACTGTGTGTAGTAGGCACATCTGGGACAGAGGAAAAACCGTGCTGCCTGCTAACCGATAGGTTAACAGCTGCACCGGAGGAGAGCTGTCACTTTCTCCATTCTCTGCTGTGAGAGTCGCGCTCTCATGCGGGCTGAGTTCAATTCCACTCCCAGTTAAATGTCTGGGAGGGAAGAGGACAGCTCTTCTTCCAGTTGATAATGAAAACCCAGGCTTGACAGATGAGATACGAGCTGTATCGTATGAAAAACCGCTTCCTCCCTGGAGCGAGCCAGCCACAGCCGGTCGTCCAGGCAAAATAACCCTCATCCCCATTCTGAGTAGCTGCTCCAACCGTCTCCACCCACTTTGAAAAAAGTGTGTGGAGCCAGGAATGAGAAACGCAGGAATTTGCTGTGTTTCGGGATGATGGTTACGTGGAGGTAAGCATCCTTCAGGACTATGGATGTGAATCTCCCTGGTGAACCACTCCAGCACCTGTTTAATCGTCAGCATGGGAAAAGGCCATTCCCTTGTTGGACACTGACAGATCGAGGATGGGTCTCATTCCCCCCGCCCCGTCTCCTTCGGGACCAGAAAATAGCGGGAGTAAAAACCCCTGATTTTCTTCCCTTTGAGGAACCCCGGGAAAAGGCTTTCTTTAACCAGAGTTCCTGCCGCTCTGCACGGAGCGCGAGACACTGTTCCTGGAATGACAGGACTTCCTGTATCCCGTAGAACTGCGGGGGGAGAGACGAATTGCAGAGACTACGCTCTGCCCATCTGTCTGCTCATCCATCTGTCCATCAGACACACTCGCCGCCACCCTGAGTACCATACAGTACTCTGATAGCGCCGGGTGTACATTCTCTGGATGTGCTGTGGTTGGTGACAAACCATGCCAGAGCCCTCCACACGCTGCATTTCACACAGGCTCTCAATATGTCGTCGTTTCGGAGAATACTCGTAAACTGCACGTTCACGCTCAACACCACTAAGGGATGAGCGGAGGTGTGTGCAGTGCTGTCCACACGAGGCGTAATAATGGTCCTCCGTCGGCTTATTACGACCGTGGGTAGGAGGTGTCTGAGACAGAGGAAAAATCCATGCTGCCTAAACCCAAAAAGTTTACGGTAGACGGATTTGAATAGCAAGCCCAGCTGTTTTATTAACCAATAAGTTAAAAAACCCAGCCGGCTTAGGCAGCAAGCCATGCTGCCAAGTAACCAATAGGCTATTGGCAGCTGGCTTAACCGGGGAGCCTTGCTGCATATTAACTTCCCTCTGTTCATCTAACCCACGCGCCGTCACTCAAGGCGCGAACCTGCTTTGGATGTGCTGTGGTTGTCATGGTGACGAGCCACGCCAGAGCCCTCCAGACGTTGCATTTCACACAGGCTCTCCTTATGTCGCGTTTAGGAGAAGGCTCGTAAACCGGACACTTAAGGTGCGTTCACGCTCAACACCCTTAAGGGATGAGCGGAGGTGTGTGCTGTCCACACTGTAATAATGGCACTCGTGGCTCATTACGACCGTGTGTAGGAGGTAGGTTTGGGACAGATGAAAAAAATCCGAGCTGCCTAAAAACCAACAGGTTTTAAAGACAGCCGGTTATGCAGCGAGCCATGCTGCCTATAACCGACAGGTTAGGGGCAGCCGGCTTACCCGGTGGGCCTTGCTGCTTATTATTATCCATCTGTCCATCGAATACACGCGTCGCCACTCTAGAAACTAGACTTGAGCTCCGCCGCCGCCATGATAGTCTTGTTAGTAAACAACACAAACACGCCCACAGCCCGTCTCCGCATGTGACACAGGAAGTATCTAAGTACATTTACTCAAGTACTGTAGGCTACTTAAGTACAGTTCTCATCTCTGTTCGCCTGGCTGTTGACTATATAAAAAAAACGAACGGAGTAACGCACCATGTAGTAACGGTAACAGAGTTACTGAAATTAAAAAGTAATGCGTTAGAGTAGCCTAGTTACTGCCAAAAATAATACTTTGTAACGCGTTAGTCCCAACACTGCCTATAACCGACAGGTTAGGAGCATCAGGTTTAACCGTCAAGCCCTGCTGTTTAATAACCGACTGGTTAATTACAGCTGGCTTGTGCCGCGAGCCCCGCTGCCGCGCTAACCAATAGGTTACAGCTGTCTCAAACGGCGAGCCCCGCTGTCTGTTAACCGTACAGGTAACAAACAGCTGGCTTATGCACCTCCACACGCTGTATTACACAGCGGCTCTCCTCATGTCGCCATTTAGGAGAAAACTCGTAAAACGGACATTGAGGTTCACGCTCAAACCTGCTTGAGGAATGAGCGGAGGTGTGTGTAGGAGGCACATCTGTGACATAGGAAACAAACCCGGGCTGTCTAATTAACCGACAGGTTTTAAAGACAGCTGGTTTGAGCCGTAAGCTTTGCTGCCTAACAACCGACAGGCTGTGAGGCGGCCGCTTATGCAGCTTTTTTTATGTCATCCGGAGGAGAGCTCTCCTGAACCGGGGAAACGGGGAGATCTCATTAGGCGGCTGCCTTTCCGATGATCTCCGGGAGTTCCTGGAGAATACCGCCTATCGACGGCAGAGCCGTGATGGCGGATAGAGGGACCCGTTGACCCGTCGTCAGACCGGCAGCCGAACCTAGGCTCGGCTACCGGGCTGACCCCGGGCCCCCGCCCCGTCTCCCCCGCCGGTAGGAGAGGGAGACAGGGCGGGGGAACCACATGGTGATCCGTGAATGGAGGGGAAGGAGTCGCCTGACTGCTGCCCGCCACTCAGAACCATAAATAAAGGGCTTGGTCCACAGAGTAAAACTCCTGGACTAGCCTGATCCTCGGCCGCAGCAGCGAGAGCGTCCGCTCTCCACTGTCTGTGGGCCAGAGGGAGACGGACACAATGAGTGCACGACACCTGGGGAGTGAGAGCCGCGTTTTCTAATCCCCGGCAAAACTCACAGCGTGAGCTCCGGTCGTAACTCATATGTCGGGTTGACACCAGGCCCCCACCCTGTTTCCCCCGTCCGGAGGAGAGGGAGGATGGGCCCAGGGGAACCAGGAATGTTTGCTTTTTAGTAAGTAGCTCTTAAAAGAACTTGTTTTGCCTGTCAATGCTTCTGCAACGGAGTGCTGAAGAAAAGTAGGAGTGGATTGTAGGGCCTACTTCCTATTTATACGGAAGTGAGCCCGGAGGTGGGGCCCACGTCATAGGTTGGCGTGGAATAAGTCTGTCAGTGCTGCACACGTGCAGTGGGATTACCCAATAGCGATAGCCTTAGAGGGCGAAGTTTTATACGATATAGAACACACACATCTGTTGTGGAAATAATTATCATAAGACGCCAATTAGTAACATACAGGACAAACCTTGATGTCTGTTTACCTTCTTTAAGGACACAGGCGGCTTAGCCAATAATGTTATTGTTCCCATTCTGTGACCGGTCAATACTGGGATACAGATGGTCTGTGTTGTGGGTACACTGGGACACTTCCTTCTCTGTATTTGTGGACTCCAAGGTAAAATCTTCGAGGTCATAGGTGTCCGAGGCAAGTAGCTCTGTGTTCCCACACTGTTTAGGCTATCTCCTCAAAATATGTTGTTTACTCTATGCGAAACCAGTTAGATGGGCTGGCAAGAGAGAGGCTCTCCAGAATTGACGTGGCAACTCTACCGTGAAGTCAGAACCTCTGACTCTTGGACTTGTGATGTGAATCCTCCGGCCGTTAACTCCAAATAAACCATCATGTGTTTGACATCAAAGCTACTGCTCTTCCCGTGTCTCCTTCCTGAGTCGGTGACTCCCACTGCATAGCTACACAGAAGTTTCCGTTACAAATTGGCGTTGTCGGCAGGATGCCAACAGATCTTCAGATTGTGGTAAGTGTGATTTTCAAATCTACTTTGGACATTGCCTTATCAGAATCTGTGATTGACGGTATCCTAAAATTACCTGTGAAACTGATCGGCTGCGTTTCCTTTTGGTTAATGAACATTTGGGGATGATAAACCCAGGAGATCAGTGTCTGGGGACTCAGTCCTGGCTCATTTCCTCTGTGTATGCTGCTCGGGACGGAAGTGCCATACAGGCATACACAGCTCATGTTTAGAGATACCTTAAAGAAAGGGCATCAGTGAAGTGGAGCTTCTGTGTGAATTGAAAGCAATGTAAAAGATTTGTATTGGACAAATCGCCGGATTTTGAGGGTCTTAGTGGCTAAGCACAGCAGTTGAAAATAAGCAGCCAAAGATATTTGCTGCCATCACCTCTCTGTAACAACACGGCTCCAGCTGCAGGCTTGTGTGCGTGTGTGTAAAAGAAACCTCACCGTGTGTGTGTGGGGCTGGAGCAGTGCAGGCTGAGAGGGAGAAAGTCACAGCTTATTGCCTATAGGTTTTAACTCACGGCACCGCCGTCCTTCAAACGGGACGGTCTAAAAGCACTCGTTGTTTAGGACCGCTTTTCTCATGGTTAGACGGGCCAGCGCGAAGTGCGTGCATCACCCGATGCGCTACGGCTCTCTGGAGCAGGTGGTGGTCAGGAGTGCATACATAAAAATATAGGCTAATTGATCAGAGGTGTGTAGTGGCAAGCAAGCATAGGCAAACTGTGTTTCACCTTGAGGTGAACTCGATGGCGAGTAGATATAGGCTGGTCGTACGGACTACAGTCAACTGAGCTGTTGTTTGGAGAGAAAGGGCAGGGGAAAAGTCTGTGGGCTCCGATCGGGGGGGCACAGCGCCACTAGAAACAAATAGCCTAGTGGTTGTCGCAAGAGGATAAGCTAGTTATCGTTCTTGGACGGCTTTCAGGCACCGATAAATCACTTGTATACAAGGGTGAGGCGTGAGAAGACGCCGCACTGGAGATAATTCCCACCCCCTCTAAGATCTCTAAAATCCGGACTAAATTGAGCTGGATGAGCTTTGCTGTCGCGCTGGTGTTTATTAAGAGTTCATGTTTTGTTTGTCTGATTGTTTGTATGGGGGGTCTATATTGGTTTGTCCCGCCGTCTTGTGTATGTTTTGTAACAATAATGAATCAGTCCATAGACAGGGTAAAATGAACTAAACTGTAGTTATCTCACCAAAAGTAAATGACCTGAGAAAAATAAAAAGTGTTTTTATGTCCTGCCTCTGAGTGCAGGGGAACATGTAAACAAGAAGCACACTGTTCAGGGTGTGCGCTGTAGGTGTAAGAAGAAAATAAGATTATATTGCTTTAAGAATCCATTCTTAAATGGTATTGCTGGTATGTTAAGATATCTTTGTGACCTTGTATAAACCCTATGCCCCGTCCTGCGCCCCGAGACCCTCAGAGACTTGCCTGAGGAGATCAGAGTTGCAAAATCTGGTTTTAGGTCAATGTTGTATTATTTGTTTCATTTATTCTTAATCTATGTATTGTATAGTAATAATGAATAAAAACGTAATGTATTGAACACATTCCGAAACAAAGCAGATAAGCAGAACAAGACTCAGACATAATACTAATTGTTGTTGAAACCTTTTGCGCTGTTGCTGCAAAATGGAAACTGTGTTAATTACTCTGTTCCAACTGGCCACTGGAATCAGATGATTAATATAAGTTGAAGTTCAATTACAGTTTTAAAAATAGTTTAACATTATTTATTAAACTGCTTGAAATTATTTCTAGTATCAACCAATTGGTCTCTATAGACGATACTAACATTAAAATAGTTGTTAAACTACTGACAAGTTTTCTGAAACCGAGCTTATGAACAACAGAGTAAAGGTCGCTGGTTAAGCCAGGATCAATATATTTGTTGAAGTTTTTATTGTGTGCATAATAAATGTGTTAAATTAATTGAGCAATTCTTTAAAAGTATAATGTTGCAATTTCTTTAAAATAAGTAATTACAGTTACAAAATAGGTGTTGTTTTCCAAGGGCCTCTCTTTCACAGGCACTTTGAATCATAACACTTCCAAGTCCTACAGAGATCAGTATCACTTTGTGTTGCAAGCCAAATCCAGGGGTTCTACTCGAGCCCAATTTTAAATACCATAAAGAAAAGTATTGAACCCAGCTCGAGCTAAATGTGAAATGTATTTAATTAATGTGCAAGTGTTTTGATTTATTTAAAATGTTCCAGTCTAGCTTCCTTCAAGTTTAATATAAACAACAGATTGGTTCTCATAACATTCTCACTGCTGTGCTGTCCCAAATGTTTGAAACCTTGGGCAGACAAGCACACACACACACACACACACTTTGGATGAGTAATCACTTCATCCAAATTGTAAATTGTTGCCTTCTTTAAAGTTATTAGTAATTCAAGATTAATTATTAAATTAAATTAGGTACATAACATATAATAAACAAAATAACTTTGACTTGATCATTTTGTTCACAACATTAGACCTTGTCCTCTAATCTCTACTAGAATAAGATAAGTGTGCATGTTTGGGTGTGGAACACTCCTGTAATGTACCTAATCTGGTTATCCTTTTCATTACAGAGCTGGGGAAATGGTGTATTGCTTAGATTCGGATCCGTGCAAAGTCCAATTATGACTTTAGTTATAATGTTAATTTGATTTCAACCCATAAGTAATTATTTAGATTAACTCAACATTTCACATGATGATGGATTAGTGCTCCACATTTTTCCCACTAATTTGTTGTGCAATTAGGCCAATGGTAAAGAGAGACATTGATGACCTTGTGTCCCTTTTGTTGGTACGTGGTTCCATTCTGTCTATGGCCTTGGACGGCTTCACTAAGAATCACCCAGTTCTGACACAGTTCTGAGTGCAGTCACAGAGATGCTATGGCTGCTCTACATGAAATGACATTAATGGTCTGGTCTGAGAATGGACACCATTACCTGCTTCCAGAGACAATGCCGCTCCTCAAACTGAACAATACTGTCTCACGTGGGCCACTCCCCCCACCAAGCCATGAACTGAAAGAACACCTGGAAGCCTCCCGGTCACACCAGCACCAACCCTTGGGTCAGTCAGATGGGACTAACGGCTTAACTTAGGGCATTTGGTTCAGAAATATGACTCTCGTTACCGCAGAGTGGGTTGTTTTTTTAAGGCTATTCATACTGCTATGCAGAGGATGCCTGTAGGTTGGCAAGCTGTTAAAAGCCCCTACTATTTTTTAAAATAGGCCTAAATGTCAGGGGCCTCTTAAATGTCTAGTTCTACATGTATTCACATTATATGGACAATGTTTCCACCTGGTGAAACTGAAGGCTGCACGGTACTCAGGCTACAATACGACCATTCTGTTCTGCTCTAACGATTCAATTGATAGATTCTACATCAAAACAATTAGCTTTTATTGTTTCCAATGATAACGTCATTTTAAGAGAAGGAATGCAAACCAGTTTTCAAATGTAAGGCTTTGAATGTGTTTGACATTTCTCAGTAAAAACACCCTCAGACACTCACTATCATTTATGCTATGCCTTCAGTAGTGACTCAGATGTTAGGGGGAAGAAGCTTTTCCTCCCAAATCAGATATGCTTTGTTGTTTTTCAACAAAGGTATACAGTTCCTGCATAATATATGTTTCTCACAATTGTTTGTTTTTTTGTAAGCTGCACACAGGTGATACTGAGTCTTCTCGATTAATAGATTATAAACTACACCATGCTTAAATAGACTCCTAAGTTATTATTTCATATGTGACATATGTAAGAAAAGGGAGGGAAGAGTCAATTATATTGAGTAATTGATTTTATATTGGAACATTTATTTCTCAAACCTATGTTTTATGGAAGAGGAAAATATTTCTGATAAACTAATCTTTTATCAAACGGTAAATGGTGAATTAATATAACATTTAGAATCATTGAGAAGGGGTTATATCCACAGGGACTAGCTCACTTTTAAATTACAATAACATTTCTCGACTTTGGACTGATGAGTTTATGATTCTTGCATGTTAAATGACTAACACAAACCTTACATTTATGCATGTGCATGTCTCAGGAAGGCTCCCAAATAATTCTGAGGGGCCTATCCTATTTTTGTATTTAAATGATAATGTGCTAATCCATTACCTTGAGTTGTCTGCACTCAGGAAAACATCCCTATCAAGTGTTAACCCAATAACTACAGTAGGACAGCTCTGGAGGCCAAGGGTCAGAGAGAGAGCTACGTGGGTCCACGCCAGCCACTGCAAGGTCCTAGTCACCAACAGAAGTAGATGACAACAAGTGATGTGTCCTAATCACCAACAAAAGTAGATGACAACAAGTGATGTGTCCTAATCACCAACTTGCACCACACTTGCACTACATACACCAAAACACACTACACACAAGGTATCACGAGCGAGTGCCAGCTGAGCGGTTCCATATGCCCTCTGGTTCCTCGTTTGTGTTACCGGTGTGCGGAGTCTGACTGTCCGTGTCACAAAATCGACCGAAGGAATACACACACACACCCCATGGAGCATTCCCACCTCGTGATGACGGCTCGCCTGGGACAACGCAACCGTGAGCAATACAACTGGCCTGGCCCAGTGATGTGGGGTTTAGCTCGCCACAAGATTACGTTTGGTTGTGCGGCGACAAGCTCTATCAAGTTCTGGCTCCCCTCTGGATAGGTACATGCACTCTAGTGGATTTGAATCCAGCAATCAGGCTTAACAACACTACTCTTTAATGTATTATCCATGCATAGAAAGACCTACAATGATGTTTCAAGTACTGGATTAATTTCAGTTTTGGCCCAAAACAAATATTTATAATATTTCATATAACAATTATGTAGCATATTTGATCCTCAAATTAGAGAAGTATAATTTAAAGAAATTGATATTCTCAACATTAGATAAACACAGAAGAATCCTTTCCAAGTACCATAAGTAGCTCAGGTAAGTATGGCTAATAGGAATACTTGATAGACTTAATTTGGTACAGATCAGTGGTAGCATTTACAAATGTAATAATTCAAGGTTTAAAAATGTTTAATCCTTCCTTTCCAGGTTTTTACAAAAGTCTTTGAATATTTGCCTAACTTTTCCTTTTCAGATTTTGAACAATGTACTTGACTAAAATGAATGTATTGATTTCACTAAGTGCCTTACTCTTGACTAAAGCGTATTTGAGTAAACGGTAAAAGTAATCCTAAAATTGAGGACACTGCACTTTTGCAGATTACAGATTGATCAAATCACCATTGTGAATTCTATACTCTAACTGTGAATGTTTATCTGGATCTCTTACGATCCTGAGTTTTAACATGCTTGTGACTAGTGATTGCCTTGAAGTAAATCTTTAAAGCGGCAAACTGGTTTTGATTTGATAGTTTGATGAATGAAATTAACTAATGGTAAATGATCAAATATATTAGTTTAAAAACAAATATTTAGCCATTGTGCACCTGTGTTTTATGTGTGTTCATTATTATGCTTTTGACAAAAGATGATCAAACACTGATGAGAGATGATTTTTTCTATTATGATTGGCTGTATCAATCATTGTGATTGAATGTTTCAATCTTATTCTACTTTGTGATGTAATTAATGTAAGGTGAGACCACACTCGAATCTGGAGACGCCTATTGAGTTAATTATTGACCAAATTATTATTAGACTAATGTTTTTAGGTTATCATAAATGATAAAAAGAGAGGACTGTTGTGGAAATAATTATCATAAGACGCCAATTAGTAACATACAGGACAAACCTTGATGTCTGTTTACCTTCTTTAAGGACACAGGCGGCTTAGCCAATAATGTTATTGTTCCCATTCTGTGACCGGTCAATACTGGGATACAGATGGTCTGTGTTGTGGGTACACTGGGACACTTCCTTCTCTGTATTTGTGGACTCCAAGGTAAAATCTTCGAGGTCATAGGTGTCCGAGGCAAGTAGCTCTGTGTTCCCACACTGTTTAGGCTATCTCCTCAAAATATGTTGTTTACTCTCTGCGAAACCAGTTAGATGGGCTGGCAAGAGAGAGGCTCTCCAGAATTGACGTGGCAACTCTACCGTGAAGTCAGAACCTCTGACTCTTGGACTTGTGATGTGAATCCTCCGGCCGTTAACTCCAAATAAACCATCATGTGTTTGACATCAAAGCTACTGCTCTTCCCGTGTCTCCTTCCTGAGTCGGTGACTCCCACTGCATAGCGACACAGAAGTTTCCATTACAACATCCATTTGACAAAATATGTAACAAAGATGTTTACACTGTTGACAGTCATTATTTCAAGTATGAACACATTTAACGCAGAATGCTTGCTCATTTGTTTCCCTCGACCACGATGGCTGCCATCGTATGGTCAGATCCTGGGTGGACCGGTCACTGATGAAGGCGATATTCATGTCCTTTTGAAGCACGTTAAATAATAGGTTAGCGCATCAGAGATAATGAATTAGGTAATGCATACTTTTTAAACTGTCACTCTTAGCGAATTCAGAGCCATTATTACCAGCTGCTAAAGCAACGCTGGTATTGTTTTCATCTATTGAGTCTGCATGTGTGTGTCGTCATGGCAATGTGGTCCTGAAGACACACAGAGGTGCTTTTGAGTACTTTGCCTAGTGTTTCAATGCATGTGGACAGATTTGGTCAATCACAACCGTGCGAGTTTTAGTGTACCTTCTCATCTTTTTTGCAGGTTCCATACAGTACGATATGTGAACTGGTTAAGTGAAGAGCAGAAGCCACTCTTCAAATGTTACACAATCCTTTTCCCATGCCATTGCTGTCAACACCTATCCATGCTGAACGTTGCTAAGATATTATTGATTGGGGTGTGGCCAAAAGTGCAATATGCTTCAAAATGTAACTGACAGAGAGCAGTGCTTTTGTCCTGTGACACTGTGCCCGTGGATTTTATTTTATTTCAAGATTTTGAATTACGTCGCTAAACTCCTTGAAAAGGTCCTCTTCCTTTTCTCCAAGGTACACGACAAGGCAGCGGATGGCTATAGTTCTCTGCGTAATTCAATTGTATTGTGCTATTTTTGAAAAAGGAAAAAAAGAGAAATGACCTAAATGAATATATTCGGAATGCGTGACTGCCAACAACTTGCATTTCAATGACAACTCTAAATAACGATCCTACCTCAAGAAGCATCCTTGATCTGCTTCACCGAGATTCATTTTGAATAAAAAGCGATATCACAATAGTAATCAAAGTATTTTTACTCTCACAGTAGCCTCTACTACTTTGTATCCTCTCACAGAACTATTCACAGTTCAAAGGCTGCTAGTTTTGGTCAAACAGCAATTTGCCTATACAGTGCAACTACAAGGCTATCTACTGTATTTGAATGACAAGAGATGACACTCACCTTAAAATGTCCTTTGTATATTTCTATTTGTCTTAACTGTCGGAACTTGTCCCGGCATGTTAAGTGGGAGTGGACTTGAAAACCTTAACTCAAGGTGTAGAACAATTAAGTTATCAAGCCAATTGCATTACTTACTACAACTTGAATTTAGTTTGAAGTCAATTAACGCAGAAATCAGAGTTCAAATTACACACAATATTAAGTTGATGTAATTACCAACATTATTACGTCAACACAACTTATAAATTAATGTTTGCAACTTAAAATGTTTATCTAAATCAATTAACTCACATTTTTATCTTGCAACCATGCATTTCATTAAGTGGAGGTGAAAGGTCGCCTGAATTCGTTTTTAGAGTGTGCTTTTTCCGCATCCTGACCACATTAGACCAGGTCCTGATCTAAAACCACTAGACCTAGACTCATCAAATCTGGACTGGATTATCCCAGAGAGGCTAAAGATTCTTTATAACACAGTTTGAGATTTGTGAAACCTTAATTCTATTTGTGAAAATACAAACACAGGTGGAAGGCTGAGGTTGCTGCAGCAGACCAGTATCAGGATCAGAAAGTGAACCTCCCAGCTGGGCAAGCCTTTATGCCTTCTTGAGGCTCCGCCTCTAGATAGGCGGGCACAAACAGGACGACACTCCCAGTACCTGCCAGAGGACAGCAAGGCAGGGAGCACAGACAGGCAGAAGGGGGAGGGGTCGTCACAACATGTTCTTTTGTTTTGTTTTATTGTTCTGTCTTTTTATTTATTTAAGTATTCCAGTAATGTATGTTGCATGTTTTAATTTGATTGTATTTACTTGTTTAAATGAAATTTGTTTTAGGTTCACTTATAAAATCTGTCCAGGGACAACAGATGAAAAATAGCCTCTTGGCTAACTCTGGCACATTGACAGGAATGTTAATTCATGTGCACTGTCCCTGTTAAACAAATGAATACATAAATACAATTAGTGTATGCTCCTCATTTAGGTGATAATTCTTTATCTACAAAGTGTTCGTATCTTAAATACTGTTTCATAGCAAACAAAAAAATGAAAGAGATGTTAAAGGAATTCAGGTTCATGAGATAAAGAAAAAGGCTAAGCTTCAGTCTTTCATCCACTTTGAACAGCTTCTGCTGCTTTGTCCTAAAGCATAATATGAATAGCAATTATTTTTCTGAGAGAGAAGACAGGATTACAATTAACCAACTTTCTCATACCATTGTTACCAAAGTGTTATTTTCTAATCTTGTAATGTCTTTCACATTCCAAGCAATCCTATGTTATGAACCGAGATACAGGACGCAGGATCCAAAAGCAGGATTCGGAGACAGTCGTCCAAAAATAGAATGTTCTTTAATCACAAAAACTAAATTGTACTTTCAAAAAATAGAAAGTAGTTAAAAAGCCAAAACTAACTTGTACAGCAACACAAAAACTCACTTGACAAAAGGTCTAAATCTCAAGGTACGTATCAGGAGTCAAAAAGCCTAGGTGCTCACGACATGAAACATAACGAACTGACAAAAGAACAAAGAAACACCAGGGCTATATATAGGTGAGGGGGATGGGCACAGGTGAAAACAATCAGGGCAGGGCCAAGCAATCTCACGGGCGGGAAACACACAAAGGCAGGAAATGTGGGATCTGAAATGACAGGAAAGATTACTTTCAAAATAAAAACAGGAAGTGACAAGATCAAAACACAAAACTAGAGTAAAAACATAACTAAACCTAACATATCTGTCGAGTCACAACATCCTAGTACTCAAGATGACATACTGTAATTAGGCAAAGCTTGTTGCTTAAAGTAAACTTGAACAATGCTAGTTATAGAATATATTTAATTTCCTGTTGAAATGTTTTGCCTGCAACTGTAAATACATTAAGTTTATATAAGTATACCTACTTATCTGTTGAATTTTTATTTAGAACAAAACATTATAATACATTTGAGAAGTAAAGACTTTATTCTTCCTTAATTAGCTGTCCATACTTACCGGACCATAACAATGTGGCCAACACGGGAGTTAGCCCCAAGTTTTCTTTGGATGGTCGTCTCTTTGATGACGGTATCCCCTCTTCCAGGCTTGCAGCTGGCTCATACCTTTGTGACAAGAGTATTGTACAAAGACTGTGTGAAATAGCCATATAAACAAATGGAACAAGTTCAAACAGACAGCAACATTCGAGCACAGCCAAAGACATGATATGTACTGTATGGAAGTCTTACATTCCACCAAGAAGTGTAACCAGATGTGTTAAGGCTGCAGGATGATGCTTGTTGGTTAGCTTCCCCTGGTTTATTACTGAAAGTAATCAAATACAGGGCTCTCCATGCACGAAGACACTCCTTAAAAGTGCATTGTTTCAAACCTCTGTTGAGATAAAAGGAAAAATAAAGAATAATTGGCTTAATAAAATGAAATGATAGATCCAACATACATAAGACCTCTATAGCATTGAAACTTTAACAAATAAATCCTGATCACCCTTGATGGCAAGGCTTGAAATTGGTTCAGTGAAGTTGTAAACATATGGGTGATATTGTCCTGTTGCTTTCAATTGTGTTAACTTCCTACGACTAGGTTCAGAATATTTCAATTTTCTTGATAACAGTTGAATGTTACAGGACAATGGTCACATATCTAAGTGATTCATCAAGCTCAGCGAGGGATACAGTTGGTCTACCTCAATCATTTATTTACAATGTAGATCAATGGAACTGAATGAATGATCTGAAGGATATGGTACTTACCTCTTGCAAGGAAGAACTTTTAGGGACTCATTCGCCCACTTGTCGACATCAGCCTGTTTTTTCCCAAAATCTGCACATCTTGAAAGGGAATAAAACATAATTGAAAAAGTAAATTAACTTAAATATGACCAATCTCTGCAATCTTTAACTCATGAGACTTTCCTTTTGGGTGCAATAAATTATACTATTGATTGATTTATTTGATTTAATAAATACATTATATTAATTTAATTTCACAAAATAGGGCAATACTTACTTATCAACTGAGTAGCATGTCCTTTTGGCGACAGGGCAAGCCACATTCTGCATGTTTGGGTTATTTCTGTTTTTGGCGAGTAGTACAACCATGTCCTCCTCAGTCCCAAATGCATCCCACGATTGTCCTTTGAATCTGGCTATTGTGTTCAGCCACAGCAGCTTTCCCTGTGACCACTGTTATGGAAATGTTAGACGTATCAATACTGTGGAGATACACAGGTCAGAATGATCAAACAATAAATGGTGAAACAAACAGAGTTGTCTTTCTGGTTATTTATTTGAAGCTTCAAAGACACAGGTCTCACAGAACACAAGGTATCCTGAGAGAGTGCGCGCCGATTGAAAGATGCATACAGGTTATATAGGATCTTGCCAGTTCAACAACATTCCGTCACTTATTAGGAGGGGCCCTGGCAGGAGAGATAAGCTTTCCAAAGGAACCGAAACTGTCAATCACTAATAGGTTAAACCAGGAACCTGTTCAGCAAAGGGGAAGTGAGGAAACTTGTCAGCAGCAGAAATGGGGAACTTGATTATAAGACAGGGAAACTAACAGGAACTTGCCCATTGCCCTGCGCTTGGCACCCAACCCCCTCATGAGGTTCAGACCTTAGGTGACCTTAAAATGTCACTCACAAGGCAGGCAAAGGACATGAACTAGAACACATCACCCAGACCTTACTCCGACATTTTAAAAGGTCATGAGTGTCAATTCATCATTATGGAAACTGTTGCAAATGCTGACAGAGGTTACAAGCAAAACACATCATTCTAGGAACTGCTGCAATTCATGTGTCCATGTAAGGTCAAATATAAAGTCTGCACTATAAGAACACTTTAAACTACATATATGTAAAGTTTGCCATTACACCACTCCCTTTGATCAAAAAGCCTATGGACTTGCAGCAGGGTAGACATCCATGAGTCAAGACTTGCATTTTTTGACAAATCATTTTGAATGCCTGGTCTCCTTTTGATTGCGAGATGCAGGGTGTACAGGAGGTTGTCCACTCTGCAAGTGTTTGTCATTGACACAGTTTGCTGTCCAATTGTTCCCTCTCCTCCCCAATGTGGACAGCATCCCTTTTGCCTTTCCCGAGCATCTGACAATGTTTCAGACAGTTTATACTTTTTTCTCTGAGCAGTTGGAGTAGGGGGGCTGAAGTACTTCGACTTTCTTTTCTGCGTTTTACTTCGCTTCCTCCATGTCTCCTCTTGTGACAGAGGAAGTGTCTCTGGTCCCTCAGATTGTCTTTTGTCTTCAGCGTATGTTTTTGAAGGATGCACCTGTTGTTTCATTATTGCGACGCCTTTGAGTCTTCCAACCACAAACTCTTGCTGTAGCTGGAGAAAGTCTCCTGCTCTTCTGTGCAATTTTGATGAAAGGATCACTTTTGTTGTTGTGCGGAACCAGTTCTCTACAACAGCATTACTGTCACAGGTTTTGCCAAGATCTTTAAGCATCAGACCTGTCCAAAGAGGCACAGTACCAGCGTAATGGAGAATTATTTCCACAAGTGTCCCACAATAATGAGGATTTGGCTGGCATGCTCCGTTTGCGTCATCCTCCTTCCCTGCTTCCTCCTGTGCTTGTGTGACCACCTCTTTGATAGGAGCAAAGAAAGGGGATGATTTTGTGAGAGATCTGTGCATGTCTTCAAAATCAGCAGGTGTGTGGTCTTCATCTTCATTTTTTAAATTGATATTTTCGGACTTCTGTGTCCGTATGGCCTCCTGCAGTGCTGAGAGATGTTTCTTGCACCCATTAGTTTCAGTCTTTGATGACAAAACATGTACCATACACCTGGAAATTGACAATACCTGGCCAAATACAGTATCATTTTGAAGGAGGGCAAAACAGTACAAAAAAATGTTGTTTCGTCTCCTTTCTGCACTGAACCTTGGACAACTTCATACTGATCAACTTCAGCATGTGAGCAGCACAGAGGTGTATTACTGTCAGCTGCACTGACCGCTGCCCTTGGCACACCTGAAAGCAAAGCTTGAGACATTCTTGAACACTGGTGATGTTAAATGCCTGAACTACTGCATGGATCATGACCCAACCGAAATCAGTTTCGACTTTTTGGGGCTTGAAGTGTTTTGAAAACAACTTGAAGTTGTCGCGACCCAGGCAAGTCAACCAGTGCAGGATTGTTGCAGTACTCTGATCAGATGTTAGCATTTCTGCCACAGGAACCACCGTTTTTGTTGTTGACTGGCATGACATACAAAGAGCATAGTAAAGTACTGATTGGCTGGATGGTTGAGGTTTTGCAACTACACTTCCAGTGGCATCCAAATACAAGAAACAACGCTTATTCTTTTGTAGGTCTTGAAAAATCTGAAGCTGGGTCTCAGAATAGGAGTGAACAACAAAAGGAGACATTGCAACGTACTGCATTGTACTGTGCTTGATTTTTGAGCTGGGATTTTCCACATCCTGCTTTTTTTGAATTTCCAAGCACTCCACAAACACATCGCTATCCAAGCGATTCTCAAGATTTTTTTCACTTGATATTTTCTGCAGAACTGTGACAGACTTTACATCGGTGTGGTTCCCTGCCAAAAGTTTCTCTTCATCTGCTCTTGCAAGTGTTTTTGTGTGGACAAGCATGAGAGAAAATTCTCCAAGTTGTCCTTTGAGGTCTTCACGCTCAGGTTGACGACAATGTCGCGTGTGTTGTTCCTCACAACTGTGGCAGACCTTGCCCTGCATTGTAACATGTACATTTATACCACCTGTTGTAAGATTAGGATCTTCTGCAATTGTAAGAAAATAAGTGGTACAGCCTGTGAATTTACACACAGCCTTACCCCTCCAAAAGTTCCCTTTAGCTTTCCGACTCTTTATAGATTTTATTTTATTGCTTTTGAATGAAGGACACAAAGTTTGTTGACAGTGCCTATCACTGTATGCTTCCCTATCATCAGGTTGAATTGCAGACCATTCCTCCCTCGTCAGGGTTACAGAAACATATGGGGGACAAGATTGCAGATCTCTTCCAAAGGATAACCTCCTTTTGATGTTGTCCCTTTGTCCAGACTCCAGAGTCTGTTGCCTTGGGATCTGTGCTACAGGAAGGACAGTGCCATGGGGATATGGCAGCAATGTCCTCCACACTTTGGTAGCCAATGCAAACAGGATGAAACCAGTCCGTGCAGATTCTACACTGAGCATATGGCTCACTGGCATTATTTGGTTGTTTACAAACACAAAAGGTGTCATCTGGATACTCAATGCTATTTGCCTCAATGCAGTCAGCCATTTCATCTCCACTGGCTTTAGCCATCGTAATCACTTCATCCTCATGTGTCTTTTTTACCATGTCTTCCATGCATTGCAATGTTTGCATCACCACCATTAACCCTGGTATCAAAGATAACACTTTGTTCATCTTCATTTGCTTTATCATGTTCAACTTTCTTCCCCTGATGCAATCTGTCCTTGCACATAGTAATATGTCCAGCCCCACTATGTTCTGCCCCTTGGACTCTGTCCCTGGTCTGAGCATTGTCTTCAGAATCAACACTGTCTGCTTTGGGGCTTCTGTTTCTTGGTTCTCTGGTTATGTGATTTTTACCACTTTCTGCAATGTTTTCTGCAGTACTGGGATCCACTGTGTCCTTTTCAACTATTTCTGTTTCATCTTGGTCCTTATCCTGATCTGCATCCTTAATCTCAGACCTGGGTCCTTCCTTAACATTCTTTTCCAAAGTGTCACTTTCCACTCTGGCCCCTACACACGGCGGCGTGCGTTACCGCTTGGCGGTGGGCGTGTCTGAAGCCTGGGGATTTTTTACGAACAACGCGACCAACAACCAATCACATGAATGTCCCTCCCCGGACATACAAAGCAAAGCATTCATGCTACATCGATGCTGGCTAAATATACTGTCTATGCTTGCTAGCTGTCCATTCAAACGAAGTACACTGGATATAAACTCCCCAAACAGGCGAAAACCTACCAGTTTCACCCACTGTCTCTGCCACCTCCCCCTATGCCTGGCTCCTCCGGTTTGTATCCCTGTAGGTAAAGAGGGACTGGTCATATAGTACCGGGTGATTCCCTAACGCCACGATCATTTTCTCCTCCATTTTTTAACATATGGGAAATAACTGCGGTCTGGCTCTCCCAACATACACGCGGTTTCATTGGCTAGCGCTTGGAATGTCAGATTTGCATACGCAGGATTTGATTGGCTGACGCCTCCGTCGAGGCGGCAAAAGTAGAACATTGCTCTACTTTTGCAGCGAGCACCGCGAGAGAAGCTACGCTTTGCTCCCACAATGCAGTTCGGCGAATCGTGACGTCACCCCATTCAAAGTGAATGGGCACTGTCCCTCTTATTGCCATTATTTGTCTTCTGCCTCAACAGTGCTCTTGTTCTGATACACTTTCTGTCACAGTTCCATACAGTGTACAGCCACTTCTTTTTATTAACAGCCTTGTCATCAAATATTTGACCAGCCAAGGTTTCCCACATGGGGCTGTTCCAAGGGATTTTTTTTTTAAAGATGAACAAAAGCTGCCAGTTCAGCAACTATCTTGTCCTCTCCTCCTGACTGTGTCCATAAATCTGGACAGCCATGTCTTTGCCCTCTTCTTAATTTATCCATTTTTTAAACCTGACAAATCAAAGAACAATATTAATTTCTTGTGATAGCTTCCAGTAGTAATTAATGTGTGCACCCAAACAGTTGCACCACTGCTTTTTGCAGATGATGTGGTTCTGATGGCTTCATCGGTCTGCGACCTTCAGCACTCACTGAATCGGTTCGCAACCGAGTGTGAAGCGGCTGGGATGAGGATCAACACCTCCAAATCTGAGGCCATGGTTCTCAGCAGGAAACCAATGGACTGTCCACTCCAAGTAGGGAATGAGTCCTTACCCCAAGTGAAGGAGTTCAAGTATCTCGGGGTCTTGTCTCGAGTGAGGGAACAATGGAGCGTGAGATGGCCCGGAGAATCGGAGCAGCAGGAGCTTTACCGCACCGTTGTGACGAAAAGAGAGCTGAGCCAGAAGGCAAAGCTCTCTGTCTACCGGGCCATTTTCGTTCCTACCCTCACCTATGGTCATGAAGGGTCATGACCGAAAGAACGAGATCGCGGATACAAGCGGCCGAGATGGGTTTTCTCCGCAGGGTGGCTGGTGTCTCCCTTAGGGATAAGGTGAGAAGTTCGGTCATCAGGGAGGGACTCGGAGTTGAGCCGCTCCTCCTTCGCGTCGAAAGGAGCCAGTTGAGGTGGTTCGGGCACCTAGTTAGGATGCCACCTGGGCGCCTCCCTAGGGAGGTGTTCCAGGCACGTCCAGCTGGGAAGAGACCAAGGGGTAGACCTAGGACCAGGTGGAGGGATTATATCTCTTCGCTGGCCTGGGAGCGCCTTGGGATCCCCCAGTCAGAGCTGGTTGATGTCGCCAGGGAAAAGAAAGTTTGGGGCTCTCTGCTGGAACTGCTACCCCCGCGACCCGACCACGGATAAGCGGGAGAAGATGGATGGATGGACCCAAACAGTTTGTTTTAGCAATACATTAATCTGTACATTTGTTTAATTAACAATAATGTTCATAAAAAACACTTGTCAGGGTTAGATTTGCAAGGGGGATGAGGGGCTCTTAATATCCCTGCCTCAGATTAATTATTTAACGGCACGTTGTGCCATTTCCTTTTGACATATGTTCTGTTAAATATTGAAGTTTATAAATAGGCTATGTGTTTTGGCATGAATGGCGCTTTCCATTGATTGATTGATTGAAAAGTTTATTAACAGCTTGTATATTGGGTACAGTACAGTACAGCTCAAAACATACAATTGTTAAGGGGATGCAGACCAGAGAAAGACTTTCTTCTTGTTTACATCAGGGTCCCCCATTTCCAATTCATCATATCATTTAAGACATATAAGACATATTTGACATACAGATGGCTTATTTACAATTTACATACAGGTGGTTTTTTACATACAGATTGCTTATTTACAATTTTCATTTTAGATTTCGTTCTAATACATCCTAACCGGACATTTAAGACATACCAAGTCTACAGATATACAGTTAGTAACAGAGTCTAAAATGCGAGTATATACATAGATGGGGGGGGGGGGGGGGGGGGGGGGGGAAGCTGTCCATTGAACGACAGGTTGAGATTTGTACCATTACCGGGGCCAGTTTTGCAATGCTCTCCACCGAAGGTGCTCTGTAAGAGAGGTTTTGAAGGTAAGTATAGTTTTACTTTCCTTTACAGTTGTGGGAAGAGCGTTCCACCTTGATGTGGCATAATTGCGAAACGTGTATTCCCCCTTTTTTGTGCCAAATCTGGGTTTCACATGATTTGTGGAGCTCCCTCTGGTGTTATGATCATGGTATTCCTTGACCTTTGGGAAGAATTTTGACATGTACATGGGTACCATACAGGTGTAGTGGATCTTGTAGACCAGGCCCATTGCAAGTAGCTGTACTCTGTCGTCTACTCTAAGCCATCCTAGGTTGTCAAAGTGGGCAGAGGTGAGGTGGGTTCTAGATGAAAGGTCAAGCAGTAGTCTGACCAGTTTATTTTGCGATGTTTGAAGTTTTATTTTTAGCGCCTTGGAGGTGCTATGGTACCATGACGTGCAAGCATAGTCATAGTACCCTTGAATGAGTGCTCCTGCCAGAGTTTTCAGGGTGTTTTTGTTTACCAGAGAGGAGATCCGGTATAGGAATCTAGTTCTTTGATTGACTTTTTTTATTACATTGGATGTCATTTTGTCACAGGAGAGGTTTGCCTCAAGAATAGATCCTAGGTATGTAATTTCCTTCTTAAGGCCCTGACACACCAAGCAGTCACCAGAGGACTCGCCGACGCTGACGTCGGCTGTTGCCTGGCCGTGTTCTCCTGCGTCTTGGCCATGTGTCGCACGGGAACACACCGCAAAGACTTCAGTGCGTGAGTGGCAATAACTCACCTTACCAGCAGGCGGCGGTAGTGTGTATTCGTCATTCAAAAGAGGCAACAACCGGAAGACAGAGAAGAAGAACAGACCGTGATATAAACAACAACAAATAGCTTGTGAGTTCCATTTTCCCTCTCGTCCATCTAAAACATGTTTCGTGCGGCACTGGAGCTATCAGCCATTGCAGTGTTACTTGTGGAAGACATTCTCAAGCAACAGTCTCTCAAGAAGCGGAAGCGAAGAATTAGGAGAAACCGCACTAAATGGGTGAAGTCATGGATACTACAGCGAGAAGCTCACGGTGCTTTCCCGAACCTGTGTCGAGAGCTGGAATTCAATGAAGTGCCAGATTTCAGAAATTTCGCTCAGCTTTTTCCTGTGCAGTTCCACATGTTGGAGGAACTCATCACTCCAATCACCCAGAGGGAAAACACCAACTACCCGGATTGCATCTCGTGGGGACACGTCTGATGGTTACGCTGCGATTTTTGGCAACAGGTATGCAAGCTAAAGATGTTGCTATATTTAAATATGAATAGCAGTCTGTGTGTGCCTTCTTCTTAAATCGTTTGTTTACGTCCCTCACTTCCGTATCGCTTCTCATGCACTGATTCGCTAGCTGAACAGCCAATCAGAGTGATTGTTTGGTCCGACTGCCAGACCCGATCCATGTCGAATCGGCCATGGATCGGGTCAGGCACCCAAGGCCCTGCTCCAGAAGGTTGGTGACTTCGTCCTTGAGGTCGACGGCTGCTCCATCTCCCCATCTCCTGAAGCCCGCAACCTGGGTGTCATCCTCGACTCCACCCTTTCCTTCCATTCCCACATCAAATCTGTGACCAAATCGGCCTTTTACCACCTGAGGAACATTGCCAGACTCCGACCGTCACTCTCGGAGTCGGTTGCCGAAACCCTAGTCCATGCATTTGTCACCACCCCGCTTGGACTACTGCAATGGTGTCCTGTTCGGGGTTCCCAACAAAACCCTGGACAGGCTCCAGTATGTCCAAAACTGTGCTGCTAGGGTACTCACGCACACAAAACCGTGGCAGCACATCACTCCCACCCTCATCCACCTACACTGGTTGCCGGTCAAGTCCCGCATATCCTACAAAATCCTCCTCCTTACCTACAAATCCCTCCATGCCCTTGCCCCCCAGTACCTATCGGACATCCTTCACCCACATGCCCCACCCCGGAACCTGCGGTCCTCAGACTCTGGCCTGCTTACCACCCCCCGCACCAAACTGCGAACCTACGGGGACAGAGCCTTCAGTGTGGCAGCCCCCACCCTCTGGAACGCTCTCCCTGCGGAGATACGCAACATCCCCACACTTGAAGCCTTCAAAAGGGCCCTCAAGTCCCATCTGTTTGCCAAGGCTTTCGGCCCCTAAATTGATCTGTTGTTCTGTTTGTCTGTCTTTTGTTTTGTTATGTTTGTCTTTGCACTATTACTTGTGAAGCGACCTTGGGTCCCCTGAAAGGCGCTATATAAATCGAAGCTATTATTATTATTAAATAAGGCGTGTCACGGTCGACGGTTCGGGACACACCAAATTGAGTTTGGGCGACAGGACACGCTTCGTCTCCCGACTTACGAGAACAGCCGATATCGGCTTGGTGTGTCAGGGCCTTTACTTGTGACAATAATGTCGCCCACTGCAACTGAGAAGTCGTCGGATTTGCTGAGATTATGTTTCGAACCGAAGAGAATGGACTCTGTTTTACCCAGGTGTAATGATAATTTATTATCGGCGAGCCAGGTGCAGATTCTGCCGAGCTCGGAGCTGAGGGTTTTTTCAACCTGCAACCTGTTCCTGTCAGAGACCAGCAGGGCTGAGTCGTCCGCGAACAGGAACAAGTTGCAGTCACATGCTGATGACATGTCATTTACATAAATTCGGAACAGTAACGGACCTAATATGCTTCCTTGTGGAACACCACAGCTCACTGGGAGGGGGGGGGACATAGTACCGTTTACCTCCACCATCTGTTCTCTCCCCTCCAGGTAGTATTGCATCCAGCTCACCGATAGTTTATCAAAACCAATTGCTTTTAGCTTGTCAATCAGAATGGGGTGATTGACAGTGTCGAAAGCCTTTTGTAGGTCCAGCATCACCATGCCGCAGTACTTGCCCTCGTCCACCTCTTGTTTGATGTGGTCGCTCAAATAAAGAAGGCATGTGTCAGTGGAGTGGGATGTTCTAAAGCCAGATTGAAATTCATAGATTAGTTTCTTTTCCGCGAGGTACTTTTCGACCTGTTCATATACTATTTTTTCCATGACTTTCGAGATGGAGGTAAGTATAGAAACAGGGCGGTAGTTGCCTGGGTCCAATTTGCTGCCCTTTTTGTGCAGGGGGGTTACTCTTGCAATTTTGAAGTCTTTGGGTACCTTTCCCTGTTTTATGGAGAGATTAATTATGTGAGCTATGACTGGTGAGATGGCGGTTGCTGTGTCTCTGAGGAATTTGGAGGGGATATTGTCGTGGCCAGTGGCCTTGTTAGGTTGGAGGGCGCTCAGTTTAATGAGTACCTATGCTGTTGTTACCCTTGCTAGACTGAAATCATCTTTGCGTACCCCTAGGTTTTTGTAGTAGGTCATGATGTGATGGTACTACTTGTACTGATAAGAAATCGGAGCAGAATTCTTTCTAGTGATTTCATAATCACTGAGGTGAGGGCTATTGGTCTGCAGTCCTTATGTTCGTCCGTTATGAGCTACTGTAGAAACATGGCGGCACAAAGATAACTCAAATGAAGAGGATCATGAAGACCCTCGTAGCTATTGAGAAACACAATTCTTAGTTTCAGATGATTATGAATGTTGCTTTCAGTTTCCGCTAACAGAGTTTTGTTCATAAAGTTGCCACCTGTGAATTTCAAATGCACTCAGGTATAGGAGCCTCAGTTCATTTTCATACATCTTTATTACCACAAAGCTTTTGGGTGTAATCACAGCAGTCAATGACAATAGTAGCTTTCAACAGTAGTCCCATCATCACAGCAGAGCAGTCATAAAGTGAAGGAGAGGTTATTCCAGTTACAGCAGGAAATATCCGTTACGTCAGCGCTGCTTTACTTCTCTCTAACGTCTTCATGACTATTTGGTTCTCAGTATTGATCTGCGGTGACTGTGAGAGCACACCACATCTGAAGTCAGTCAGTGAGCAGGAAGCAGCCGGTGATGCTGCTCCTCTCAAAGTGTATCAATAACAACCACAGAATGAGAAGGGAATCATGGGACAGTAACTAAAGTGGACACACAGGTAGTAAACAAAGCAGGCACACAGACAAACAGTCAGGACACACACACACACACAGTTCCAGAAAACTGAGACACGTGTGTGTGTGTGTGTGTGTGTGATGGCGTAGTTTCAATTAAAAAACAATTGTTCTTGGAATGTTCTATTTCTAATAACGAAATGTCAATGTTGTTTTCTTTTGACATCAGCCAATTGAAACACAGACACACGTAAGGAACTAATAATGAAATGAGTGCTGACACACACAAACACACGAAGCAGGTACATAGACAGCATCAACCTACAGTGTCATACCATCTGCTAAAATGATCTAACGAATACAATAACAACAACAAACACTTCACTTTACAGGTATTGATCTGGATTTTTGGTATCAACAAACATTTGTTTCTTTAAGGCGAAGTGTTAGTCCAGAAGTCTTCTAAACCTTTCCCCTGTTTATAAAATCTAACGTCATGTACAAATGTTACAGGTTTAATAATTTACTTTGTTGCATATTGACATGTGGGAAGGTGAGAGGAACGCTTAGTGGTTCCAGTCAAAGCTTCATACTCCAGTGTTGTATCTTCCTCATCATCATCATCATCGTTTTAGTGCTTTGTAGGAACGTCTTTGCCTCCGTCATGAACAATGCAGGAGGGATGGGTTAGTGATTACAGACAGCAGTACAGGGTCAAATCAGTAGAATTAGCATATCAATCACTCGTTCCTTTAACACCGACTGTCTCCTGAATGTCTTCCTCATCTTTTCTTTGTTTAATGGGCTCAAAAAGCAAGTATTTATAAATCCTCCCGAGAGTGGTGAGGAAAACACTCAAAGCTAAATGTGTCTCCATTTGAATCGGACTCATTGTGCATCATTCCCAGTCTGACAGCATTGTGTGTGATTGAAACATAGTTCAGTGAAATGTGTGTGAAAGATGAACATCTTGTAAATCTTGCTGCTTTTAATAAAGGGACAAGACGCGTTTAATAATCTCTGTGTTGATTACAAAGTGAGTATGTCAGACGCTGTTGTGAATAGAGTCAAGAAGCTTCAGAGGACATAATAGAGCAGTGCAGGAATCACAAATCCTTAACTTAGAAATGAGCCTTTGTTGAGTGTTTTTGGTTAGATGCCTAAAATGGATGTCAGTAAATACCCCACTGTTGAACGTCTGAAGCGTTAGCATGTCATAAGAAACGATAGTAGCTACATGAGACTACTAAATGGCATCAGGCCGAACATTAGCCGCCTTTAGCTTAGCGGTTACCATGTGCAGCCGCCTGCCATGTTGTAGTTGAAGTTGGTGAAGATGTTTCTTTATTTGCACGTGCTTTGGCACATTTGTGTTTTTACATTTGCATCCTTTGTTAGAAATGCCAGCGCATTTCCCCTGATGGACGTTTGTTATGCTATTGCGCATTTGCACTTGTCGGCCACCGTAAGGATCCCTTTGCCATGCCTTTAAAAAATGTTTATCCTTGCACCACTCAATAGAACATGTGCTCGTATGAAGTGATATATGCATGGCGCACCAAAGTTCCAGAGTGACACTTGAGCTGAGGACAAAATCATCGGTTCACTGACTGGAGAATCGAGCAAACACTTGGTGCAGAGCTAATTCATTCAATGCAAACTCTCCTCTCTGGGTCTCTCCCTCTCTGTTGTGTCGTACTTACAACTGTCCGGCTCACTTAGCATGCAGCGGTACACTCTCCCAAAAACACAGTGGTTCACCCTGTGCTGCGTGTGTGTGTGAATTAAGTCCAGCTCAATGGTTAGCAAGGCCACAACCAAGCCCCTCAAGGACAATTCCTCCGTCTGTATATATCATTATATATATTTATATACACGTGTGTGTGTGTGTGTGTGTGTGTATTGGTGTGTGTGTTTGTGAAACTAGTGTTGGCTCGGGAAGAACAACATTTCCAGTAAAGTGTTAGTGTGTTGCATGCTGGGACAGAGTCTAAAGATGGAGGGAGAAAGACTGTAATTTAACTGGGAGCAGCCCTGCCCGTCATTTTTGTCTTTCCTTCCTCAAGTCACTGCTTCCACTTTTATATCTGTCCATCCCAGCATCCATCAGTGTTCGCAATAAAGCTCCCCTCAACCCCTTCCTCCATCACTTGCTTCTACTCTCTTTGCTTCACCCCCCCTTCCTTCCCCCCTCCGGCTCCTGTATTCCAGTGTGTGTTTTAGATAATAGAGGCCAACAGAAAAAGGAGGAGAAATCCGATACATTCAGGTGCTTCCGTTTGCCTTCACTTCAGTCCAACCACTGTTTTGAATGATGGTTTGTTCCGGGTTGATTCCAGGGAAACCCCAGCAGGCCAACAGTCAAAGAGTTCCAGCTCATAGACTGAGCCCACACTTGGTATTCTTGTCCTCTGTACCTGCAGGCTTTAAGTGTTAGGGATTCTCAGCTCCAATCTCCATTTCTATATGTGTTCAAGTCTTTACATTTTTTTTTATTATCTGGTCAAAACATTCAATATTAAAAAACAGCCAGTGAATGCAACACCTTTGGAAACCCCATGGTGTGGACTGGAGGCTGCTTGTGAGTACAGTGTACAATGTACTCCAGCATCCTCAGAGACCATCTATAGTGTTGGTGTGTTCACATCAAATCCTTCCATATTGCATCCACCTCAGACCGATTCAGCTTTTGATTCAATAAATACATGGTTTCCTTCAAAATGTGGCTTTGTTTTCCAGGTTTTAAAAGTTGCATCTTCTTATCCGATGGAGTTCAACTTTGTCGAACTTTCAGCAGGAATGTCGCATGATCAATGCATGTGTGACAGCTCTTGGACTTATTTCCAGTTGAATCGGAGCAAAGAGTAGACTTCCAAGAGTTGAAGCATTTATCTACATTTCAGAGACTGATAACTTGTCTGAGGGTTTGTAAAGCTCCAATGATCAGCCTCCAGCAGTCTGTATCCAGTTCCAGATTTGAGCCACACTGGTTCTTTGGGTCGGCGTTCAGACACAGCCATACTCATACCACACAGTCTGAGGGTCGTTGTTGGGATCGGGGGACGAGGGCGTGCTTTTGGGCCGTTCCACAGATCCACACCCTGCCTTCTCACTCTCCTTCTCTACATGGGAGGAGTCACCTGACATTAGCTCCTCCCCTTTTACTGAGGGTTCTTCAGGCCGCGTGGCCGACACAGCCCTGACAGGGGTGACCATGGCAACCTCAGCCACCTTGTGGTAGGTGGAGGACGGGGAGGGGCCGTTCCGAGAGACAGGAGTCCTCCCCCTCTCTCTTTCTCTCTCTGCGTGTCTCTCTGTCTGCAGATTGAGAGAGGTGGAATGGTGAATGGGCAGATTCAGGAAGCTGCTGTCTGCAGGCTGATTGGTTGGGCCAGCCAGCCGAGCAGAGAGAGGGCGTTCCCTCCCGTTAGCCCCTGCCCCTGGTCTGCGGACAACCCCATCTGATTGGCCATCATTTCCATGGAAACTGTCTGGTCCGTTTGAGCGCAGCAAATCAGCCGAGGCCAGGCTGAACGCCCTGCTCAGTGATTGGCCGGACCTCTGGATGACGGTCTGGCCCGAGGCTGGTGATTGGCCCACAGGCTGGCGGGGCAACGGCTTGACGCTCTGTCCCGGCCTCTGGTTGGATGCCTGTACAGTGGGCGTGACATAGCTGGTAGGAGTCTGATCTTTGCCAGGGGGACCCGAGGGGGCGGGACTTCTGGTGAAGTAGTCAGTCATTAAGTCCTCCTTGCTTCCTGTTGACACCTAGACAAAGGAAAAAACAGAGTAAGAAAAAATAAAAAGGTAGAATTGTATTTTTTATCAAAGGGGTTAGCTAACAAAAATGTCCAAGTGGTGGCATGCCACTGCTCCATGAAACACATCAATTCCATTCAACTCCAGCATATACTGACTGATAACGCCAACTGACATACTCTGACTGTTGGAATGCCACTGCTGTGTGAATACTACTCGTTGTGCTACTCGTGTTCCACTGACATGTGCCTCTGGTAATTAGTATCTAAAACAATGACCATGACTTGAATCAAGTTGTGAGGGGTTCTTGGGTCAACACATGCGCAGTTTGGCTAAAGTTGAACCAGTAACCCACCTCCTGTCCTTTGTTTAGTATGCATACCCTGTCACCTCCATGTTCCCAGAGAACAGTACTTAGATAACCAACACATCCTCACTCCCAGGTCGGCCTATGTTGACGTTATGTCAAGTCCCCTGTCGGCTTTTTCCAACGCAAGGGGGGGGGCCTTAGCGTCCATTTTCAACGCAAGGGGGGGGCCCTTACGGCCCGTCCACACAGCGGCGTGCGTTGAAGCTTCCAACGCTTCTGCCCATTCACTTTGAATGGGGTGACGTCACTTTTAGCCGAACTGCATTTTGGGAAGCGACGTGGAGCGTTGCTGGCGTAGCTGGCGTCAAAAGTTGAGCAATGTTCAACTTTTGACGCCTCGACGGAGGCGTCAGCCAATGAAATCCCGTTTATTCAAATCTGCCAGTACAAGCGCTAGCCAATCAAACCGCGTGTATGCTGGGAGAGACTACGCAGGTCATTTCCTCATATTCCAAAAAATTGAGGGAAAGTTCATTGTAGCGTTAGTGAATCACCCGGTGCTGTATGATCAGTCTCTGTTGATCTACCGGGATACAAACCGGAGGAGCGAGGCATGGAGGGAGGTGGCAGAGACAGTGGGTGAAACTGGTAGGTTTTCGCCTGTTTGGGGATTTTATATCCAGTTTACTTCGTTTTAACATTGCTATTGCTTTGTATGTCGGGGGCGGGAGATTCATGTGATTGGTTGTTGGTCGTGTTGCTCGCAAAAAATCCCCAAGCTTCAGATACGCCCACCTCCAAGCGTCAACGCACGCTGCTGTGTGGACGCTCCGTTAGCGTCCATTTTCAGCTTTCCGGGATGTCCATATGCTTCTATGGACGCTCATGGAAGCACGGCATTCGTTTGTGTCGGCTGCCCTTAAAGGCAATGTGAGCGTCCATTCTCATTGGATAACGGAGAATTGTACACCCGGAAGTAAGTATTCCCAGTGGCGACTGGTCATTAGGGGCAGGTGGGGTACAGCCCCACCTAGTGTCAGCAGAAAGTATTAAAAGTAATGATTACAAAAAAATGCAAAAGATAAATTAAAAAATATATAAAATATATTTTAAGATCATGTTTATTCATCTGATTCGTCTGTACATTGCTGTTTTAGTCTGTGTTCTTCTAATTAATGTCTACAGTGTGTGCCTATTGAGCTGTTTTGAGCCATGTGGGACAAAACCCGATCCTGCCCCTCCCTCTCCCTGTTTAAGTCAATGGTGACTGTAAAAACTACACTGCGCATGCTCAGAGTATTGTCCTATTTAATGTGTGTGGCAAAAAAATAATGACCATAGGGGCATAGAGCTGCCATCCCCACCATACGTCATCTCACATCATTCAGAGCTGATTGGCTGTAAGTACGTGTGCCGCGAAAAGTGTGGTGTGTGAAGAGGAGACGAGAGAGCTGCAGTAAGGCGTCCTAAAACCTGGAAATAAACTGCGCATGGCTTCCCTCCACAAAAAAGCAATGATATTTCTCCATAGGATTTTAGAAAATAGCTCCAAATACGATCTGTGGGAAACAAACCTGTTAGATAAATGCACGTTTTGTTCAGCCGGATAATATCCACATGTCTACCCTACTTTTATAATTTTCGAATCATAAATCTATTGATTAGATCAGATTTATGATAGCCTTTTGAAACTACAAGAACATAAGGAGGACTTTTACAAAAAAGTAATAGAGATTTTTGTCCAGAAGGATAGGCAAATGGACTTCATCTTCATGTCAAGGTAAGACTGCAATTTGATTGAAAATGGGATCTTACTAAGAGAGAACAATTCAATATTTAAATGATACAATTACATTTTTTGGGTATCCTTTTGTTGAACTGTCTGTTTAAAATTAATTGAAGCATCAGACAAAAAAAGCTTTTGAAAATAATATTATATTTTGATTTAGTTCAAAATATAATATTTGTAAACCTGAAGAGTCAGAGCCTCGCCAGCCATGAACCTCACTGCAGAAGCTTATATAGACATCTAAGTTTTTTGTGCCCCACCACTTTTGTACATATAAAAACGCCACTGAGTATTCCCCTTACTGTCGATTGATTTTACAGTGATATCTGCACTACTCATCGACTAAAAAACACCAGATTATCCTTGTTAATTACACAACATTGATTGGTTTAAATTGTGTGCAATGCTTTTGTATTTTTCCCCTTCGATTCGGAGAAACATATTTTTTCGGAGTAAAGGATGGCAGAAGACACTACACTACCCAGAATCCCCAGCTATCGTTTGGACTACACCATGTGCTCTGTTTTACGTCACGTGATCTTCAAATTTCTCCCTGCAGAAAAAAAAAACATGGCCGAACTTCGTTTTATTCTCGGTGTAAAATGCCTATTTTAAAGTTAGTTTGGCCATTAAAATGCGTTTTGATGTCATTTGATGCGAGAAATATGAGTTGTTATTTCAGATTATGTGTGCAGTGGATGTACAGGATCTTTAGTTTGCTAGTTATTACGAAGATTACTTCAGGAAATTGCGTCCATAACGTTTTCATTGTTACCAAGGTGGTTGCTAGGGACGCTGCTATCGATATTATTTCTGTTATGTTGTGTAACTGTTTAATGGTGTTATCTTTATTGCTACCCCCTTCCCCGTCAATGTATAGTGTTGGTCCACAGCACAAACATATTAGTTTAACAAAATCGGCATCTAAAGATAGCCTACGTTATTTCCCCCTGTGCAATTCCAGTCTCACATCTCACAGCACATCGTCATTAACAAATACCGGAAACAGACCGAAAACATTTAAAAAAATACAATAATACTTTATTCCGAGTGTGCTTGCTTTTCTCTTTGGAAGTCATCACATAACGGCATTGTAATACACGGTTCGGCTGCATTAAATATTACATATCTGCCGTAGTTCTCTATTTATAGAGCCCTGATGAGAAGACTTCTAGACAAACATGAGGAACTGAAAACGTGACGTGGATCATAAATATATCAGCCATTAAACAACATCTTACATTTCTTTTCACACAATACGTCTCCTTGCAGTATCAACACTAATTCGGCTGACTTTTATATTTGATCCAATTGGTAGATAGGCTGTATTTACACCATAAAGGTGCACAGCTGATATAAAGGGATACCTAGTGGTTAAAGCATGTTATTGAATTTCATTATTTGTATTATTAGATATTAATAGGATCCCTATAAAGTATATTCATTACTCGTTATTCTCTACTAATAGTTAATTAAAGACTGTATATAATGACTATTTTGCACATCCCTTTCAAGATTTCAAGATTTTCTAAGGTTTATTGACATATCATATAGGCCTACACAACTATGGTGTAGTTATGCATTGAATGAAAAACTTGGGTCGCAGGTTCCTCAATAGTGCATAACAAGACATCTATCAATATTTGTGCATACCTCCAGCAATGTTAACTATGTTGAAGCACTTATTTTAACTGGTATTATACATAATGTATTATACTCTTATAAGATGTATGTAGATATTTCATCTCCGGCCTTGTCAGGTATTGAACAATCAATCAATAAAGAACACAGAATTGTTGAATATAAAACACAGAATTTGTGTGATTATACTAAATGATTTACAAATAAACACCACTGCATACAACTGTTACACATGCTGATGTAACGCAAATGTTCCAACTTGGGATCAATAAATTATATTATCTTAAGCTGATCGATGGCTACTGCCATATTTGCAAAATGTGCCTCTGAACCTTGACAAGTGCATGTTTCAGGCTTATCAATTAATGTAATGTAATGTTATCAATTAACAACAGGGATCACAAACATAAGACCAGCTGTTAAATAAAGCTCTTCTGACCTTAGCTGGCATGTGTGTATATATATTAATGCTGCCCATTATGGGCACAAGCAATTTTCACCCATTTATTAATTATATGTTTTAAATGTGAGTGTTTCCTATCCCCTAAACCTCCAGGGATATACACAGTTTAATACTGGCAACTTCTTATTATGGGAAATACGAAAACGTCTTTTAAAACTACAACTCCCAGTAGAGACGTGCCATAGATAGAGAACATGTTGCGAAACAGAATAGCCAGCATGTGTAGTTCTGGGGACGGGGTGGGGGAGGGGGGGGACGGGGTGGGGGAGGGGGGGGGGCGGGGTGGGGGGAGGGGGGGGGACGCGGTGGTCCCGTTCAAATCCAGTTTTGGACATTCTGCTGTTCGAGGCTCGGCGTAACCCTCGGAGCACACTCCAATCACAGAGCTTGAGGACTATCACGGGGTTTGTCAAACAGAGCACATGGTGTAGTCCAAACGATAGCTGGGGATTCTGGGTAGTGTCTTCTGCCATCCTTTACTCCGAAAAAATATTTGTTTCTCCGAATCGAAGGGGAAAAATACAAAAGCATTGCACACAATTTAAACCAATCAATGTTGTGTAATTAACAAGGATAATCTGGTGTTTTTTAGTCGATGAGTAGTGCGAGTAGTGCAGATAACACTGTAAAATCAATCGACAGTAAGGGGAATACTTACTTCCGGGTGTACAATTCTCCGTTATCCAATGAGAATGGACGCTCACATTGCCTTTAAGGGCAGTCGACACAAACGAATGCCGTGCTTCCATGAGCGTCCATAGAAGCATATGGACATCCCGGAAAGCTGAAAATGGACGCTAAGGGCCCCCCCCTTGCGTTGAAAATGGACGCTAAGGCCCCCCCCCTTGCGTTGGAAAAAGCCGACAGGGGACTTGACATAACGTCAACATAGGCCGACCTGGGAGTGAGGATGTGTTGAGATAACCAGGGAGTACTACCCAGGAAACAAGTAACTGGTGTCATGCATATTATATGTTTGTTGTAATTTGATGAAAAGAAAACTCAAGTTAGGAATATGGAACATGTAGAACCTGTCATAGTCTAATCTGTGCCACCACTCACAAGAAACGTAAATTAGTGTTTTATATATTTATATACATTTAATACCAAGGTATAAACTATATAAGCAATACCATTATGCCATTACAGTCAGCCATTCTGTAGCCGACCCGGCAGATGGTCACAATCTACCCTTGAAAATGAAATGTCATCGCTTCATAGTTGACCCTATTAGTCATAGACTAAGATACCCCACTGTAGAACAGCTGTGATAGAAGCACAACAGTAGAGGGGAATTACTTCCCATGTCTTTTAACTGCGTCTGCATTATAATGATGCTTTTTTTGCAGGTATCTCACTGTCTTCAGCGATGATTTGTTTTGACCATACTGCATACATTTCTTACCATAGGAGGTGACTTCAGGTTGCTCTCATGTAGAAACTCTTCCAGGGTCAACATGTCCTTAACAGGAGAAGACGTACAAGTCTTACTCCGAACCCCAACCCCACGTTGTGGTTGAGCCCTCTGGGGCACGTGGTCATATGGAAGGGTGGAGCTACGTGACAGAGCCAGTTGTGATTGGCTGAGACCCGTGACATCATCACTGGAGAGGCTGGCTGAGCGAGTCTGGCGATCTGATGGGTCTAATAAGAAAAACATTTATTATTACTGACTGAACCTAAAACTACAGATGAATACAGGATTCACTGTCTGTTAACCGTATGTACATTTCATTATGATCTACTTTAAGTAATGTACATTTATTTTATTATCATTTAAAAATATATATTTTAAGTAAAGTATAATTATTTTTAACACATTTGTATATATTTAATAATGATATTTTTTAAATATCTCTTTTCAGTAATGAATATTTATTTTTTAATTTTCATTATATTTCAATATGATCTAATTTCAGTAATGTATATTTGTTTTAAAATGTTTTAAATTATATTTTGATGATATTATATTTTTACAGTAATGTATATTTATTTTAACCAATATTTGTTATAATTTAATAATATTAATTGTCCTACAGGGTAGCCTTAAATACTGTTTAAATATACAGTATTTCAACATTTGTATTTAGAATGTAATACTTTTTTCCATTTTCAGTAATGTTTATCTACATTTATAATGTTTTATTAAATGTAATACAATTATTCATCTTTTAGTTATATATAGAGATTTTTTACACATTTTTATTAGAGTTTGATAAAATAATGTATTTTCAGTAATGTACATTTATTTGTACACATTGGGCTGAATATGACTTTAGATTTAAGTGTACAAATACACAGTGTGTACCTCTGCAGTTGACGGGTGAGTTGGAGCTTGAGGTGTTGTGTGACCCCGGGAGACCTCCCGTGTTGCCATGCGGACTAAATATGGAGTCGGAAGTGTTGTGGCGAGAGTCTTCATCAAATAACAGACCTGAAAAAATGTACACACTTTAAAAAAAGAAACTTTAAAAAATGGCTTCTAAATAAGGTTACTTCTGAACCAGCGGGCTGACCTCTGGGCCGGCGGGCCGGGCCTCCCAGTCGGGGGTTGGAGTTGTTAGGGAGGCCCAGTGAGGGAGACTGATGGCTGGGAGTGGAGCTCAGAGCTTTGTGGGCCGGAGCTGGGGGGAAACACAAACAAACAGAATGTTAATATGATCATCATTCAATTCAGCATTTGATATAAAGACTTGCTATCCAAATATATTCCTTTACAAAATATGTCAAAGCATTCATCTAAAATAGAAAGACTTTGAACAGGAAGCATTGGAGGACAAGGGACATTAGGGAAACCTTTGACAAGTACACTTTAAGGTTTGAATTCAAGAAAGATCAAACTAATCACTATAAACAGATATCTATATATAATAATACATGCTATTTGTATAGCGCTTTTCCTGGCGCTTATATGATATGAATGCAGAATATGTATATTTAGTATGGGAAGCATTCATGTTTTCGTGACAAGAAAACCCATTTAAGCAGGCTTTAGCATGTCATTAGCCCGTTTAATGAGCAAAACAGCCGTAACACATTGGTCAAAATGCAACCCTGGAACTCATTGGCTATAGCATGACGTTACATTGACTTTTTAATGCAGATATCTGCACATAACAAATTCTGTGGCTAAATGATATGTAATGAGTCTCTCAACAGCAACTAAATGCTTGCTTCTCAAATTGCTAATCGGACTGTTACAGTGACCAGCACAGAGAAGAGGAAGTCTTTGCCTGGATATTATCGGAGCCCAAGAAAGAAATTGCATAAGAGCAATCAGCCACTGCCAACACTAAATATTGCGAAAGATGTGATTGAGTTACAGGATGACATGTGTTTGGACTAAATGAAAAGTCATTGCATCCATGTGATTCCAGTTGTTTACATTCTTTCCAAGCAGGTGGTATATAACCCTGCATGCCTAACTTTGGCTCAGTAACCTTCTTTGGCAACAGGCTAGCATGACATGGTTGTTACTATTGGATCCCTTTAGTTATAATATCCCAGTGTTTTTACCTACGCTTGAAAACAGGCCTGCTCAAGCCTCTGAAAGCTGGAATTAACTTCCATCTTAATCAAGTAGCTCACTCTCCTGCTGGATTTACAATTCCTTACCTTGTCCATGTCCGTTCTCTCCGTTGACACTCTCACTGCTGCCTCCTGGGGTGCTGCTACGATAACCCCCCCGGCCCCTGTCCGTCAAACCTGCAGACCGATCACAATGTTAGAACCTGCGTGCCATAGTAGCACGGTGAGACATGATGTTGTGTGTTACAGCAAGCAGCAGGAAAGCCAAGCAACACATTGGAAATGATTTGTTCATTGAAGCTTATAAGTCACTGGGATATCAGTTCTCATTCTATTTAGACATTATGATTGTGTTTCGGAAGTAAAGGTGTGGACATGAATGGAAATTGTTTTAACATTCAGCCCAACAGACAACATCATGTCCTTGACTATGCTTCATGTAAGCTAACATTAGCTTATATAAGCCACCGTCAGCTGCTGGTTGTAAAAAGGTTATAAAAGAGGTGCTAGGGGAAAAGTACGGTTGCTATGGTGACTGCTGACTGAACAGAGAAAGAGAGAAAGCTGCAGCAAAGCATCAGATTTAGAGCAACTCACACACACTGAGATGTGCTCTTAATATAAAAGCATTCAAAGCATGAAGTGAGGTGACCGCACTCAACACATATCATTTATATTAGTGCAGTACCAAAAGTCTTTTTTTCTACATTGGAAACTTCTATTGAGGTTTTTGAGGGAAGCTGTGAAGTCTGTTGTCATATCTAATGAGGTAAGAAAAACCTCAAACTAAGTCTTCAAATTAAATAAATCACTTATCCACTGTGAACAATGATAATGAAATAAAGAGAGGAAAACATGTCCTCAATCATAAAAAAGTAATGAATCTGACATAAAGAGTTATCGTATTACGTCTTTCTTTTATGAAGATAATTCAGTTTCAACATAAATGCATACGGTATCATATACGTTTCATTTGGACTGATGTTAGATTGCTTCTAATCACACACTGAACGCAGGTGCGCAGGTATCGGGAGAGCAGCGCTTTCTGACAGCGCCAAGACATGAAAGCTCCTTGCAGGCATGCTGACACACACACACACACACACACACACACACACACACACACACACACACACACACACACACACACACACACACACACACACACACACACACACACACACACACACACACACACACACAACTTACTAGTAATACTTGGTGGCTCACACCTGTAGCATGAACCTGCTTGTGTATGTTGTGTGTATGTATGATATGTGCATTTGGAGCACTGAGTCACAGAGATGGGGGTTGTTGAACAGTCTGATGTGGGGGTGTCAGAGAAGAAGACGATGCTGATGATGATGATGTGTATGGTTAAAAGGATGATGAAGAGGATGTTAGAATACTCCGTTGTCTGAGTTTGGCTCGCTAGTGATGGCGTCAGCTGAGGTAGACCAGAACCTAAATCCTCTAGTGAGTAAGAGGGAGGGACGGGAGGAGGAGGAGGAGGAGGAGGGGGGGAGGAGGAGTTTCTCGTGACTTTTACTGCGGAGGAAACGGAAACGTTTTGGGGTGGGTGTAGCTGAGATGAAGAGAATGGAGAGAGAAAGGTAAAGAAAATGATGAAATAATGAGTAAATGAAAGACAGTTGATTACAAGTGATTTAGTATGTGATTGACAGAATGGAATCAATATCATGCAAGAAGATCTTTTGGATGAAAATAAGAAAACAGTCAAATCATGCATGAGACTCAAGGCTGACCTCAACTCACTTTGATCTAACCAAATGACTAATGGTGCACAGGAAGTGACGGATACAAACGGCATGCATAACTCCAGCCTATGGGGCGGGTCATGCAGACAAACAAGACGTATGTATTTAGCTGTTTAGAAGATGTATTGTTATTTGAACTGAATTATTGTGGAATGAAATCAAAAAGCCATTTGAAATGTGAATTGAGCTCAGCCATGAGTAGAACTTAAGATAAAGCATTGAAAAAGAAAACCTGCATGCATTAGAACACACTCCTGAGTGGTTCCCTGCCTTTAACTGTGTGTGGTAAAGACATGTCTACATGTGACCCCTTGTCACAAGTAGTATTCAAAAGGTTGAGAAATACTGGTTGTAGAATTGACTGTTTAGAGAGATATGGACAATAACGGCACCGCCAACCATTTCTTTGACTGCCTTGTCCGTGACTCCCATTGTTTCATCAGTCCATATAAACCATGCCCTGTTCAGTATGATCCATCTCTTCATGTCGGTGTGACAATGAAGAAGGACCAACACTATACTGCATTCATGGTAAGTGTATTATGCATCTCATACATACATTCCAATAAGGTTGCAATAAAGGGCTCCTTTTTAGTGCTTGTTGGGCTTAATCAAATGTAAGGCAAACATTACACAGTCATTTAACTGTACCCAAAGTGATTGATTACATATGACATCAATCACAAAGTGTAATTGTACATTGCACATATTCCAAACATATGACAGTTTGAGAGAATGTGAGCTTATGGCTCAGGGGGAGTTAATGTTCTTTTTCTATGTGTCACTGCAGAGACTGAGGAAACAGATACAGTGCAGGTTAGTACATGTTAGAGACAGAGAAGAGGGTATAGCAAAGTGATGTGTTGGTCAACAGCTTCCTCTAGAGAACTAGTGAGGAAGTGCGCCTGATCACAAGCTCAATCAGCTTTGCAGCCAGAGTGTTAGCTAAACATGTGCTGAATATATGTGCATTGTATGATCAATTGTTTCATTTATACCCTTTTTCCATCTATCCTGTTTAAAAAAACAAAACATGTAGCCATAGACATTGATTTAGGATAAAGTGGTGCAGATATGAGTGCTTGAACCCGGAAATGAGATAGTGTTTTGAATAAGGTTAATGGTTGAAGAGATGACATCAAATACGTCAGTAAATACCTCACTGGTGAATGTCTGAATCTTTCATGAGTCATAAAAACAGTTGCTAACAAGTGACTAAATGAGACCACTAAACGTCATCTAGCTAAACATTAGCCGCCTTAGCGGAGGTGATGCGCAGCCATGCTACTGGCGCATAGTTTGTTTATAGCCCAACGTCATCTTCAAAGGTCTTATTTTTCAACTAAATAAAAAAATCAAGTGGAAAATCACAGCTTCTTGTTGAGGGAGCCCTTGTTATGCTAACTTCCTGGTTGGCCTACAAAAATATGTTCTCACTGCACCACCATTTTGTAATTGTGTCTTTGACGGAGAAATTGTGAGCGTCCTTGGAAAAAAAGGCCCATCATCAGACATTTGGTGGTAATTTATGATGTATTAAGAGATGTAATTACAGTGTCTGTGAGAGTGTGTTTACCTCCGCTGATGGGTGTGATTGCTGGGCTCTGGGGTCCCAGACTGGCGGTGTGGTTGTTATGGTTACTGTGGGCATGGCTGCTGGCCTGCGTGTAATTTCCTGAGCGCTGGTGATGTGGTGGGGGGGTTTCAGGAGGGAGGAGGGGAGGGGGGGAGGGCAGTGGGATGTCCGGGGCGCTCTTGGCTCGTTCTCGGTCTTTGTCTGCCTCCTTGTCCCGGTCGCCCCCCCGCTCCCTGCTGCTCTCCTTCCGGGGTTTGATCAGTTTGGCCAAAGCTTTGGCTCCGGACCACTGGCTCCTCCTGAAAGAAAACAACTACGTTAACCACGGTATGGAGCTGATACCGCAGAAAAGCAACACTGCACTACAGCCATTATTATACACTAGCCAGAGGAGGAAGGAGTACTCAGGTGATTTATTTAAGTACAAGTAGTAATACCACAGTGTAGAAATACTCTGGGGCCAGATGGGTCAGAGTGTGCGGTCCTCCACGCACACTCTGACCCATGCGTACGCACTAAGCACAAAAACGGGAGAGACGAGAAACTGCGACACCGTTGGCAGAAGGAAGAATGGAGAGAAATATGTGGAAATAATACCATAAATAAAATGTTACCTCTCATTTATCATATATGAAGAATTCATTTTCAAACATTGATTAAAGCCAATCTTAAAATGATTAAACAAACGCCTGTTTGAGACTCCTCAGTGCACACAAAAACATAACTTGGAGAAATAAATAAATACGGATATGTTATTTAAAACCACCTCGAATATGTTGTGTCAATGTTATGAAATGTTTTCTCATAAATGATGCGGTAAGCAGGAGGACAGAATTAGTCTAAACTGACGCCGTGTTGCATTTCTATAGGTTGTAGATACGAGCATGGTTTTATATACTATCATGTTTAATCGTGTTTTATGCCGTTTGCCAAGACTTGATAAGTCACTCGTAAAACACAGGAGGTGTGGAAAATAAGAACACCGTATTTGGTAGCTGATCAAACTCAACACATTAGTTTTATTTCATTTAACTGGTGATAGGGGGGGGGGGGGGGGTTGAGATGCACACAGCTGATCGACAGCTGGAACACAAACCATCAAGTACAAAAAATAAACATGAATTGACTCCACTCCGCAGGGATCCCCCCGATTCTCATCAAGGGGGGGTCTCCTGTCCCCGGTACAAACACACTGCCTGAGGAAGGCTATGTGTATTGTTTTTGTCATTAACCTTTTTCGGACCACTTATTTATTTATTTTGGTGACGATCCGACCTCCATGCTGCTACTCTGGTTCAAACTGCATCCACCAAACAATATGATTTATCTCGACCTCCCCAAAATAACCTAAATCTGACACGGTGTGAGATGTCTTTTTTACATTACATTGCATTTAGCTGACGCTTTTATCCAAAGCGACTGACAATAAGTGCGTTCGACCAACAAAATACAACCTTGAAGAAAACAGAATCATATAAGTACATCAGGCTTCATAGAGCAAAAACATTTCAAGTGCTACTCAACTGGCTTTAGATAAGCCAGTCCTTTATTAGTATATAAGTGCTTTGTTAATAGTTCTATTGCTTTTTTAGCTGTTCTGTCGTCATTTCCTGCGATCTTCTTCATAAAGTCAGTCAGAATGAATGAATGGGCGTTTCTTTGACTATTTATAGGCAAATATGGGCGTTACGTGAAGCCCGCAAAAGCTGCACCGCATTTCGCGTTGATTGTGATTTATAAAGGGAAACCGGTGTAGGACGTGCTGTACGCACTTCCTACGCCGGTACGCAGTGTTTTATAAATCGGTAAATGTCTGTGCGTATGTTTTTGCTTTGTCCTACGTAAGCAACCTTCCCACGTGAATCCTACGCAAGGCTTTATAAACGAGGCCCCTGGTCAGTATAAGTCCAGCCTTCAAAATGTTACTTACATTTAAAGAAAAAAAAGAATAAAAAGATACTTTAAGTACAAGGGTATAGCACTCAATGGCCTATTTCAGCCTAATATATATTTTATTATTGTATTTTAAACATTAATGCATTAAAGTTGCACCTGGTAACGCAGGAGCTTACATATATTTACTATATAAACTACTGTGTCATTTGTTAATTTCATTAAGATGAACAATAAAGTTGATCCTAACCTATAATAATACATACTTCTTTTATTGTGTTGATTATATATTTGATTAATCTGAATCCTCAAAGTAACTTAAGCAGCCAAAGAAATGTGGTGGAGTAAAAAGTACAATATTTGCACCTGAGATGTAGCAAGAGTGATATAGGTCATTTCAAAGTGTACAGTCCTTGAGTAAATGTAGGTAAATACTGTACACCACTGGCTTTTCTATGTTATCTTTCAAAATGATAGGGCTGATAAAAGCATTACTTTTTAGGTGTGGGGTCGTAGAACTTGTACTGGTCCATGATCTTCTCCTCCAGTTTTTCTTTCTGACGACGTAGAGCGTTCAGCTTATCTCTACATGAAGAAAAGAAACATTCATACATTGTGATTTTGTCTTCTTATCAGATTATGTTACTCAAAACAGGAAGTACATTTCATTGGATGGCAGATTACTGAGCATGGGAGAGACAAAGATTCACACTCTGGAGCAGGAGGGGGCGCTGGATGCCACAGAGTCATTGTGGTGCAGGGTAAGGTTTTTTGGGGTTATTTACAGTGTTACAAATGTAATCAGCCAAGAAATCTAATGACACAAACAATTGAATGTGAGCGTGTTAAGTGCTAAATAATACTTCAGTTTGGCAAGGGAAAAAGAAAGAAATGGTTGAAAGTTTTACATTTGAAAAGTCACCTAAGCACCACATGTGAATACTTGTGTCACTGGTAGTGTACTACATAAGTGCGGGGTGTAAAGGTGTGCTGTGTGCAGTTACATGTATAGTTTCTGTTCCTGGTGATACAGCTCTTTGCTCTCCATGCTCCGCTCCAGGAGAGTGTGGTTCTGCTGACTCAGCAGGTTGATCTGACTAAGCAGATGGTGGTTCTCCTCTTCCAGGTTCCCTTTCAGTCGACTCAACAGCTAAACACAGACATGCACAGAGACACATACAGTCATGTCAGGACAGTAACATGAGATGCTGATCTGGAGAGACGCAGTATGAGGTGGCCATTTACGGAAATATGATCAAAACTTGGAATGTTTGAAACATTAAAATGTATCTAATCAAAGCAACCAGAGCATCTCTAATCCAGCCTTTTTCTCTAAAGGAAAAGATTCATAGTTTCAGTCACAACACTGCTGTGCTACAAAACATATTGATCACTTCATGTTCCAGACGGCTTGATGGCAGAAGAGAAGGCGGAGTTTACCTCACAGTGGTTGTCCAGCTTGGTCATGGTGAGATCCAGGCCCTGGTGTTGCTCCATCAGGGAGTCGTGTTGTGCCATCCATCGACTCACTTCCTGCTGGGAGGAGCTTAGTAAGCCCTTCATATCGTTCACTCGGTGCTGCAGCCCCTCACACTGCCCGGACTGCTGGGATTGGCTCTCTGCTAGTCTAAAAGGGGAAGGCAGAGAGAATTCACTATGAGAGAAATCAAGAGATAACCTCAAAGTGTGCTGCCTGGTTCTACCTCTCACTGTAACCAGCCTATGGCTCAACTGTCCCTGAACCCGTTTCAAAAACCTGATCACTTAGGATAAACTTCAAGCTGATTTATAAATGGGATTGTTTTACCATATATGCGTTTTGAATCTGTTTTACAGCTCGTTTTGAACCGAACATAAATGAACAGATGTTGTTGCCATCTGTTCCAGTGAATAGCGTCATCATAGAGTTATTGTGTGAAAGTGAAATGTAGATGAAGGATGCTTTTGGTGCAGTCTCAAACATGTTTGTCTCATTGTGGACCATTATCACAGCAAAATGATCCACAACATTACACTTGTTGTTGTCAATGTCTGATGGTGTGACTGTGTGTAATCTTCCAGTACCTGTCCACTTCTGATTTGAGCTGTAGATTCTCCTGCTGCAGTAGCCGAGTCTTCTGGAGCTCCTGGTTGAGTTCCTCCTTCTCTTTTCGGCCGTGCCCCTCCTGCTCGTCCCATTTCTCCTTCTGCTGCACCAAAATACAATACCTGCGGAAGGTTATTATTCATCATACTGTCTATGATCCCAACAGGATCAGCCTGGTGTTTGCATTAGCACTTGGTACCATCTAGCATGTGCCATGTGTGGCCCTTTCTTTTGTTCACCTGTGGAGCTGATAGGTTATTAAGGTTGTTAAGCAGGGATGCGCCACTATTATGTTTCATGGGATAAGAGTATCAGATGAGAATGTGTAGTTTGGCAGGAAGGCAGTGTGAGGATGTTTGTTGTCTGAGGAGCCTGTTGTCCAGGATACCTCTTTTTCATCCACAGTATATCCACATGATCAGTTTTGTCATATGGATTATCTATGTTGTCATTTGACTTGGTTTATTCTTTACGCTGATTTATATTACATTTGAATGTAATATCAGTGACCGGGAAGTGAAGACATGACTTTTTCTTTACTCTTTCTTTTACTTTTACACTTTAGAATTTAGAACTACAGTATATCTACAAGACAGGTCTAAATAAAGATGTATATCCACTAAACACCTGATTATTTTGATGTTGTTTAGAAGTACTAATAAACATTGGTACATATTACGTAATACAACCTTACAATTTGATAAACATCCTTTCATTCTTAACAAGTGGCAAAGCATCTGCATCAAAAACACAAGATGAAAAGAACAAATATAGTTTCCAAGCTCTTATCCCAGTGTTGTATATTTGTACTTCTAGTCCTCCAAATCTCTCTTTACTTCACATGTAAAAATATGGTTGATGACTCATCTTCAACAAACTTGAATAAATGTATGCAATGGTATGTGATTTGACTAGGTCCCCCACCCAATAGAATAAACCTCACTCAACGGTTACATCATAGCAGGAGGTGTGTTGTTAGATTTCAGCTGGCAAACACTTTGATGACATTGACTTTGTTCATCATTCCTGTCCTGATCCATCAATGATGTGGTGAATGTAAAATCATACAGCTTCATATCTTTCTAAAGCTACATTTATCTTGCAATATCAACAACAACATGTTTTACAATACAATCTCATTTCAAGGTTTTGACTTATGTATGACACATTTCAGAAACTGAATATGCTCTAAAAGCCATGTCACTGTGACCTCATTGGTATAAGCTTCCACCGAAGATATGAAATGACTTTATGCACCACTATATCACAAGGTTCAAGGCTTTTATTGTCATGCGTGCATAGCTACAGTGCAGGGTTTCCGTTAGCCGGTAATTACCGTTTTTTTAGCTGGTAACATTTGTAAAAAAACGGTAAATTCAAAACCTGCCAGTCAAAAAACTGTCCGGTAATAATTAGGGATGCTCCGATCGATTGGCCACCGATCATTACCGGCCGATATTCACTCTTAATAGTTAGATCGGTGCTCTCTATAAAGGACGATCAGGAGAGCTTGATCTGATCGATATGGACATAAACGCGAGTGAAGTATAACCGGACGCGAGAGAGAGATCAGATCAGCTGCTGAGTCTGACGGAGACACGCAGCTCTGCATAATCACCTGAAGCCCCGCCCACTGTTTAGCGCGCTGCATGAGAAACTGACGGGCTGTCAGAGAGAGAGGGAGGGAGAGGGGAAAAGAGAGGATCCGTTCTATTTCGTATATGGCTTCGCCCTCTAAGGCTATCGCTATCGCGTCCCCGCGCAGCACTGAAAACGTAGTCCACGCCCACCCGCAAGGTGGGCCCCACCCTCGGGCCTCCTTCTGGTATAAATAGGAAGGAGGCCCGGCAATCGGCTCCCTCTTTTCTTCAGCAAACCAGCACAGTTACTGAAGCACAGCAATTGAGAATCATCATGAGCAACAACTGCGTCCGCGATTGTCCCTCATGTGGCTCTGGGTTCATAATGAGTTATGACCAGCAGAGATAAAAGCAGCATGCGAAACCTGCCTGGGGTCAGAGCACGCTTACGCGGCTCTAAACCAGCAGGTAGCATGCACACACTGCGCCCGTCTCCCCTCGGGCGAGAGGAAGCGGAGAGCGGACGCTCTTGCTGCTGCGGCCGAGGAGGACGATTGGCCCGTCCAGGCTTACGAGCCGCGGACGGGGCCTCGTGTCCCTGGGGCCGAGTGCCGGGCAGGAGTCCGAAGAAAAGCAACTCCTGCCCCGCCTCCCTCCACGGTTCACCGTGCGGTTCTCCCCTCCCTCCTCTCCTCCGGCCGAACATGCTTTCCCCCTCTCCGTCACCACAGCGCGGCGGCGAATAACATCGCGCTGCTCTCCAACTCGGTGGTGACACTGGTAGAGCGGTCCACCACCGAGGCAGAGGAAATCAGCAAGGCGGCCAGCACGGCGCTCATTCTGTGCGCGTCCGTCACTGTCTCCTAGGCGAGGATCTCCGCGTGGGTAACACAGATCCAGCGCCACCTCTGGCGGAAGCAGGCGTCTGTTACGGAGACGGCCAGAAAAGTGCTACTGAACGCTCCAATCAGCCCGGACGGGCTGTTCGGACCCCAGTTCCACGCCATGGTGGAGTCCATGAAGACGGCCGCAGAACAGGCGGACGGCATTCGCCAGCATGTACAGCTGGCTCCAGCCTGCTGAGCACCCACAGCAGCACCAACGCCCGCAGCAGCTGCGGCGTCCACGCCGGCCACAGGAGGCCGCAAGCGGAGAGACGCCCACAGCAACCGCCTCGGCATCAGACTCGCCCTTCGGCGGCTGCAGGGGCTCCGTCCCACATCTCCGCTCCCCCACCACCCCAGAGACAGGGTCTCCCGGCGGCGAGTCAAAGGGGAGTGAGGCTCCCCCGCTCCTGGTCTGCTCGGCGAGAGCCTCCGAGGAAGCAGAGCCGGTAATTAAGCCAGCTGCCACTAATCTGTTGATTAAGTAGACAGCAGGGCTCCCTGCAGAAGCCTGCTGGTTTTAACCTATCGGTTAATAACCTGCAGAGCTCGCTGCATTCCTCTGTCCGAGATACGCCTCCTACACACGGTCATAATAACCCATGAGCGCCGTTATAACGCCTCATGTGGACAGCACTGCACACACCTCCACTCATCCCCTGAGCGTGTACACGCCTCATGATGACAGCCGGAGTGAAACGCAGCGTGTGGCGGCTTCCTCGCAGCCCTTTCGCCTCACGGGCAGCGGCGGCGAGGGCAATGGCGTAGCTCGTCACCATGGCGACCATTACAGCACATCACAGAGAAGCTAGAACGGGGGAATGAGCAGTATTCCAGGCTGAGTGCCCCCAGCAGCAGCGCCCGCAGCGCCACGGCGCCAGGGCTTGCTGCAGAAGCCTGCTGGTTTTCACCTATCGGTTAATTAAATGCAGAGCTCGCTAATTAAGCCGGCTGCCACTAATCTGTTGATTAGTAGACAGCAGGGCTCGCTGCAGAAGCCTGGTTTTAACCTGTTGGTTAATAAACTACAGAGCTCGCGGCATTCCTCTGTCCGAGATACGCCTCGTACACACGGCCTTAATAAACCCATGAGCGCCGTTATAACGCCTCATGTGGGCAGCACTGCACACACCTCCATCCATCCCCTGAGCGTGTACGCGCCTCATGATGAGAGTCGGAGTGAGACGCAGCGTGTGGAGGCCCCCGCGCAGCCCTTTCGGTCCAAGCTCACCTTGGGTTGCCTCACGGGCAGCGGCGGCAAAAAAACACATCTCGAGCACGTGCGCCCGCTCTCAGAGTTTTTCTCAGAGTGGCAGCGCGTGGGTCTGATGGACAGATGGATGAGCAGGCTGATCAGCAGAGGATACGTCCTGCAGTTCGCCTCTCCCCCCCCCCCCCCCACAGTTCAATGGGATACAGGAAACACTCCTGTCCTCCCAGAAGCTATGTCTTGCCCTCCAATCCGAGCTGCTGGAACTCCTGTTGAAAGAGGATATTTCCAGGGTTCCTCAAAGGGAGGAAAATCAGGGGTTTTCACTCCCGTTATTTTTCTAATCCCGAAAAAGACTGGGGCAATGAGACATCCTCGATCTGTCAGTATTCCACATGCTGACGATCAAACAGGTGCTGGAATGTGTTCACCAGGATGACTGGTTCACTTCCACCTGAAGGATGCATACTTCCACGTACCCATCATCCCGAAACACAGGGAATTCCTGCGGTTTCTCATTTCAGGGAATATCAGACCAGACAATCGTCTGCCGTTTGGATATTTCCTGGCTCCTCCCATTTTTGTGTAGATAAGGCTGGAGCCGCTACACAGAGGAGGGTTGAGAGTGTGGTTTTCTCTGTACGACCTGCTATTTGCTGGCTCGCTCCAGGGAGGAAGTCGCTTTACAGACGTTACATCTCATATCGCATCTGTCAAAGCCTGGGTTTCATAATAAATTGGAAGAAGAGCTGTCCTCTTCCCTCTCAGACAAACGTTTATCTGGAGTGGAATTAAACTCAACCAGCATGAGTTGTTCTGAGGCTCTCGCGGCAGCGAGTGGAGGAACTGATAGCTCTCCTCTGGCATTTCACAACCCACACAGCCCTCTCCGTGACGCAGCTGGTCACGTGATGATCCCCTTGGGTCTCTTCCAACAGGGGGACACTCCAGAGGTGGTTCATTCGCTGCAGAAGCCTGCTGTTTTTAACCTATTGGTTTATAAACTGCAGAGCTCGCGGCATTCCTCTGTCCCAGATATGCCTCCTACACACGGTCATAATAAATCCCCGAGCACCGTTATAACGCCTCGTGTGGACAGCATGCACACACCTCTCATCCTCTGGGCGTGTACGCGCCTCATGATGAGAGACGGAGTGAAATGCAGCGTGTGGAAACTCCCTCGCAGCCCTTTTGCCTCACGGGCAGCAGCGGCGATGGCGTGGCTCGTCACCATAATGACCATTACGGCACATCACAGAGAAGCCTCTCCCCCCAGCCGTTCCATGGGATACAAGAAACACTCCTGTCATCCCAGGAACAGTGTCTTGCGCGGTTTTTACCCCCGCTATTTTTCTAAATCTCGGAAAAGAACGGGGGAGTCGCCCCGTTGCTGTACAATCAAACATGTGTTGATTTGCACAGACAACAGGCCACGGCCAGGGAGGAGTACGATCTGCGCAGCTTCTGAACGCAGCCAGGCGGCTGCTGTTCTGGGCGCGCACACACGTTGCTCTCCATCAGAGCAATGTATATTCTAGGCGAAATTAACAGAGGGGCTCGCAGAGTGCAGCAGCCGTTGTATGCGAGGAGTATGTAGACTCAGACCTGTGTCACGCACACTGGCGCCTCAGTGGGAATTGGCTTTGGTGTTGCGCGCACTAAAGCAAAGCCCCATTTGAACCTGATCAGGTTCCCCTTCAACTGTTTTCAGCCAAAGTATTACTGCTTTTGGCTCTATCAGAGAAAAGGGTGAGTGATTTGTCTGCTCTCTCTGTGGCTCCGTAATGCCTCCGGATCCAAGGAGATGGCAGTTCAGCTGTTTTACGCCCTAACCCGGCTTCATGCCAAAGGTCATCACAACTCTTTTAGGTCAAGAGTGATCACCCTGGCTGGCTTATTCCCCCTCCTTACAGGTCGGAGGAAGAAGCCACGTCTCATCTCCTCTGTCCTGTGCGCGTGCTGTCTTGCAGGACAGCTGTCACACTGGCTGTGTGAGGCTGTGTCACAGGCATATGTCTCCTCTGGGGTGGAGCCCCCGGAGAACATCAATACGCACTCCACCAGAGAAATGTCCTCCTCCACGGCTTTGCACTGAGGAATGTCAGTGGAACATATTTATAAGATATATATCTTGGTCTTCCCCCTGTTCATTTACTCATTTTTATTTGAGAGATGTCTCCCATTCCTCTCTGACACACCCTGTACTGGGTGTCCTGTCGGAGTGAGTGACGTCAGGGAGCCAGCTGTGCGCCTCTCTCCTGCCTCTCGGCACGCGGAGAGCGGCCCTTTTTCCCTCTTATAGGAGGGATGTTCCTTTTTCCTCTGACACACTTTGTACGGAGTGTCTGGTCAGAGTGAGTGACGTCAGGGATCCAGCTGGGCGCTCTCCTACCTGTCTGACACGCAGAGAGCTGCTGTTCCCCCTCTATGATCGCTGGACAAGGTGGGACCTTCGTCTCTACTTTCTCACAGCGGCCGGTATGTATTGTTCCCAGCCTTCACCCCGTCGGGAAGATAGGCATGTTTTGCTATGTTCCAGGGACGGTGATGCGCCATTATGCATGGCACAACAGGCAGGGGGGTGTTATTGAGCAGGTGTGTCTGTGCTTCTAGTGCCGGGCGGACCCAGTGAGGGTGCAGACTACATCATGCTTCGCCCTTAACCCAATAGCGATATTCGAAATAGAACTGAGGTTACCTACTGTAACCCCAGCTTCTATGAGTATTGGCGTAGCCCTCTAAGCGCGGGGCCCCATTGGCTCTACGAATAGCTGAAGAAAAGTTATTTTGTATGGGAGCAGATTGCCGGGCCTCCTTCCTATTTATACCGGAAGGAAGCCCGAGGGTGGGGCCCACCTTGCGGGTGGGCGTGGACTACAAGTTTTCAGTGCTGCGCGGGGGGCGCAGGGGGATTACCCAATAGCGATAGCCTTAGAGGGCTGCGCCATTTACTCATAGAAGCTGGGGTTACAGTAGGTAACAGTTTCGAATTTGTCCAGTAAAATTAATTATTTCCGGACATTTGACGGGCAAGAAAAAACCCTGCTACAGTGTAGTTATGTCGATGAAAATCTTAGGTCACAGGCTCCTCCAACAGTGAACATAGATTATGACAATCATTTTGCCTCACAGTCACCAAAGTAATATCCAAATTTCAATTCAAAATTCTAAGTCATCACCAAATGTCCTTGCTAACAGATTTTTTTGTAATGCCTCAAATGTCAGTTAGAACATAGAAGATATCTAATGTTTGCTTAATATACCTTTCCACTTAACTAAGTGTGTACCATATACTATAGCCTGTAGTGCGTCATCTTTTGTTATAGATACTCTTTGGTCCTTCACTCACTTGCTGTGCAGTGTGCGCTGCTCGCTCTCTAGCGCCCTCTGTTTGCCCTTCAGAGCGGCGTGCTGACTGATCAGCTGCTCGTACTCCTGAGCCTGCCTCTCGTGAACGTTCAGCAGGCGCTCGTGATCGCTGAGCACGCTCTCTCTGCCTCGCCACGCCTCCTCCCGCTGCCTCTGCCACGACTCCACCTCCGACTCCAAGGCCGTGACCTGACCCTGCAGCACGGCATTCTGGGCCATGAGGGATGCACTCTGGGAAGAGATTGTGGAGTTTTCCACCTAAGAGCAAGTGGCATTCATTAGAACTCAGTAGTTGTTGAATTGAATATTACATTCTGATTGGTTCATTTGGATATTTCAGAGGTTATTAATACTTTTGAACACACCGCTGCTAAGCAAAAATAATGACCGTTGCTAAGGAAGATCAAGGGAGAGATGGAAAGAGGTTAAAAGGACCAGCAGTGGACGACAGATAAATCACCAGAAGAAGACAGACAGGAAGTAAATACTAACAGGAACACGGTATGGGCTCTGGCAGTGTTTAAAGACTGGTTCATGGACATGAACAGACTTGGACAGTCACAGAAAACCTCCATCAGTGCTGACATCATTTGAAGTTACACTGCTGTTGTCACAGTTCAGCTTCGCGTCGGGCGATAATGAACGCCTCACTGCACATGATCCTTTCTATATATGTCCTTGAGAAATGTAATAGAAATGATGAGGTGAGAGGATTTCATTGTGTGTACCTGTAGTTTTGCTGTCTCTTTGTGTAGTGACGAGTTCTGCTCCTGCAGGGTGGAGGTGTGTCGCTGCAGCCCCATCATCTGGTTGTTCAGAGACGTGTTCTGGTTCTCCAGCTGTTTGAGCTGCCCCTTCAGCAGGCTGCTCTCCGTCAGCAGGGAGGAGTTCTGGAGGGAACAATGGACATTCTCACATCCAGATGATAGATAATTGATGGTGAGTAGTTCACCATATTCTGTCATTAAACAAATACAATTATTTGCGTAAAAAGGGTGAATTATAAAGCAATCAATTAGAGGAAAATAGACATTTAAAATAACATTAAATAAGCTACATAAAATATGAATAACACAAAAAACTAAATTAGGTGTAAAAATAAATATATGTGATACCTAGCCTATTTAAAATAAAAACGTCATTACTCGTATTAGAAGGGTAATGTTAGCTTAGCCATCGAAGCAAATCTAACTAATCAATACTGAGATTTAGAGCCAACAAACTAAATAGAACTACTCACTATTATTTATAAGAATGTGATCACACATTATATCAAACTGTGGCGGAGCATTAACTGGGAAGACGTAAGGCCTTTTCATTGGTCACCCAATATACTATAACTACTTATTTTAAAAACATATCATTTTTAGACAAGGTTATCAGTATTTCGATCATGGAGATAATGAAACATTCGATGTGTCAGATTTAGTAAAGATTTAGCTGAAGCTGATATTTCAACCTTGATTAGAAGGGGGGGGGGGGGGGGGGGGGGGGGGGGGGGGGTACACCATAAATATTCAAAGTATGGTGATCAATAGCTAATGTCACACATATGCCTGGTTAATGTTGCACAACGTTTATATGAAATAACAGTATTTAATAAAGAACATCTTACATTCTTTTCTATATCGATAATATGATCTTTGATTTTTAGCAGTTCTGCCGTGGCTGACCCTTGACCCCGGTCACTTTCCGAATGATGATGGGAGTTGTGGTTTTCTTCCCCCTGAAAAAAAACCACATATTGTAAAACAGTGTACATTACAACAGCTCATAATGTGTGAAAACCTTTGGTTACAATGTGTCTGTCTTACAGTGGATAGGTCAGCTCGTAGCTTAGTGTTGAGCTTTTTGCTCTCTTCCAGTTTCCTTTCTAGAGAAAAGATCTTCTCCTCTTTAATCTTCATTGTCTGCTGGACGGTTTCCTCAAGCCGAGACTCCAGTAGCCTGTACCTGCTGACATGTGCACAGAAGAAATGTAAGTCATTGACTTGTGATGAGTAGTCCTAGAATGGGACCAGCATATGAGACCCTACCTGTCCTCCAGTGTGTGCTCTTGCTGCAGCAGTTTCTCTTTGTTCAGTCCCATCTTCTCCAGTTCTTCATTGAGTCTCTCCAGGTCAACACTCTGCTGCTGGACACTCAGCTTCTCTGACACCAAATCCTGGAGACATAACAACACCTCATGAACATCAAACACTTTCACACAGAGTACATTAGGACTCATATTTATCATCAGTATTATACCCTTGGAATCAGTGGCTGATAAAATAGGCATCACCGCAAAGTCAATTTCTTTACCTATTCTGGGGTTTTATGGGGTGCATTCGAAAATAGTCACTCGACTTGGGCACAAACTTAGCCGTTCGTACATTTAGAATGTAGTGTTGGGTTATTCAGAGCCGCTCACTCTCAGAGAGCACCAAGCACAGGGACTGTGGAAGTCAGCTTTCATTAACACGAGGCTACAGGGTATCATGTCTCATCGTATTCATCTGTTAAATGATCACCCTTGGTGATAAGCCAGAGTCCCAACAAAAAAATGATACAAATATTGTCTTTAAAATCATGCAGAAATAGAACACTATGTTTCTAAGAACATTGGCAGTCTTCCTCTTTAGAGGCTTCCCATTGGCTAAACAAGCACACCCACATATCAAGAGCTTCCTCAGCAGAGGGAATCTGCCCAGTTGAAAGAGTTCAAATGTCCTTTTTTCTGATGACTTTAAGGGATTTCTATCCAAAGTCCTGCTTTCTCCAGAACAGTCGCTTACACACTGGTAATAACAACAGCTGTGAGGAAAAGAGTGTCTTGAAAGTCTCTTTACTTCTGTTCACCTCTTATTTAGACATGCACTAAGGTGTTGTGTGACCTCTCACCTCTCTCAGCGTGGCCAGAGTCCTCTTGTGGATAGTCGCCTGTTTCTGCAGCTCTTTGTTCTCCTTCTCCAGCTCCTTGGCTTTGACCGACACCTCCCTCAGCCTCTCCATGTCCTTCTTCAGAGTTGCTCCCTCCTTCTCCACTGTGGCTAACCTCCTGTCTTTCTCCTCCAGCTCCGTCTCTTTCCCCTCCAGCAGTGTCCTGCTCCTCCAGCTCTCCTTCTCCAGGTTCTTCCTGCCCTTCTCTGCCTGCTCCAAGGCCACTTGGAGCTTCCTCCTCTCCTCTTCCACTTCCTCCCTCCGTTTCCGCTCATTCTTCAGTTCTTGTACTTCCCTTCTCAGTTCCTCCTCTCTGACATGCGTCTCCTGCCTCTCCCTCTCTTCCTCTTCCCTGTCCTCTTTGCTTCTCTGTATTTCCTCCTCTAAGCGATGCTTCTCCTGGTTCAGAGCGGCCATGTTCTGCTCCAGCCTCTCTGCCCTCTTCTTCTCTCCCTGCGCCTCCCCTCTGGCCTCCTCCAGCTTCCTCTGCAGATCCTGAGTCTGTCCCTGCACCTCCTTGTGCTCGTCCTGCAGGGAGGCCAGACGGGTGGATGAGGAGCGCAGGTTCTCCATGGAGCAAGCGCAGGTCCAGGTTCTCCTTGGACAGCAGGCTGTGCTCCGCCTCCTGCCTCCCCCAGCCGCTGCTGCTCCCCTCTGGGCCTCCTGCAGCTCCCGCTTCAGCCGGTGCACCTCCTGCTCCAGGGAGGACACCTGCTTCTCCAGAGCCTCCGACTGCTCGCTGCAAACACGCAGAGAGGCCAGCTACAAGCAAGACAGAGAAGATATAGTCTGAGTTAGAATTTAATCAAGTCAGTATGCTTTTAAGAATAAGTTATGCATGACAACAAAACTAAAAACTCATTCACAGGCTTAGGACTCTATTACTATTACTTAATGCCTATATATAATAACTTTAAAACCTTGAAAATAGAAAAAAATATATATGTAAAAATATAATATTACCATTATTACTATTATCTATTTTGAGTATTTACCTATTGTAAAACAAATGTTTATGTTTTTATTGAAATACTCTTCAAAAAAATGTGTGGGAATTGAACATGACTGTAAGCACAGGATAGATAAGTAAACAATTGAAGGTATCATAACTCCCCTGTCATACAACGTGTTGCTATAAAATCCCTTAATTGCACTACTACTGGTTCATTTACATCAATAACGTTTGAAACTAAATGCATTTGCTCAATGTTGTTGTGAATTTTCTATATGGGAAATATTCAGAAATCCCCTGTCATACAGTAAAGTGCTACCAAAATCATTCACACACTGACACTCCTGCTGGTTCTAACACCCTCAAGGTTTGGAAAAATATGCTTTTGGTGAAATGTTGTTATGTTTGTCATGAATTACTATTTATTTGAACTTGTTCACAACCATTCTTGACTGTTAACTACATTAGATGAGTTGTTTTTGTTTGCTTATGTTTTGTGTTTTTGTGGAGGAAGAGTAGCCAATGCTAATGCTAATGGTATCCTAATAAAGACACATAGACAGATTACCTCTCTGCTCAAAGTGTCCCTGCCCCTCTCCAGCCTGGCCGTCTCTCGCTCCAGCTCCTCACATCGCCCCGCCCTGCTCCCCAGCCTCTCTGCCTCCTCATTGGCTAGTTTGAGTTGGGTCTCTAAGCTGGCCAATCGGGAGCTGGTGTCAGTGATGTTCTGGTGCAGGAGGCGGTTCTCGGTTTCCACCTCGCGGACCCTGGCCTCGCTGTTGGACTGAGCGCGCTCCTGAAGGGACGCCACGGCATCAGAGAGGTGCTGCTTCTCACTCTCCAACTCTGAGATCTGATTGGACAGGAAGAGGAGAATAGATGTGGACAGATCAGAGTTTCCGTTAGAATTGATTTTTGCCAGTCCGTTAAAAAGTTTAAATCTTCCGGACAAAATGAAAAGTGCCGGTCAAAGGTCGTCTTTGTTATTTATTGAGTTTTAAAAAATTGATAACAACTCTATATTAAACAAACTAATTCTAGTAGATTGACTACATTATTCAGAAGTGTACAGTAACGGGATAATAACAAGGGAATACTAAACAGATCCTCTCTCTCCCTCTCTCTCTCTCGACAGCCCGTCAGTATCGTCTCACGCAGCATCCAGTAATGAGTGACCCGACAGTGAAGAATAAACATATTTATAACTAGGTTAGCTTGTTCCAGAGGTAGATAAACTAGCTAAGTGTGTTAGTTGTAACTTGAAGTGTGTGTTTTGCTCCGCTCACCGGTCCGTCACAGCGGACAGAGCTGCAGGTGATCATAGAGCTGCGTGTTCTCCGTCAGCAGCAGCTGATCTGATCTCTGACTCGTGTCCGATTAGACTCGTGTTTATGTCCATATCGATCAGATCTAGCTAGTTCTAGCTAATGATATGACTGCCTGCTTATCAAAGGACACCAAACAATAACCGTTGCAAAGTATAGCGCAGCATTATGCATTTGTTTACATGAGGGGTCAAAATGTCCCCTTCAGGAGGATAAATCTCTTTCTCCACATTAAGTGTTAGACATTAGAATGAGCTCTTCTTGTCTGTCACGTAAGTGGCGCAACTGATGCTGTATTGCGCTAAGGGGAAAGTCCGGTGATTACCGGCTAACGGAAACTCTGGGACAGATTATGCTTTTTGGTCTCTTATAATAAACATTAACGTTGACAAAGCCAATGTTCATGTTATTTTAATTGCTTATTATTTTTGTTTTAATTTGACTTATTCATTTCCATTATTTATGTCTCTTGCCTGTAATAAATCATTAAAAATGATATTAAAAAAAGCATTATCATTGTTGTTCCTGACCCACACACACTCAGGTATGGAGCTATGATGCAGTGATGTGCAGCTTGAGTTTTTAGGTGAGCAACATTTGTAAAAAATGTTGTATAAACGTAGCGACATAGATGTATAATTAACATCTAAGTGTTACAAAAGATATGAAAATGATTATGATTGTTATCATAACTTTATCCGGTGAAATGACGTGTTGTCATGTGAAACACTGTGTCACCTGTTAGCTCATATGGAGTAATACAAGTAGTGTAACCACCTTTAACTAAATAATAAGCTGTGTATTTGTATCTTAGTCAGTCAGTGTTTTTTTCCTATATTTAAGTTTTAAGCAAGTTTAAGAGTGTACATGAATGTTACACCGATGCATCATTCATTGGACCTGTGTCCAACATATGCTTTAGAGTTATGAAATACCTGCTGTCTTTCTCCGCCCTCAGAGTGTGCACATCTCTCTCCAGATTCAGTTTTTCCTTCAGTAGTTCCTCCCCCAGAGACTCCATGTCCTGATTAGTCAGTCCTCTCCTGCTCCAATAAACCCTGGAGACGCTCAATCTAAGAAACAACCAAGAGAAAGTTAGTGTAACTAATAGTAACAGAGAAATGAGTAATAGAAACTTGTATACACACACCTTATTGCTGAAGCCTTGGTT